>NC_134269.1:185344482-185663118 GCF_031893055.1 Leptodactylus fuscus | reverse complement strand
CCTCTAAAAAACCCAGTTTGGACCAATTCATGGTGGAGGGAGCCTCTAAACAGCCCAGTTTGGGCAAATTCATGGTGGAGGGAGCCTCTAAACAGCCCAGTTTGGGCAAATTCATGGTGGAGGGAGCCTCTAACCAGCCCAGTTTGGACCAATTAATGGTGGAGGGAGCCTCTAAACAGCCCAGTTTGGGCAAATTCATGGTGGAGGGAGCCTCTAACCAGCCCAGTTTGGGCAAATTCATGGTGGAGGGAGCCTCTAACCAGCCCAGTTTGGACCAATTAATGGTGGAGGGAGCCTCTAACCAGCCCAGTTTGGACCAATTCATGGTGGAGGGAGCCTCTAAACAGCCAAGTTTTGGGAAATTCATGGTGGAGGGAGCCTCTAACCAGCCCAGTTTGGACCAATTCATGGTGGAGGGAGCCTCTAAAAAACCCAGTTTGGACCAATTCATGGTGGAGGGAGCCTCTAAACAGCCCAGTTTGGGCAAATTCATGGTGGAGGGAGCCTCTAACCAGCCCAGTTTGGACCAATTAATGGTGGAGGGAGCCTCTAAACAGCCCAGTTTGGGCAAATTCATGGTGGAGGGAGCCTCTAACCAGCCCAGTTTGGACCAATTCATGGTGGAGGGAGCCTCTAACCAGCCCAGTTTGGGCAAATTCATGGTGGAGGGAGCCTCTAACCAGCCCAGTTTGGACCAATTAATGGTGGAGGGAGCCTCTAACCAGCCCAGTTTGGACCAATTCATGGTGGAGGGAGCCTCTAACCAGCCCAGTTTGGACCAATTAATGGTGGAGGGAGCCTCTAAACAGCCAAGTTTTGGGAAATTCATGGTGGAGGGAGCCTCTAACCAGCCCAGTTTGGACCAATTCATGGTGGAGGGAGCCTCTAAACAGCCCAGTTTGGGCAAATTCATGGTGGAGGGAGCCTCTAACCAGCCCAGTTTGGACCAATTAATGGTGGAGGGAGCCTCTAACCAGCCCAGTTTGGACCGATTCATGGTGGAGGGAGCCTCTAACCAGCCCAGTTTGGACCAATTAATGGTGGAGGGAGCCTCTAAACAGCCAAGTTTTGGGAAATTCATGGTGGAGGGAGCCTCTAACCAGCCCAGTTTGGACCAATTCATGGTGGAGGGAGCCTCTAAACAGCCCAGTTTGGGCAAATTCATGGTGGAGGGAGCCTCTAAAAAACCCAGTTTGGACCAATTCATGGTGGAGGGAGCCTCTAATTAGCCCAGTTTGGACCAATTAATTGTGGAGGGAGCCTCTAACCAGCCCAGTTTGGACCAATTAATGGTGGAGGGAGCCTCTAACCAGCCCAGTTTGGACCAATTCATGGTGGAGGGAGCCTCTAAAAAACCCAGTTTGGACCAATTCATGGTGGAGGGAGCCTCTAATTAGCCCAGTTTGGACCAATTAATTGTGGAGGGAGCCTCTAACCAGCCCAGTTTGGACCAATTAATGGTGGAGGGAGCCTCTAACCAGCCCAGTTTGGACCAATTCATGGTGGAGGGAGCCTCTAAACAGCCCAGTTTGGGCAAATTCATGGTGGAAGGAGCCTCTAACCAGCAGAGTTGTGGGAAAGCAGGGTGGAGGGAGCCTCTAACCAGCAGAGTTGGTGGAAATCAGGGTGGAGGGAGCCTCTAACCAGCAGAGTTGGGGGAAATCATGTTGGAGGGAGCCTAGTATTAGCAGAATTGTGCAACGCTTATGGTGGATGAGTATGAGGATGCGGAGGAATTGGAGAGGTTGAGTACAGACATGGAGTTTCATGTTGGGGTGCTTTACACAGGTGGGCACAAAAATGACGGCTCTACCCAGTGGTGGTTCATTTTTATCAAAGTGAGCCGGTCGGCACTCTCAGCTGACAGACGGGTGCGCTTGTCAGTGATGATGCCACCGGCTGCACTGAACACCCTCTCAGATAGGACGCTGGCGGCAGGACAGGACAGCACCTCCAAGGCATATAGGGCAAGTTCAAGCCACAGGTCCAACTTCGACACCCAATACGTGTAGGGCGCAGAGGGGTCGGAGAGGACAGGGCTGTGGTCGGAAAGGTATTCCCGCAACATGCGCCTATACTTCTCACGCCTGGTGACACTAGGACCCTCCGTGGCGGCACTTTGGCGAGGGGGTGCCATCAAGGTGTCCCAGACCTTAGACAGTGTGCCCCTCGTTTGTGTGGACCGGTGAGAACTTGGTTGCCTACTGGAGGAACTGCCCTCCCTGCCGCCACTGTCACATGCTGGAAACATCTCCATCATATTCTGCACCAATTGCCTGTGGCAAGCATTGATGCGATTGGCCCTCCCCTCTACCGGAATAAAAGACGAGATGTTGTTTTTATACCGGGGGTCAAGGATAGCAAAGATCCAGTACTGGTTGTCCTCCATGATTTTGACAATACGCTTGTCGGTTGTAAAGCACCCCAACATGAACTCAGCCATGTCTGCCACAGTGTTAGTTGGCATGACTCCTCTGGCCCCACCGGAAAGTTCAATCTCCATTTCCTCCTCATCCTCCATGTCTACCCATCCGCGCTGCAACAATGGGACGATTCGAAGTTGCCCGGAAGCCTCCTGTATCACCATCACATCATCGGACAACTCTTCTTCCTCCTCCTCCTCCTCCTCCTCCTCCTCCTCCATTAAACGCAGTGAAGCGGACAGATGTGTGGACCTACTCTCCAGCTGTGACGGATCGGATGCTATCCCTAACTCCTCTGTGTGATCTGAGTTATCCCTGATGTCAATCAGGGATTCTCTCAGAACACACAAGAGCGGGATTGTAAGGCTCACCATCGCATCCTCAGAGCTCACCCTCCTTGTGGACTCCTCAAAGACCCGTAGGATGTCACAAAGGTCTCTCATCCATGGCCACTCATGGATGTGAAACTGAGGCAGCTGACTTTGTGGCACCCTAGGGTTTTGTAGCTGGTATTCCATCAAAGGTCTCTGCTGCTCAACCACTCTATTCAACATCTGAAACGTTGAGTTCCAGCGTGTGGGGACGTCGCACAAAAGCCGGTGTTGTGGCACATGCAGGCGTTGCTGGAGAGATTTTAAGCTAGCAGCGGCTACTGTCGACTTGCGAAAGTGGGCGCACATGCGCCGCACTTTCACCAGTAGCTCTGGAACATTGGGGTAGCTCTTTAGGAAACGTTGCACCACTAGGTTGAAGACGTGGGCCAGGCATGGAACATGTTGGAGTCCGGCAAGCTCCAGAGCTGCTACCAGGTTCCGGCCGTTATCACAAACGACCATGCCTGGGCCCAGGTGCAGCGGCTCAAACCATATTGCCGTCTCATCGAGGAGGGCATCCCTCACCTCGGAGGCAGTGTGCTGTCTGTCCCCCAAGCTGATCAGCTTCAGCACAGCCTGCTGACGTCTACCAACGCCAGTGCTGCAACGTTTCCAACTCGTAGCTGGGGTCAATCTAACAGCGGAGGAGGAGGCGGTGGCGGAGGAGGAGGCGGTGGCGGAGGAGGAGGCGGTAGAGGAGGAGGAGGAGGGGGGTGTTCTTCTCGTGTCCCTGCCAGGAATGTTAGGCGGGGAGACGAGGTACACCGGGCCAGTTTGGGAAGCAGTCCCAGCCTCAACTACATTCACCCAGTGTGCCGTCAGTGAAATGTAGCGTCCCTGTCCGCATGCACTTGTCCACGCGTCGGTGGTCAAGTGGACCTTTGTGCAAAGCGCGGAACTAAGGGCCCGCCTGATGTTGAGTGACACGTGCTGGTGCAAGGCGGGGACGGCACACCGGGAGAAGTAGTGACGGCTAGGGACGGCATAGCGAGGTGCCGCAGTTGCCATCAGGTCCAGGAAGGCGGGAGTTTCAACAAGCCGGAACGCCAACATCTCCTGGGCCAGCAGTTTAGCGATGTTGGCGTTCAAGGCTTGCGCGTGTGGGTGGTTAGCAGTGTATTTCTGCCGCCGCTCCAATGTCTGAGAGATGGTGGGTTGTTGTAAAGAAACGCCTGATGGTGCCTTTGATGGTGCAGGAGAAGGAGATAAGACAGGACCAGGGGAGGATGAGGTAGAAGTCAACAAAGTGGCGGAGGCAGATGAAGTGGTGTCCTGGCTCGTCCTCTGGAGTGCATCGCCAGCACAGTCAGCAGTGGCAGTGGCAGAGGCAGAGGCAGTGGCAGTGGCGTGAACGGCAGGCGGCCTTTGTCCTGCCGTTGCTGCCTGCCACTGATTCCAGTGCTTGAATTCCAAATGACGGCGCATTGAAGTGGTGGACAGGTTGCTCTTCTCAGAGCCCCTAATCAATTTCGAGAGGCAAATTGTGCAGACAACACTATATCTGTCCTCGGCGCATTCCTTGAAAAAACTCCACACCTTCGAGAAACGTGCCCTCGAGGTGGGAGTTTTTCGGGGCTGGGTACGAACTGGAACATCTTGGGAGATTCCGGGTGTGGCCTGGCTTCGCCTAAGCTGCTGACCTCTGCCTCTGCCTCTAGCTACCCTTTTTGGTGCTGCACCTGCCTCAACATCCACACTACTTTCCCCGCTTGACATCCCCCCTGTCCAGGTCGGGTCAGTGTCCTCATCATCCACCACTTCCTCTTCCAACTCCTGTCTCATCTCCTCCTCCCGCACAATGCGCCAGTCAACTGGATGCCCTGACGGCAACTGCGTCACATCATCGTCGATGAGGGTGGGTTGCTGGTCATCCACCACCAAATCGAACGGAGATGGAGGAGACTCTAGTGTTTGAGCATCTGGACACAGATGCTCCTCTGTTAGGTTCGTGGAATCGTGACGTGGAGAGGCAGGTTGAGGGACAATGAAAGGAGCGGAGAACAGCTCTGGGGAGCAGGGACAGTTTGGGTTATTGTTCTGTAAAGCTTCGGAATTTTGGGAGGAAGGAAGACAAGACTGTTGGGTAATAGGAGGAGAGGAGGCAGAGTCTGACTGGCTGCTGGACAATGTGCTGTAAGCGTTCTCTGACAGCCATTGCAAGACCTGTTCCTGGTTCTCGGGCCTACTAAGGTTTGTACCCTGCAGTTTAGTTAATGTGGCAAGCAACCCTGGCACTGTGGAGTGGCGCAATGCTTGCTGCCCCACAGGAGTAGGCACGGGACGCCCTGTGGCTTCACTGCTACCTTGCTCCCCAGAACCATTCCCCCGACCTCGCCCACGGCCTCGTCCACGTCCCTTTCCGGGAGCCTTGCGCATTTTGAATTCCTAGTTAGAAATTGGCACTGTATACCAGTAGTAAAAATTGTGGGTGCACGTAACCCCAATATATTCTTTGAATTCCCAGTCAGACACTGGCACTATATGGCAGTAGCAAGAAATGAGGGTATTTGTATTCCCAATATATTCTTTGAATTCCCAGTCAGACAATGGCACTGTATACCAGTAGTAAAAATTGTGGGTGCACGTAACCCCAATATATTCTTTGAATTACCAGTCAGAAACTGGCACTATATGGCAGTAGCAAGAAATGAGGGTATTTATAACCCCAATATATTCTTTGAATTCCCAGTCAGACAATGGCACTGTATACCAGTAGTAAAAATTGTGGGTGCACGTAACCCCAATATATTCTTTGAATTCCCAGTCAGACACTGGCACTATATGGCAGTAGCAAGAAATGAGGGTATTTGTATTCCCAATATATTCTTTGAATTCCCAGTCAGACAATGGCACTGTATACCAGTAGTAAAAATTGTGGGTGCACGTAACCCCAATATATTCTTTGAATTCCCAGTCAGACACTGGCACTATATGGCAGTAGCAAGAAATGAGGGTATTTGTATTCCCAATATATTCTTTGAATTCCCAGTCAGACAATGGCACTGTATACCAGTAGTAAAAATTGTGGGTGCACGTAACCCCAATATATTCTTTGAATTCCCAGTCAGACACTGGCACTATATGGCAGTAGCAAGAAATGAGGGTATTTGTATTCCCAATATATTCTTTGAATTCCCAGTCAGACAATGGCACTGTATACCAGTAGTAAAAATTGTGGGTGCACGTAACCCCAATATATTCTTTGAATTACCAGTCAGAAACTGGCACTATATGGCAGTAGCAAGAAATGAGGGTATTTGTATTCCCAATATACTCTTTGAATTCCCAGTCAGACAATGGCACTGTATACCAGTAGTAAAAATTGTGGGTGCACGTAACCCCAATATATTCTTTGAATTACCAGTCAGAAACTGGCACTATATGGCAGTAGCAAGAAATGAGGGTATTTGTATTCCCAATATACTCTTTGAATTCCCAGTCAGACAATGGCACTGTATACCAGTAGTAAAAATTGTGGGTGCACGTAACCCCAATATATTCTTTGAATTACCAGTCAGAAACTGGCACTATATGGCAGTAGCAAGAAATGAGGGTATTTATAACCCCAATATATTCTTTGAATTCCCAGTCAGACAATGGCACTGTATACCAGTAGTAAAAATTGTGGGTGCACGTAACCCCAATATATTCTTTGAATTCCCAGTCAGACACTGGCACTATATGGCAGTAGCAAGAAATGAGGGTATTTGTATTCCCAATATATTCTTTGAATTCCCAGTCAGACAATGGCACTGTATACCAGTAGTAAAAATTGTGGGTGCACGTAACCCCAATATATTCTTTGAATTACCAGTCAGAAACTGGCACTATATGGCAGTAGCAAGAAATGAGGGTATTTGTATTCCCAATATACTCTTTGAATTCCCAGTCAGACAATGGCACTGTATACCAGTAGTAAAAATTGTGGGTGCACGTAACCCCAATATATTCTTTGAATTACCAGTCAGAAACTGGCACTATATGGCAGTAGCAAGAAATGAGGGTATTTGTATTCCCAATATACTCTTTGAATTCCCAGTCAGACAATGGCACTGTATACCAGTAGTAAAAATTGTGGGTGCACGTAACCCCAATATATTCTTTGAATTCCCAGTCAGAAACTGGCACTATATGGCAGTAGCAAGAAATGAGGGTATTTATAACCCCAATATATTCTTTGAATTCCCAGTCAGACAATGGCACTGTATACCAGTAGTAAAAATTGTGGGTGCACGTAACCCCAATATATTCTTTGAATTCCCAGTCAGACACTGGCACTATATGGCAGTAGCAAGAAATGAGGGTATTTGTATTCCCAATATATTCTTTGAATTCCCAGTCAGACACTGGCACTATATGGCAGTAGCAAGAAATGAGGGTATTTGTATTCCCAATATATTCTTTGAATTCCCAGTCAGACAATGGCACTGTATACCAGTAGTAAAAATTGTGGGTGCACGTAACCCCAATATATTCTTTGAATTCCCAGTCAGACACTGGCACTATATGGCAGTAGCAAGAAATGAGGGTATTTGTATTCCCAATATATTCTTTGAATTCCCAGTCAGACAATGGCACTGTATACCAGTAGTAAAAATTGTGGGTGCACGTAACCCCAATATATTCTTTGAATTCCCAGTCAGACACTGGCACTATATGGCAGTAGCAAGAAATGAGGGTATTTGTATTCCCAATATATTCTTTGAATTCCCAGTCAGACAATGGCACTGTATACCAGTAGTAAAAATTGTGGGTGCACGTAACCCCAATATATTCTTTGAATTCCCAGTCAGACACTGGCACTATATGGCAGTAGCAAGAAATGAGGGTATTTGTATTCCCAATATATTCTTTGAATTCCCAGTCAGACAATGGCACTGTATACCAGTAGTAAAAATTGTGGGTGCACGTAACCCCAATATATTCTTTGAATTCCCAGTCAGACACTGGCACTATATGGCAGTAGCAAGAAATGAGGGTATTTGTATTCCCAATATATTCTTTGAATTCCCAGTCAGACAATGGCACTGTATACCAGTAGTAAAAATTGTGGGTGCACGTAACCCCAATATATTCTTTGAATTCCCAGTCAGACACTGGCACTATATGGCAGTAGCAAGAAATGAGGGTATTTGTATTCCCAATATATTCTTTGAATTCCCAGTCAGACAATGGCACTGTATACCAGTAGTAAAAATTGTGGGTGCACGTAACCCCAATATATTCTTTGAATTCCCAGTCAGACACTGGCACTATATGGCAGTAGCAAGAAATGAGGGTATTTGTATTCCCAATATATTCTTTGAATTCCCAGTCAGACAATGGCACTGTATACCAGTAGTAAAAATTGTGGGTGCACGTAACCCCAATATATTCTTTGAATTCCCAGTCAGACACTGGCACTATATGGCAGTAGCAAGAAATGAGGGTATTTGTATTCCCAATATATTCTTTGAATTCCCAGTCAGACAATGGCACTGTATACCAGTAGTAAAAATTGTGGGTGCACGTAACCCCAATATATTCTTTGAATTACCAGTCAGACACTGGCACTATATGGCAGTAGCAAGAAATGAGGGTATTTGTATTCCCAATATACTCTTTGAATTCCCAGTCAGACAATGGCACTGTATACCAGTAGTAAAAATTGTGGGTGCACGTAACCCCAATATATTCTTTGAATTACCAGTCAGAAACTGGCACTATATGGCAGTAGCAAGAAATGAGGGTATTTGTATTCCCAATATATTCTTTGAATTCCCAGTCAGACAATGGCACTGTATACCAGTAGTAAAAATTGTGGGTGTATATAGCCCCAATTCTATTGCTAGGGGACTTGCAGGGTATTTCTGGGGTGAAGGTGGGGGGGCACACCGTTGGAACGGGTATCGGGGTATATATCGGGTATACGGGAATACACTGACAGTGTATTCCATTCAGGATCCTGGGAAAGCTGGGTTGCGGCGATTGAGCCCGTCAGTGCCACGTTACACTGACAAGCTTCTCCCTGGAATTTAGCTCTTACAAGAGCTGTTGGTTGTCTTCTCCTTCCTATCCTAGCCTGTCCCTGCCTACCCAGAATCTAAGCCCTAGCTAGCTGGACGGAAACCTCCGTCCTCGGTGAATTGCAAGCTCAGAATGACGCGAAGCTGGGCGTCGCTGTTCTTTTAAATTAGAGGTCACATGTTTTCGGCAGCCAATGGGTTTTGCCTACTTTTTTCAACGTCACCGGTGTCGTAGTTCCTGTCCCACCTACCCTGCGCTGTTATTGGAGCAAAAAAGGCGCCAGGGAAGGTGGGAGGGGAATCGAGTAATGGCGCACTTTACCACGCGGTGTTCGATTCGATTCGAACATGCCGAACAGCCTAATATCCGATCGAACATGAGTTCGATAGAACACTGTTCGCTCATCTCTAGTGAGTATATATAGTATACACTCACCGGCCACTTTATTAGGTACACCATGCTAGTAACGGGTTGGACCCCCTTTTGCCTTCAGAATTGCCTCAATTCTTCGTGGCATAGATTCAACAAGGTGCTGGAAGCATTCCTCAGAGATTTTGGTCCATATTGACATGATGGCATCACACAGTTGCCGCAGATTTGTCGGCTGCACATCCATGATGCGAATCTCCCGTTCCACCACATCCCAAAGATGCTCTATTGGATTGAGATCTGGTGACTGTGGAGGCCATTGGAGTACAGTGAACTCATTGTCATGTTCAAGAAACCAGTCTGAGATGATTCCAGCTTTATGACATGGCGCATTATCCTGCTGAAAGTAGCCATCAGATGTTGGGTACATTGTGGTCATAAAGGGATGGACATGGTCAGCAACAATACTCAGGTAGGCTTTGGCGTTGCAACGATGCTCAATTGGTACCAAGGGGCCCAAAGAGTGCCAAGAAAATATTCCCCACACCATGACACCACCACCACCAGCCTGTATATGGTATATGAATGTATATAAATGTGTTTATGCTAATTATATATGTGTGTGTGTGTGAGTATATATGAATGTATATGTATGAGTGTGTAGTGTTGCAGTATAGGTATAATGGAAACAGAAAGTCCTCAGAGCAAACCGGTTTTCCCGCAGCGCTTTTTGGCTGTGGGACGCTGTGTTAGGTCTTATCCTTATAGTGTGGTGTACAGTATATTGAGACGTTACTGAGGACCTTTCACCTCCTGGCGCACACCTCCTGGTTTTATATACCGCTAGAAAGCAGTGCGCTGAATTCAGTGCAGCTTTCCTGTTCTGTGCCCCCAGTAAAGAGCTATCGGTCCCGGTACCGTAGCTCTTCACTGTCAGAAGGGCATTTCTGACCGTCAGTCAGGAACGTTCTTCTTCCCAGCAGCGCCTATTGCACTGTACTGTGAGATTGGAAGTGTTCCTCACCGCTCAGCGTCATCACTAGGTGGTAAGCAAAGCCCCCTCACACAGTACAGCGCAATAGACGCTACTGTGAGGAAGGGTGTTACTGATTGACTGACATAAACGCCTTTCTAGCGGTGTATTAATCCGCATGTGCCCCAAATGGTGAAAGGTCCTCTTTAAAGATTAGGCGCAGACGTGAGACGCAGTGGTTTTCATTGAGCTTTTGTCCCCAGCACCTCGTTGTCCTCCTGCCTGTGTCCGTTCAGTCTCATGGCCTCATTTCTGGAAATCCTGTATCTGATTGGTTTCAGTGGTCCCATGAGGTGCAGGACTCTCAGCATGGAGGTGCCGGCATGAGACTAAATGGACACTGGCGGCGGACAATGGAGCAATGGGGACAGGTGAAGGCGCTTTTTATTTATTTTTTTATTTTACACTTTCCGTCAGGCACATGGGTTGATCCAATTCCTGGACAAATCTTTAAAGGATTGATCCATCTTTATAATATTGATGGTCTGTCCTTAGGATAGGCCATCAGTATTACATCTGTGATGATACAACAGCCAGGACCTCTGCAGATCAGCTCTTCCAGGACAGCCTGGCTACAGGTAATGGTAACATTTCTAGGAGCCATTCTGATCACTTTCCCTACAGAGTGTAGCGGTAGGTTTAGGTAGTATGTTGTTGCACATTGTATGGCGGGTGAGCAGCATGGCTCCCGAGATGGTATTACCTTTAGCTGCCCTGTCTTGGTATCGCTGGTCTGCAGATTCCTGGTGGTGAGCCCCTAGAAACAATTCCACTGGTGGGCCCTAGACACCCCAGTCCGACCCTGATAATGGGTGTCATCAGCATAAAGATGGTACCGGAAGCCAAATCTTGCAATGCAATGATTTGTCCAATGGGGGCTGTGTAGAAAGAAAAGAGCAGGGGGCCTAGGACTGAGCCTTGATGAACCCCAACAGCAAGGGAAAGAGGGGAGGAAACAGAGCCCGCAAATGATACACTGAAAGTGTGGTCTGAGAGGTAAGAGGAGAACCAGGAGCAGTGTCGTTGAGGCCGACTGAGCGGAGCATAGTGAGGAGAAGTTGATGGTCAACAGTGTCAAAAGCTGCAGAGAGGTCCAGAAGAATAAGAAGAGAGAAGTCACCACTTGATTTAGCCATTAGGAGATTAGTGGAGACTTTTGTGAGAGCTGTTTCAGTAGAGTGCAGAGTGTGGAAACCAGATTGTAAGGGGTCAAGCAGAGAGATAGCGGATTAAACGAGAATAGACCAGGCGTTCCAAGAGTTTAGAGATGAAGGGGAGGTTAGAGACAGGTCGATAGTTAGCAGCACAGGATGGGTCCAGGGAGGGTTTTTTCAATAGAGGGGTTTTAACAGCATGCTAAGTCATGAAAGCAGGCGACAGAGAATGGAGAAGGTGTGAGGGAAAGGGGTCACTACTGCAGGTTGTAGGGTGAGATGAAGAAAGTAGCTGGGAGACTTCCTCTTCTGTAACAGATTCAAAAGATGAGAATGGACAGTCTGAAGTACAGTTGGTGAGGGGATCAGTACTATGGTAGGTGATGGAATCAATGCCACCTGGGACTTGGGCAGTAATTTCCTGATGGATCTTATCAATTTTATCATGGAAATACAGTCCTATGAAAAAGTTTGGGCACCCGTATTAATCTTAATCATTTTTAGTTCTAAATATTTTGGTGTTTATAACAGCCATTTCAGTTTGATATATCTAATAACTGATGGACACAGTAATATTTCAGGATTGAAATGAGGTTTATTGTACTAACAGAAAATGTGCAATATGCATTAAACCAAAATTTGACCGGTGCAAAAGTATGGGCACCCTTATCATTTTATTGATTTGAATTCCCCTAACTACTTTTTACTGACTTACTGAAGCACAAAATTGGTTTTGTAACACTCTGCACTCTACTGAAACAGCTCTCACAAAAGTCTCCACTAATCTCCTAATGGCTAAATCAAGTGGTGACTTCTCTCTTCTTATTCTTCTGGACCTCTCTGCAGCTTTTGACACTGTTGACCATCAACTTCTCCTCACTATGCTCCGCTCAGTCGGCCTCAACGACACTGCTCCTGGTTCTCCTCTTACCTCTCAGACCACACTTTCAGTGTATCATTTGCGGGCTCTGTTTCCTCCCCTCTTTCCCTTGCTGTTGGGGTTCATCAAGGCTCAGTCCTAGGCCCCCTGCTCTTTTCTTTCTACACAGCCCCCATTGGACAAATCATTGCATTGCAAGATTTGGCTTCCGGTACCATCTTTATGCTGATGACACCCATTATCAGGGTCGGACTGGGGTGTCTAGGGCCCACCAGTGGAATTGTTTCTAGGGGCTCACCACCAGGAATCTGCAGACCAGCGATACCAAGACAGGGCAGCTAAAGGTAATACCATCTCGGGAGCCATGCTGCTCACCCGCCATACAATGTGCAACAACATACTACCTAAACCTACCGCTACACTCTGTAGGGAAAGTGATCAGAATGGCTCCTAGAAATGTTACCATTACCTGTAGCCAGGCTGTCCTGGAAGAGCTGATCTGCAGAGGTCCTGGCTGTTGTATCATCACAGATGTAATACTGATGGCCTATCCTAAGGACAGACCATCAATATTATAAAGATGGATCAATCCTTTAAAGATTTGTCCAGGAATTGGATCAACCCATGTGCCTGACGGAAAGTGTAAAATAAAAAAATAAATAAAAAGCGCCTTCACCTGTCCCCATTGCTCCATTGTCCGCCGCCAGTGTCCATTTAGTCTCATGCCGGCACCTCCATGCTGAGAGTCCTGCACCTCATGGGACCACTGAAACCAATCAGATACAGGATTTCCAGAAATGAGGCCATGAGACTGAACGGACACAGGCAGGAGGACAACGGGGTGCTGGGGACAAAAGCTCAATGAAAACCACTGCGTCTCACGTCTGCGCCTAATCTTTAAAGAGGACCTTTCACCATTTGGGGCACATGCGGATTAATACACCGCTAGAAAGGCGTTTATGTCAGTCAATCAGTAACACCCTTCCTCACAGTAGCGTCTATTGCGCTGTACTGTGTGAGGGGGCTTTGCTTACCACCTAGTGATGACGCTGAGCGGTGAGGAACACTTCCAATCTCACAGTACAGTGCAATAGGCGCTGCTGGAAAGAAGAACGTTCCTGACTGACGGTCAGAAATGCCCTTCTGACAGTGAAGAGCTACGGTACCGGGACCGATAGCTCTTTACTGGGGGCACAGAACAGGAAAGCTGCACTGAATTCAGCGCACTGCTTTCTAGCGGTATATAAAACCAGGAGGTGTGCGCCAGGAGGTGAAAGGTCCTCAGTAACGTCTCAATATACTGTACAACACACTATAAGGATAAGACCTAACACAGCGTCCCACAGCCAAAAAGCGCTGCGGGAAAACCGGTTTGCTCTGAGGACTTTCTGTTTCCATTATACCTATACTGCAACACTACACACTCATACATATACATTCATATATTCATATATACGAGGGACCTCGTCCTTTAGCCCACTAGGATTTAGCATCCTTATATAGAGCCGGCTAAATTCTAGTGGGCTAAGGGACCTGGTCCTTCTACTCAAAACTAGCTATATCTAGGGGGCTGAGGGACCTGGTCCTTTAGCCCACTAGGATTTAGCATCCTTATATAGAGCCGGATAAATCCTAGTGGGCTAAGGGACCTGGTCCTTCTACTGAAAACTGTATCTCCTGGGGGAAATTACAGATTGTCAGGAGTCCACAGCGGATCAGCGTTCACGTGAACTGTGCTTGATTTTACAGCTCAGCTTATTTAGTTGAATGGGATCAAGTTGCAATCAAGTCATATGACTTACATCATACAGCCAATAAATTGTAAACGGTTTTCGCGAACGTCACTGCAGGTCCATAATGCTGATGAAAGTCCCATGGAATATAAATTGATCAGATAATCCATCAATAAAATGGACCAAGAACCTGAAAAATGTGTAAATATAAATAAATTAAAATAGAACATTTTTATATTTAAATAAAAAAAATAAAAAAAATTAGATTTCTGTACATATTACAGGTCCTTTTGCCACATAAGATTTAGCTTTCTTATATAAAACAAGCTAAATCCTAGTGGGCTAAAGGACCTGGTCCCTCTGCTTACTTGGATTTAGGTTTCTTATATAGAGCAGGCTAAAAGCTAGAGGATAGAAGGACCAGGTCCCTTAGCCCACTAGGATACAGCCGGCTCTATATAGAACAAGCTAAATCCAAGTGGGCACAGGGACCAGGTCCTTTAGCCCACTAGGATTTAGACTCTACCGCATAGCTAGTTGAAGTTTTTTCAAGGACCTGTCTTGATGTCATCACAGCCTATCACCAGGATAGGCTATGACTCGTTAGTGGGCGGAGCCACACGGGACAGTGTGCTTGATGCAAGCTGCCAGCAATGGAGTCTGCTGGATGATAGAGAGAAGAGACAGCATGTGTGAGCAAGAGGGGGGACTAGGGGCTGATGTAGGGGGGCAGTTACACTGAATGCACATGGAGAGGGGACAATAAACTAGGGGTCAGATGGAGGGTGACATTAAACTGGGGCAGCTGGAGGAGGATATTAAACCATGGGAGGTAGCTGGAGGGGGACATGTCTGCCTCTAGTTGCCCCCAGTTTAATATCCCCTCTAGTTTCTGCTGGTTTATACTGGGGCACCAGGAGAGGGACTTAATACTGTGGGACATTTGGAGGGAAATGTTATAATGTGGGGGTGTATAATGTACAGGTGACTGTAGGAGGATTTTACTTTGTGGGGCACATGGAAAAATGACTGAGAATGGGCGGAGTCAGCAGAGAAGTGGGTGGAGCTAAATTTGCCACTGTGCGCATGGCTCTCTAGAACCGTTACAATTTCTCATGTGGCCCCATGGGAAAATTAATTGCCCACCCCTGCCTAAGGGGTATCAGTCACACCCCAGGCTCAGAGGAGTATCTCTGCCACATAAGACAGCAGCATTATAAATTGCACATGGTAGGTGTTCACAAGTCACTGCAGGTTGCTACTCTATTTTCAAAGTAGTTCACTGAAGGAGTAACTAAAAAGTAACTTTTATTAGATCAGTTAAAATGATTTACTGGATGACTAGTCCTAGAAGAGTGTGTAGGGGGGCAGACTATTTATATAACATGCATGTGACTGATACTGTAGTCACTTAGATACCAGAGCCAGTCTGCACAACACCTCACACTAAATAAAACATGATGATACTTAGATGTATGCCGCTGACCGCGGCGTCTCAGCGGACTATAAATCAAAGGCCCCACCCGTCCCATTTCTGACCCGAATAGTAGCTATGTAGGGGTGTTAACAAAGGAGCATAACCTACATTACTAATTGACTGGCACATTTACCATCAGTGGATTTTCTTTGAGCTACTATACTAGCTGGCCAGCATTGTGATGCATTGCAGATCGCTACTGTTACCCATATAGACTGTTGGGGTATTGTGCACTGTGGTACGCATATAAGATACAGTGGTATAATCGGTGGATATTTTGTATAATAATATATTTTTCATAAACCCATAATTTGGTGTATTTTGGGCTGCACAATATCGTAGTCAACGTTCCTATCGTTTTGATTGCGACTATGAGCTGTTCTAACATCCGCCTGTATCAGTATATAGATCTTACTGCACCACAGCGGTAACGTAACGTCATAGCTTTTTTAGCTATTTTCCCCCACATTGTCTCATATTGCATGCCGCGGCGGTAACGCAACCTTAGCCAGGTTGCTCCATTGACGTAGCTCAATGGTCTTGGCTTTTTTTTTGCGTGATAACGATTGTTTATCTACTAGTACGTCTAATACTTACCTGTTTATCTCCTCGGACATTTGTAAATCGCAACTGACATTCAATTTGTCAGCGTTGCGATCGTACAGGGTTCTATTAACAGCGTATACATTACCCAGTCCTTGGACGGCCTGTCCGTGACATCATCAAGGGAATAGGGAAGCATCGGGTCAGAAATGGGATGGCCCCTGGGCAGGGCCTTTGATTTATAGTCCGCTGAGACGCCCCGGTCGGCGGCATACATACAGTGGGGCAAAAAAGTATTTAGTCAGTCACCAATAGTGCAAGTTCCACCACTTAAAAAGATGAGAGGCGTCTGTAATTTACATCATAGGTAGACCTCAACTATGAGAGACAAAATGAGAAAACAAATCCAGAAAATCACATTGTCTGATTTTGTAAGAATTTATTTGCAAATTATGGTGGAAAATAAGTATTTGGTCACCTACAAACAATCAAGATTTCTGGCTCTCACAGACCTGTAACTTCTCCTTTAACAGTCTCCTCTTTACTCCACTCATTACCTGTAGTAATGGCACCTGTTTAAACTTATCAGTATAAAAAGACACCTGTGCACACCCTCAAACAGTCAGACTCCAAACTCCACTATGGTGAAGACCAAAGAGCTGTCAAAGGACACCAGAAACAAAATTGTAGCCCTGCACCAGGCTGGGAAGACTGAATCTGCAATAGGCAACTAGCTTGGATTGAAGAAATCAACTGTGGGAGCAATAATTAGAAAATGGAAGACATACAAGACCACTGATAATCTCCCTCGATCTGGGGCTCCACGCAAAATCTCACCCCGTGGGGTCAAAATGATCACAAGAACAGTGAGCAAAAATCCCAGAACCACACGGGGGGACCTAGTGAATGAACTGCAGAGAGCTGGGACCCCTAGATATAGCTAGTTTTGAGTAGATGGACCAGGTCCCTTAGCCCACTAGGATTTAGCCGGCTCTATATAAGGATGCTAAATCCTAGTGGGCTAAAGGACCAGGTCCCTCAGCCCCCTAGATATAGCTAGTTTTGAGTAGAAGGACCAGGTCCCTTAGGTCCCTCAGCCCCCTAGAGATACACAGTTTTCAGTAGAAGGACCAGGTCCCTTAGCCCACTAGGATTTAGCCGGCTCTATATAAGGATGCTAAATCCTAGTGGGCTAAAGGACCAGGTCCCTCAGCCCCCTAGATATAGCTAGTTTTGAGTAGAAGGACCAGGTCCCTCAGCCCCCTAGATATAGCTAGTTTTGAGTAGAAGGACCAGGTCCCTTAGGTCCCTCAGCCCCCTAGAGATACACAGTTTTCAGTAGAAGGACCAGGTCCCTTAGCCCACTAGGATTTAGCCGGCTCTATATAAGGATGCTAAATCCTAGTGGGCTAAAGGACCAGGTCCCTCAGCCCCCTAGATATAGCTAGTTTTGAGTAGAAGGACCAGGTCCCTTAGCCCACTAGGATTTAGCCGGCTCTATATAAGGATGCTAAATCCTAGTGCGCTAAAGGACCTGGTCCCTCAGCCCCCTAGAGATACACAGTTTTGAAAAGAAGGACCTGGTCCCTCAGCCCCCTAGATATAGCTAGCTAAATCCAAGTGGGCAGAGGGACCAGGTCCTTTAGCCCACTAGGATTTAGACTCTACCCTATATAAGGATGCTAAATCCTAGTGAGCTAAAGGACCAGGTCCCTCAGTCCCCTAGATATAGCTAGTTTTGAGTAGAAGGACCATGAGGACCAGGTCCCTCAGCCCCCTAGAGATACACAGTTTTCAGTAGAAGGACCTGGTCCACTAGGATTTAGCCGGCTCTATATAAGGATGCTAAATCCTAGTGGGCTAAAGGACCAGGTCCCTCAGCCCCCTAGAGATACACAGTTTTGAAAAGAAGGACCTGGTCCCTCAGCCGCCTAGACATAGCTAGTTTTCAGTAGAAGGACCAGGTCCCTTAGCCCACTAGGATTTAGCCGGCTCTATATAAGGATGCTAAATCCTAGTGCGCTAAAGGACCAGGTCCCTCAGCCCCATAGATATACCGTATTTTTCGGACTATAATATGGGAGGAAAATGTGTGTGCGTCTTATAGTCCGAATGCAGCGTGTGCAGCGTCTGTGTTCTGTCTATGAGGAGCAGCACGGAGAGCAGCACGGTGCCTGCCTGCTCTGCCCCTCCTTCCCTGTCTGTGTCGCGTGTTTGCAGGAGCGAGATATGAGAGGCAGAGAAGTAGGGGCGAGCCAGACAGGTGAAGGAAGCGTGGTTTCAAGCTTGCCGAGAAAACCACGCCTCCTTCTCCCGTCTGGCTCGTCCCTCCTTCACTGCCTCTCAGATCTGGCTCCGGCAATGAAACCACACAGACAGGGAAGGAGGGGCGGGCCAAACGGGAGGAGGAGGCGTGGTTTTCTCGGCAAGCTTGAAACCACGCCTCCTTCACCCGTCTGGCCCGCCCCTACTTCCCTGCCTGTGTGGCTTCATTGCAGAAGCGACATCTGAGAGGCAGTGAAGGAGGGACGAGCCAGACGGGTGAAAGAGGCGTGTTTTCAAGTTTGCTTAGAAAACCACACCTCCTTCACCCGTCTGGCCCGCCCCTTTTTCTCTTCTTACATAGCTTCACTGCAGGGTGTCTATTTCCATCCATGGATGAGATTAGATAGAATAGACAGACAGACAGATAGATAGGAGATAGATAGATAGATAGATAGATAGATAGATAGATAGATAGATATGTTCAAATCACCCCCATATCCCTACAATACATATAAAACAAAAACATTACTGTGAAACACATACACAATTGGTTTCCATGTGTCCGAAAGCCCCCGGTTCTATTTACATTGGTGAAATATTATATTATTAGGTTATTAAATATTTCACCAATTTTTTTTTCCTTAATTTTTTTTCCCCCTATTTTCCTCCTCTAAAACCTTAGTGCGTCTTATGGTCCGGTGCGTCTTATAGTCCGAAAAATACGGTAGCTAGTTTTGAGTAGAAGGACCAGGTCCCTTAGGTCCCTCAGCCCCCTAGAGATACACAGTTTTCAGTAGAAGGACCAGGTCCCTTAGCCCACTAGGATTTAGACTCTACCCTATATAAGGATGCTAAATCCTAGTGGGCTAAAGGACCAGGTTCCTCAGTCCCCTAGATATAGCTAGTTTGGAGTAGAAGGACCATGAGGACCAGGTCCCTCAGCCCCCTAGAGATACACAGTTTTCAGTAGAAGGACCTGGTCCCTTAGCCCACTAGGATTTATCCGGCTCTATATAAGGATGCTAAATCCTAGTGGGCTAAAGGACCAGGTCCCTCAGCCCCCTAGATATAGCTAGTTTTGAGTAGAAGGACCAGGTCCCTTAGCCCACTAGGATTTAGCCGGCTCTATATAAGGATGCTAAATCCTAGTGGGCTAAAGGACCAGGTCCCTCAGCCCCCTAGATATAGCTAGTTTTGAGTAGAAGGACCAGGTCCCTTAGCCCACTAGGATTTAGCCGGCTCTATATAAGGATGCTAAATCCTAGTGGGCTAAAGGACCTGGTCCCTCAGCCCCCTAGAGATACACAGTTTTGAAAAGAAGGACCTGGTCCCTTAGCCCTCTAGAGATACACAGTTTTGAAAAGAAGGAACTGTTCCCTCAGCCCCCTAGAGATACACAGTTTTGAAAAGAAGGACCTGGTCCCTTAGCCCACTAGAATTTAGCCAGCTCTATATAAGGATGCTAAATCCTAGTGGGCTAAAGGACCAGGTCCCTAAGCCCCCTAGATATAGCTAGTTTTGAGTAGAAGGACAAGGTCCCTTAGCCCACTAGGATTTAGCCGGCTCTATATAAGGATGCTAAATCATAGTGGGCTAAAGGACCAGGTCCCTCAGCCCCCTAGATATAGCTAGTTTTCAGTAGAAGGACCAGGTCCCTCAGCCCCCTACAGATACACAGTTTTGAAAAGAAGGACCTGGTCCCTTAGCCCACTAGAATTTAGCCGGCTCTATATAAGGATGCTAAATCCTAGTGGGCTAAAGGACCAGGTCCCTCAGCCCCCTAGATACAGCTAGTTTTCAGTAGAAGGACCAGGTCCCTCAGCCCCCTAGAGATACACAGTTTTGAAAAGAAGGACCTGGTCCCTTAGCCCACTAGAGATACACAGTTTTGAAAAGAAGGACCTGGTCCTTTAGCCCACTAGAATTTAGCTGGCGCTATATAAGGATGCTAAATCCTAGTGGGCTAAAGGACCAGGTCCCTCAGCCCCCTAGATATAGCTAGTTTTGAGTAGAAGGACAAGGTCCCTTAGCCCACTAGGATTTAGCCGGCTCTATATAAGGATGCTAAATCATAGTGGGCTAAAGGACCAGGTCCCTCAGCCCCCTAGATATAGCTAGTTTTCAGTAGAAGGACCAGGTCCCTCAGCCCCCTACAGATACACAGTTTTGAAAAGAAGGACCTGGTCCCTTAGCCCACTAGAATTTAGCCGGCTCTATATAAGGATGCTAAATCCTAGTGGGCTAAAGGACCAGGTCCCTCAGCCCCCTAGATACAGCTAGTTTTCAGTAGAAGGACCAGGTCCCTCAGCCCCCTAGAGATACACAGTTTTGAAAAGAAGGACCTGGTCCCTTAGCCCACTAGAGATACACAGTTTTGAAAAGAAGGACCTGGTCCTTTAGCCCACTAGAATTTAGCTGGCTCTATATAAGGATGCTAAATCCTAGTGGGCTAAAGGACCAGGTCCCTCAGCCCCCTAGATATAGCTAGTTTTGAGTAGAAGGACAAGGTCCCTTCGCCCACTAGGATTTAGCCGGCTCTATATAAAGATTCTAAATCATAGTGGGCTAAAGGACCAGGTCCCTCAGCCCCCTAAATATAGCTAGTTTTCAGTAGAAGGACCAGGTCCCTCAGCCCCCTACAGATAGACAGTTTTGAAAAGAAGGACCTGGTCCCTTAGCCCACTAGAATTTAGCCGGCTCTATATAAGGATGCTAAATCCTAGTGGGCTAAAGGACCAGGTCCCTCAGTCCCCTAGATATAGCTAGTTTTGAGTAGAAGGACCAGGTCCCTTAGCCCACTAGGATTTAGCTGGCTCTATATAAGGATGCTAAATCCTAGTGGGCTAAAGGACCTGGTCCCTCAGCCCCCTAGAGATACACAGTTTTGAAAAGAAGGACCTGGTCCCCCAGCCCCCTAGATATAGCTAGTTTTGAGTAGATGGACCAGGTCCCTTAGCCCACTAGGATTTAGACGGCTCTATATAAGGATGCTAAATCCTAGTGGGCTAAAGGACCAGGTCCCTCAGCCCCCTAGATACAGCTAGTTTTCAGTAGAAGGACCAGGTCCCTCAGCCCCCTAGAGATACACAGTTTTGAAAAGAAGGACCTGGTCCCTTAGCCCACTAGAATTTAGCCAGCTCTATATAAGGATGCTAAATCCTAGTGGGCTAAAGGACCAGGTCCCTCAGCCCCCTAGAGATACACAGATTTGAAAAGAAGAACCTGGTCCCTCAGCCCCCTAGAGATACACAGTTTTGAAAAGAAGGACCTGGTCCCTTAGCCCACTAGAGATACACAGTTTTGAAAAGAAGGAACTGTTCCCTCAGCCCCCTAGAGATACACAGTTTTGAAAAGAAGGACCAGGTCCCTTAGCCCACTAGAATTTAGCCGGCTCTATATAAAGATGCTAAATCCTAGTGGGCTAAAGGACCAGGTCCCTAAGCTCCCTAGATATAGCTACTTTTGAGTAGAAGGACAAGGTCCCTTAGCCCACTAGGATTTAGCCGGCTCTATATAAGGATGCTAAAGGACCAGGTCCCTCAGTCCCCTAGATATAGCTAGTTTTGAGTAGAAGGACCAGGTCCCTTAGCCCACTAGGATTTAGCTGGCTCTATATAAGGATGCTAAATCCTAGTGGGCTAAAGGACCTGGTCCCTCAGCCCCCTAGAGATACACAGTTTTGAAAAGAAGGACCTGGTCCCCCAGCCCCCTAGATATAGCTAGTTTTGAGTAGATGGACCAGGTCCCTTAGCCCACTAGGATTTAGACGGCTCTATATAAGGATGCTAAATCCTAGTGGGCTAAAGGACCAGGTCCCTCAGCCCCCTAGATACAGCTAGTTTTCAGTAGAAGGACCAGGTCCCTCAGCCCCCTAGAGATACACAGTTTTGAAAAGAAGGACCTGGTCCCTTAGCCCACTAGAATTTAGCCGGCTCTATATAAGGATGCTAAATCCTAGTGGGCTAAAGGACCAGGTCCCTCAGCCCCCTAGAGATACACAGATTTGAAAAGAAGAACCTGGTCCCTCAGCCCCCTAGAGATACACAGTTTTGAAAAGAAGGACCTGGTCCCTTAGCCCACTAGAGATACACAGTTTTGAAAAGAAGGAACTGTTCCCTCAGCCCCCTAGAGATACACAGTTTTGAAAAGAAGGACCTGGTCCCTTAGCCCATTAGAATTTAGCCGGCTCTATATAAGGATGCTAAATCCTAGTGGGCTAAAGGACCAGGTCCCTAAGCCCCCTAGATATAGCTAGTTTTGAGTAGAAGGACAAGGTCCCTTAGCCCACTAGGATTTAGCCGGCTCTATATAAGGATGCTAAATCATAGTGGGCTAAAGGACCAGGTCCCTCAGCCCCCTAGATATAGCTAGTTTTCAGTAGAAGGACCAGGTCCCTCAGCCCCCTACAGATACACAGTGTTGAAAAGAAGGACCTGGTCCCTTAGCCCACTAGAATTTAGCCGACTCTGTATAAGGATGCTAAATCCTAGTGGGCTAAAGGATCAGGTCCCTCAGCCCCCTAGATACAGCTAGTTTTCAGTAGAAGGACCAGGTCCCTCAGCCCCCTAGAGATACACAGTTTTGAAAAGAAGGACCTGGTCCCTTAGCCCACTAGAGATACACAAGTTTGAAAAGAAGGACCTGGTCCCTCAGCCCCCTAGAGATACACAGTTTTGAAAAGAAGGACCTGGTCCTTTAGCCCACTAGAATTTAGCTGGCTCTATATAAGGATGCTAAATCCTAGTGGGCTAAAGGACCAGGTCCCTCAGCCCCCTAGATATAGCTAGTTTTGAGTAGAAGGACAAGGTCCCTTAGCCCACTAGGATTTAGCCGGCTCTATATAAAGATTCTAAATCATAGTGGGCTAAAGGACCAGGTCCCTCAGCCCCCTAAATATAACTAGTTTTCAGTAGAAGGACCAGGTCCCTCAGCCCCCTACAGATACACAGTTTTGAAAAGAAGGACCTGCTCCCTTAGCCCACTAGAATTTAGCCGGCTCTATATAAGGATGCTAAATCCTAGTGGGCTAAAGGACCAGGTCCCTCAGCCCCCTAGAGATACACAGTTTTGAAAAGAAGGACCTGGTCCCTCAGCCCCCTAGAGATACACAGTTTTGAAAAGAAGGACCTGGTCCCTTAGCCCACTAGAATTTAGCCGGCTCTATATAAGGATGCTAAATCCTAGTGGGCTAAAGGACCAGGTCCCTCAGCCCCCTAGATATAGCTAGTTTTCAGTAGAAGGACCAGGTCCCTTAGACCACTAGGATTTAGCTGGCTCTATATAAGGATGCTAAATGCTAGTGGGCTAAAGGACCATGTCCCTCAGCCCCATAGATATAGCTAGTTTTGAGTAGAAGGACCAGGTCCCTCAGCCCCCTAGAGATACACAGTTTTCAGTAGAAGTACCTGGTCCCTTAGCCCACTAGAATTTAGCCTGCTCTATATAAGGATGCTAAATCCTAGTGGGCTAAAGGACCAGGTCCCTCAGCCCCCTAGAGATACAAAGTTTTCAGTAGAAGGACCTGGTCCCTTAGCCCACTAGAATTTAGCCTGCTCTATATAAGGA
Source organism: Leptodactylus fuscus (assembly GCF_031893055.1). Taxonomy (NCBI): domain Eukaryota; kingdom Metazoa; phylum Chordata; class Amphibia; order Anura; family Leptodactylidae; genus Leptodactylus; species Leptodactylus fuscus. The sequence goes on along the minus strand of NC_134269.1, from coordinate 185,639,296 downwards.
TGCTAAATCCTAGTGGGCTAAAGGACCAGGTCCCTCAGCCCCCTAGAGATACACAGCTTTCAGTAGAAGGACCTGGTCCCTTAGCCCACTAGAATTTAGCCTGCTCTATATAAGGATGCTAAATCCTAGTGGGCTAAAGGACCAGGTCCCTCAGCCCCCTAGATACAGCTAGTTTTCAGTAGAAGGACCAGGTCCCTCAGCCCCCTAGAGATACACAGTTTTGAAAAGAAGGACCTGGTCCCTTAGCCCACTAGAATTTAGCCAGCTCTATATAAGGATGCTAAATCCTAGTGGGCTAAAGGACCAGGTCCCTCAGCCCCCTAGAGATACACAGATTTGAAAAGAAGAACCTGGTCCCTCAGCCCCCTAGAGATACACAGTTTTGAAAAGAAGGACCTGGTCCCTTAGCCCACTAGAGATACACAGTTTTGAAAAGAAGGAACTGTTCCCTCAGCCCCCTAGAGATACACAGTTTTGAAAAGAAGGACCAGGTCCCTTAGCCCACTAGAATTTAGCCGGCTCTATATAAAGATGCTAAATCCTAGTGGGCTAAAGGACCAGGTCCCTAAGCTCCCTAGATATAGCTACTTTTGAGTAGAAGGACAAGGTCCCTTAGCCCACTAGGATTTAGCCGGCTCTATATAAGGATGCTAAAGGACCAGGTCCCTCAGTCCCCTAGATATAGCTAGTTTTGAGTAGAAGGACCAGGTCCCTTAGCCCACTAGGATTTAGCTGGCTCTATATAAGGATGCTAAATCCTAGTGGGCTAAAGGACCTGGTCCCTCAGCCCCCTAGAGATACACAGTTTTGAAAAGAAGGACCTGGTCCCCCAGCCCCCTAGATATAGCTAGTTTTGAGTAGATGGACCAGGTCCCTTAGCCCACTAGGATTTAGACGGCTCTATATAAGGATGCTAAATCCTAGTGGGCTAAAGGACCAGGTCCCTCAGCCCCCTAGATACAGCTAGTTTTCAGTAGAAGGACCAGGTCCCTCAGCCCCCTAGAGATACACAGTTTTGAAAAGAAGGACCTGGTCCCTTAGCCCACTAGAATTTAGCCGGCTCTATATAAGGATGCTAAATCCTAGTGGGCTAAAGGACCAGGTCCCTCAGCCCCCTAGAGATACACAGATTTGAAAAGAAGAACCTGGTCCCTCAGCCCCCTAGAGATACACAGTTTTGAAAAGAAGGACCTGGTCCCTTAGCCCACTAGAGATACACAGTTTTGAAAAGAAGGAACTGTTCCCTCAGCCCCCTAGAGATACACAGTTTTGAAAAGAAGGACCTGGTCCCTTAGCCCATTAGAATTTAGCCGGCTCTATATAAGGATGCTAAATCCTAGTGGGCTAAAGGACCAGGTCCCTAAGCCCCCTAGATATAGCTAGTTTTGAGTAGAAGGACAAGGTCCCTTAGCCCACTAGGATTTAGCCGGCTCTATATAAGGATGCTAAATCATAGTGGGCTAAAGGACCAGGTCCCTCAGCCCCCTAGATATAGCTAGTTTTCAGTAGAAGGACCAGGTCCCTCAGCCCCCTACAGATACACAGTGTTGAAAAGAAGGACCTGGTCCCTTAGCCCACTAGAATTTAGCCGACTCTGTATAAGGATGCTAAATCCTAGTGGGCTAAAGGATCAGGTCCCTCAGCCCCCTAGATACAGCTAGTTTTCAGTAGAAGGACCAGGTCCCTCAGCCCCCTAGAGATACACAGTTTTGAAAAGAAGGACCTGGTCCCTTAGCCCACTAGAGATACACAGTTTTGAAAAGAAGGACCTGGTCCTTTAGCCCACTAGAATTTAGCTGGCTCTATATAAGGATGCTAAATCCTAGTGGGCTAAAGGACCAGGTCCCTCAGCCCCCTAGATATAGCTAGTTTTGAGTAGAAGGACAAGGTCCCTTAGCCCACTAGGATTTAGCCGGCTCTATATAAAGATTCTAAATCATAGTGGGCTAAAGGACCAGGTCCCTCAGCCCCCTAAATATAACTAGTTTTCAGTAGAAGGACCAGGTCCCTCAGCCCCCTACAGATACACAGTTTTGAAAAGAAGGACCTGCTCCCTTAGCCCACTAGAATTTAGCCGGCTCTATATAAGGATGCTAAATCCTAGTGGGCTAAAGGACCAGGTCCCTCAGCCCCCTAGAGATACACAGTTTTGAAAAGAAGGACCTGGTCCCTCAGCCCCCTAGAGATACACAGTTTTGAAAAGAAGGACCTGGTCCCTTAGCCCACTAGAATTTAGCCGGCTCTATATAAGGATGCTAAATCCTAGTGGGCTAAAGGACCAGGTCCCTCAGCCCCCTAGATATAGCTAGTTTTCAGTAGAAGGACCAGGTCCCTTAGACCACTAGGATTTAGCTGGCTCTATATAAGGATGCTAAATGCTAGTGGGCTAAAGGACCATGTCCCTCAGCCCCATAGATATAGCTAGTTTTGAGTAGAAGGACCAGGTCCCTCAGCCCCCTAGAGATACACAGTTTTCAGTAGAAGTACCTGGTCCCTTAGCCCACTAGAATTTAGCCTGCTCTATATAAGGATGCTAAATCCTAGTGGGCTAAAGGACCAGGTCCCTCAGCCCCCTAGAGATACAAAGTTTTCAGTAGAAGGACCTGGTCCCTTAGCCCACTAGAATTTAGCCTGCTCTATATAAGGATGCTAAATCCTAGTGGGCTAAAGGACCAGGTCCCTCAGCCCCCTAGAGATACACAGCTTTCAGTAGAAGGACCTGGTCCCTTAGCCCACTAGAATTTAGCCTGCTCTATATAAGGATGCTAAATTCTAGTGGGCTAAAGGACCAGGTCCCTCAGCCCCCTAGAGATACAGTTTTGAAAAGAGGGACCTGGTCCCTTAGCCCACTAGAGATGCACAGTTTTGAAAAGACGGACCTGGTCCCTCAGCCCCCTAGAGATACACAGTTTTGAGTAGATGGACCAGGTCCCTTAGCCCACTAGAATTTAGCCTGTTCTATATAAGGATGCTAAATACTAGTGGGCTAAAGGACCAGGTCCCTCAGCCCCCTAGAGATACACAGTTTTCAGTAGAAGGACCAGGTCCCTCAGCCCCCTAGAGATACAAAGTTTTGAACAGAAGGACCTGGTCCCTTAGCCCACTAGAATTTAGCCGGCTCTATATAAGGATGCTAAATCCTAGTGGGCTAAAGGACCAGGTCCCTCAGCCCCCTAGATACAGCTAGTTTTCAGTAGAAGGACCAGGTCCCTTAGCCCACTAGGATCTAGTATGGAAAGCAGAGTACGCAGCAGGGTCATGGCGTGACCCTGCTGCGTACTCTGCTTTCCATACTAGATCCGATCTGATGAAGGTCCAATATGACCGAAACGTTATGTTCATTTATTGATCTAGTACTCTCTTTATGCTTGTCAAATCAATCCATGGCGTTAATGTACCAAAAATTAATGTACTAAAAATAAAAAAATTTGTTTCACCCTTTCACCTATTTACGGTGTGCAGCAGCATTTGTTTACGCTGTATACGAGTCGCAGGACTCTCTGACTGCTAGCACCCATATTCTCTTAAGCTATTCAGTGTGCGGTTCCTCTGATATCTGTATGTTTTCAGTAGAAGGACCTGGTCCCTTAGCCCACTAGAATTTAGCCTGCTCTATATAAGGATGCTAAATCCTAGTGGGCTAAAGGACCAGGTCTCTCAGCCCCCTAGATATAGCTAGTTTTGAGTAGAAGGACCATGTCCCTTAGCCCACTAGGATTTAGCCGGCTCTATATAAGGATGCTAAATCATAGTGGGCTAAAGGACCAGGTCCCTCAGCCCCCTAGATATAGCTAGTTTTGAGTAGAAGGACCAGGTCCCTCAGCCCCCTAGATATAGCTAGTTTTGAGTAGAAGGACCAGGTTCCTTAGCCCACTAGGATTTAGCCGGCTCTATATAGGGATGCTAAATCCTAGTGGGCTAAAGGACCTGGTCTCTCAGCCCCCTAGATATAGCTAGTTTTCAGTAGAAGGACCAGGTCCCTCAGCCCCCTAGAGATACACAGTTTTGAAAAGAAGGACCTGGTCCCTTAGCCCACTAGAATTTAGCCGACTCTGTATAAGGATGCTAAATCCTAGTGGGCTAAAGGATCAGGTCCCTCAGCCCCCTAGATATAGCTAGTTTTCAGTAGAAGGACCAGGTCCCTCAGCCCCATAGAGATACACAGTTTTGAGTAGATGGACCAGGTCCCTTAGCCCACTAGAATTCAGCCTGTTCTATATAAGGATGCTTAATCCTAGTGGGCTAAAGGACCAGGTCCCTCAGCCCCCTAGAGATACACAGTTTTCAGTAGAAGGACCAGGTCCCTCAGCCCCCTAGAGATACAAAGTTTTGAACAGAAGGACCAGGTCCTTTAGCTCACTAGCATTTAGCCTGTTTTATATAAGAAAGCTAAATCTTATTTGGCTAAAGGACATGTAATATATACAGAAATCTAATTTTTTTTTTTATTGTTTTTTTATTTAAATATAAAAATGGTTTATTTTGATTTATTTATATTTTTTGATAGCGCTGACGTATTCCAACACATTCTTCAGGTTCTTGGTCCATTTTATTGATGCCTTATCTGATCAATTTATATTCCATGGGGCTTTCATCAGCAGTTTGAAGCTGCAGTGACGCTCTCAGAAAGTGTTTTCATTTTATTGGCCCTATGACGTAAGTCACCTGACTTGATCGCAGCTCAGTCCCATTCAAATAAATGAGCTGAGCTGTGAAACACGTGAACGCTGATCCGCTGTGGACTTCTGTCAATCTGTATTTGCCAACTAGAGATAGTTTTCAGACTAAATCCTAGTGGGCTAAGGGACCTGGTCCTTCTACTCAAAACTAGCTATCTCTAGTGGGTAAAGGCACCTGGTCCCTTAGCCCACTATGATTTAGACTGCTCTATTTAAGAATGGTAAATCCTATGGGGGCTAAAGGACCAGGTGCCTCTGCCCCCTAGAGATAGCTAGTTTTGAGTAGAAGGACCAGGTCCCTCTGCCCTCTTGGATTTAGCCTGCTCTATATAGATAAGATAAATCCTACTACTTCAGTTTGTCTCCTTCTTCTTGCTCCGTATCTGCATCTCCTCTCACAATTTGAGCCTATTGGCAGATTTAGATGTCCAAATATGGTCTGGACAAAATGGCTGATGTATTGGCCGCATTTCAGTGAGTGACCATGGGTCAGATGAGCAAAACTCCCTCTAATATACATCACTATGACACAGTAAGTTTAGTTCAGATGAATTGCAGCTCAGCCTCAGCCACTTGAATAGGAGTGAACTGTAATCAGGCCATGTGATTGATGTGATGACCGGTGTCATACTGCCGATATGTGAGTTGGGGCCAGGTGTCATACCGCTGTTATGTGAGGGGGAGGGGGGTAACTTGGTGTCATACCGCTGATATGTAAGTTGGGGCCCGGTGTCATATTGCCGATATATGTTGGGGGACCCGGTATCATACTACCAATGTGTGTGTGTGTGTGTGTGTGTGTGTGTGTGTGTGTGTGTGTGTGTGTGTGTGTGTGTGTGGCCGTGGCCCGGTGTTATACCGCCAATACGTGAGGGAACCCAGTGTTATACCGCTGCTATAATATTGATGACCTATCCACACCCTGCCTTCTTTCCAGAAAGTGCAAATAGTGGTGTCAAAGAGGCTATTTGCAAATAAAAAAGATTGCGACTTTTTTTTGCCATAAGCACAAGGGGTTGATGAATTTCCCAGTGAGTTCAAAGCAAGAAAAAAGCAAGAGTAAAAACACAGACTGACGTGGGTCAAACTGTGGTGACCACATTTATGGGGGGTGGGGGCATCTCCAATATGGCTGGTCTTGTGGGGTGTTCATGGTATATTTTAGTTAGAACCTACCAAAAGTGCTCCAAGTAAGGACAACCAATGAACCAGCAACGGGGTCATGCAAGCCTAAAGCTCATCAATGGATGTGAGGAGTGAAGGCTCGCCCGCCTGGTCTGACCGCAGATAAACCCCCTTGGAGCACAAGCTGCTGTAACGTGTCTGTCGGCTGGGCTGCATTCACACCATGTTGCCTGTGGCAGTTTTCTGGCATACAAGGCATAAAAATAGCAACCGTGTTAAAAGGCAATTTGCACAAAAAAATATTTTTTTTTAATTTGGTTTTGCACTGCCCATGCCACTTTTCCAAGGAGGCCTCATCAGATTTACCATCATTTACACCTGAAATGTGGCGTAAATGATGGGGGAAACGTATGGTGGCTACAAGATGGCGCACATTTCCCCTGAATCGTGCCCTATCTACGAGGAGCGCCTGATCATACTGTCCATAATGTCTTCTGTCCATCGTCAAACATTTCCATCAGAATTGTATGATGGAACAGTAAAAGATGCCTGGTCATCAAAACCCTCCTTATAAGGATCTTAAAGGGAATGTCTCTCCCACCTTGTTTCCCAATATAGTCTATAGTATAGAGCAGGGGTAGGGAACGTACAGCTCTCCAGCTGGTGCAAAACTACAACTCCCAGCATGCATACTTGCTCTGCTGTTCTTGGAACTCCCATGGAAGTGAATGGAGCATTATGGGAGTTGTAGTTTCACAGCAGCTGGAGAGCCGAAGGTTCCCTACCCCTGGTATAGAGAATAAATACCTGATCAGTGGGGTCTGAACACTGAGACCCCCACTTATCCCAAGAACAGGAGATTATTTTCCCCTCCTGCACATTGAGGCATGACTGGTAGTGGCCGGCGCCCCCATTCTCTTCAGTGGGTGCACCGGAGATAGCCAAAGTCCAGCATTCAGTGATATCTGACGCCGTCCACCAGCAGATACACCTACATTCAGCCTGACTTTGATCAGACTCAATGTAAAGCAGGTGAAAAGAACCCCCTGAACTCTCGGGACAGGTGAGGGACGCAGCCGTCAGACCCACACTGATCAGATATTTGTCGCCTATCCTGTGGACAGATAAATATTTTTCATGGCATAATCCTATTTACAGGGTTTTATTTTAAGCTTAGTACCTATTACAGCGGCCAATCCCCACAGCTCTGACACTAATCTATCCTGACCACTAGGACCCCCACCATCATCAAAACAGGGGTCCTACATTTGTACTACTGCGCCATTCATCTCTATGGGACTGCTGAAAAGAAGTAGAGATCAGAATTATTATCCCTGGCATCTCAAAGAGATGAACGAATCATCAGCGCACATTGTGGATCATATAGGGCAGAAACAGGACATGTGATCAGTGGGGGTCCAATATACAGATCCCCAGTGATCTACTTCTTATTCCTAGAGGGATTAGCTTGTTGTCTCTGGTGCTGGAAGCCGACATCTGTGTCCCTGGTATAGCAGTGGTGCTGGAGGACTACAGCCCTGCGCCCAATAACTAGGAACACAGCTGCAGTATTCACCACCGCCTATATACAGTGAACACAGCTGCAGTATTCACCACTGCCTATATACAGTGTACAGAGCTGTAATATTAACCACCGCCTATATTCAGTGTAAAAAGCTGTAGTATTAACCACTGCCTATTTAGGCTGGTCTTACACGACTGAAATGATTCTACGGTCCGCATGTTGCTGATCAGCAACATACACTCCGCAGATGTCCTGCTGCACTCGCCCATACAATTCTCTGGGCGAGTCCGTGCAGTGCCGCAATTCACGGGCATTATGGACATGCTCTATAAATTGCAGACCACGGTTTCAGCCCAGCCACACCACGGATAAAATATCCGGTGGTGTAAGAGGCCACATTGAGTATAATGTGTCCGCAATTGAAAACCCTCAATTGCAGACCATTTGCGGACTTACATTACGGTCGTGTAAGACCGGCCATACAGTGAACAGAACTGTAGTATTAACCACCGCCTATATACAGCGATCAGAGCTGTAGTATTCTACCCCGCCTATATACAGTCTACAGAGCCTTCGAGGTTCTAGCACTGGAGACTGGCTGGAAGTGCTGAGTGCTGGGCCCCACTGATCAAATATTGGTGACCTTATCCTAAGGGGGGGGGGAAACCATCAAAATGAAAACAGGACAATGAATATATTTAGTTAAAAATCGATTTTAATTTCATATTTAGTATCAAAAAAGTATTCATTAAAATACAAATAAAACATTATATATGTACAAAATATAGAAAACCCCGTGCAGGGGGCATACAAATAAAGATCACATAAAAACCCATAACGTATAGCATAATTTAAGGTAAAAAAAATTGAAAACCTACAAAAGAAAGACCGAGGAGGAGGGGAAGACCAAAATAAACAAAGAATGGGAATAGGAAGGGGAGAGGCGGGGGGAAGGGAATTCTAGACCACATCACGTTGAAAGATTATATAGTATATACTTACAGTGTTGGCCAAAAGTATTGGCACCCCTGCAATTATGTCAGATAATACTCATTTTCTTCCATGAAATGAGTGCAATCACAAATTCTTTGGTATTATTATCTTCATTTAATTTGTCTTCAATGGAAAACAACAAAAAGAATTGTCAAAAAGCCAAATTGGATAGAATTCCACAGCAAACATAAAAAAGAGGGTGGACAAAAGTATTGGCACTGTTTGAAAAATCATGTGATGCTTCTCTAATTTGTGTAATTAACAGCACCTGTTACTTACCTGAGGCACCTAACAGGTGGTGGCAATAACTAAATCACACTTGCAGCCAGTTGAAATGGATTAAAATTGACTCCACCTCTGTCCTGTGTCCTTGTGTGTACCACTTTGCGCATGGAGAAAAGAAAGAAGACCAAAGAACTGTCTGAGGACTTGAGAAGCAAAATTGTGAGGAAGCATGAGCAATCTCAAGGCTACAAGTCCATCTCCAAAGACCGGAATGTTCCTGTGTCATCAAGAGGTGTAAAGCCCATGGCACTGTGGCTAACCTCCCTAGATGTGGACGGTGAAGAAAAATTGACGAGAGAGTTCAACGCAAGATTGTGCAGATGGTGGATAAAGAACCTTGACTAACATCCAAACAAGTTCAAGCTGCCCTGCAGTCCGAGGGTACAACAGTGTCACCCCGTACTATCCGCCGGAGTCTGAATGAGAAGGGACTTCTTACCCAGAGACAGAAAAAAGCCAGGCTGGAGTTTGCCAAAACTTACCTGAGAAAGCCAAAAACGTTTTGGAAGAATGTTCTCTGGTCAGATGAGACAAAAGTAGGAAAAGGCATCAAAATACAGGGAAAAAAAAGAGGCCTTCAAAGAAAAGAACACCGTCCCTACAGTCAAACATGGCGGAGGTTCCCTGATGTTTTGGGGTTGCTTTGCTGCCTCTGGCACTGGACTACTTGACCGTATGCATGGCATTATGAAGTCTGAAGACTACCAACAAATTTTGCAGCATAATGTAGGGCCCAGTGTGAGAAAGCTGGGTCTCCCTCAGAGGTCATGGGTCTTCCTGCAGGACAATGACCCAAAACACACTTCAAGTCAGCACTAGAAAATGGTTTGAGAGAAAGCCCTGGAGACTTCTAAAGTGGCCAGCAATGAGTCCAGACCTGAATCCCATAGAACACCTGTGGGGGAGAGATCTCTTGATGGCAGTTTGGAGAAGGCCCCCATCACATCTCAGGAACCTGGAGCAGTTTGCCAAAGAAGAATGGTCTAAAATTCCAGCAGAGCCTTGTAAGAAACTCATTGCTGGTTACCGGAAGCGGTTGTTCGCAGTTATTGTGTCTAAAGGTTGTGCTACCAAGTATTAGGCTGAGGGTGCCAATACTTTTGTCCGGCCCATTTTTGGAGTTTTGTGTAAAATGATCAATGATTTGACTTTTTTTCATTCTCTTTTGTGTTTTTTCATTGCAAGCAAAATAAATGAAGATATTACCAAAGAGTTTGTACTTGCAATCATTTTCTGGAAGAACAAGAGTATTATCTGACAGAACTGCAGGGGTGCCAATACTGTAATAATAATGGACATCTCATGGGGCTGGGGTAACAGCTAGTGTCAGATCCTGAGGGGCCGCGCCTACACTGCACTGGGATTGGTTGTTACTAGCAATAGGTGAATTCACACCTGCAATATTTCCTCTGTCCCCTATTCCGCTTGAAAAATGTGCAGAGAAAAATCCTACAAGCAGCACTTTTCTCTCCGCATGATTCGTGTGGAAAATACACACATTATAGCCTATGGGGTCCATGTGGTTTCATTGCTTATCGCTTTTTAATGCGTTCAATATTACGTTCGGAGGGCAACCCCAAGCGGACTCCCTGAATGGAATACCGAACACAGATGTGAACCAGGCCTTAGCAAATGCATCATGGTACGTGTATGCTGACTCGCACTACCTTAACCTCCGTCTCTCTAGCTATCCCGCCCACTACTAGACTTTCCCAACTAACTTAGCCCACCGCCCCCGCCCCATCATACTTGCCTCTCTCTTACTTCCAGACTTCCTCCGGTGAGACAGCTCCTCCCTCTTTTCTGACTCTGCCGGAGCATGCAATAGTCCCGCCGCTGCTCTTTGCTCTGCAGTCGGCAATCCACCTCTACAACGCAGGCATGGGAGGCTATTGCTCCCACACCTGCATAGTAGAGGTGGATTGACAGCAAAGAGGGAGGAGACATCCCGCAGGAGGAAGTCTAAAAGGAAGAGAGGCAAGTATGATGGGGTGGAGGGAAAAGGGGTGGGGGGAGTAGTACTAACGTTCTGTTTCCGGAAACAGAACGTCACCAGTAACCAGAAAATGTCCCTGGGGCGGTCACATGATCGCCACAGGGATATGGGTAAATATATATTTTTGATAAATTATGTAATTTAGAAAGTAGTCGGGGGTGGTGTTGGTGGGGGGTGTTTATATTAGTATAGGAATTACATTTTATCCTGGACCACTCCTTTAATGTTTGCGGGACAATTTTTTTCTTCATAAAGGTGCCATTTTTTATTCTGTACAATGTGCTGTGAAGCTGGAAAAAAAATTCAGAATGGGGTGGAATTTGAGAAAAACTGCATTTGTGAAACTTTTTTACGGGCTTTCTTTTAATGGCATTTACTCTGTAGCCAAAAATGACACATGTCCCCTGTATTCTATGTGTCCCCCCTGTATTCTATGTGTCCTCCCTGTATTCTATGTGTCTCCCCCGTATTATATGTGTGTCCCCTCTGTATTCTATGTGTCCCCTCTGTATTCTATGTGTCTCCCCCGTATTATATGTGTGTCCCCTGTATTCTATGTGTCCTCCTGTATTCTATGTGTCCCCTCTGTATTCTATGTGTCCCCTCTGTATTCTATGTGTCCCCTCTGTATTCTATGTGTCCCCTCTGTATTCTATGTGTCCCCCTGTATTCTATGTGTCCCCTCTGTATTCTATGTGTCCTCCTGTATTCTATGTGTCCCCCCCTGTATTCTATGTGTCCTCCTGTATTCTATGTGTCCGCCCTGTATTCTATGTGTCCGCCCTGTATTCTATGTGTCCGCCCTGTATTCTATGTGTCCCCCCTGTATTCTATGTGTCCTCCTGTATTCTATGTCTCCCCCCTGTATTCTATGTGTCCCCCCTGTATTCTATGTCTCCTCCCTGTATTCTATGTGTCCTCCTGTATTCTATGTGTCCTCCTGTATTCTATGTCTCCCCCCTGTATTCTATGTGTCCCCCCCATATTATATGTGTCCCCCCTGTATTATATGTGTCCCCCCTGTATTCTATGTGTCCCCCCCTGTATTCTATGTGTCCCCTCTGTATTCTATGTGTCCCCTCTGTATTCTATGTGTCCCCCTGTATTCTATGTGTCCCCTCTGTATTCTATGTGTCCCCCTGTATTCTATGTGTCCCCTCTGTATTCTATGTGTCCCCCTGTATTCTATGTGTCCCCCCCTGTATTCTATGTGTCCTCCTGTATTCTATGTGTCCGCCCTGTATTCTATGTGTCCCCCCTGTATTCTATGTGTCCTCCTGTATTCTATGTCTCCCCCCTGTATTCTATGTGTCCCCCCCATATTATATGTGTCCCCCCTGTATTCTATGTGTCCTCCCTGTATTCTATGTGTCCTCCTGTATTCTATGTGTCCTCCTGTATTCTATGTCTCCCCCCTGTATTCTATGTGTCCCCCCCATATTATATGTGTCCCCCCTGTATTCTATGTCTCCCCCCTGTATTCTATGTGTCCCCCCTGTATTCTATGTGTCCTCCCCGTATTTTATGTCCCCCCTGTATTCTATGTGTCCTCCCTGTATTCTATGTGTCTCCCCCGTATTCTATGTGTGTCCTCTGTATTCTTTGTGTCCCCCCTGTATTCTATGTGTCCACCCTGTATTCTATGTGTCCCCCCTGTATTCTATGTGTCTCCCCCCTGTATTCTATGTCTCCCCCCTGTATTCTATGGGTCTCCCCCTGTATTCTATGTGTCCCCCGTATTCTATGTGTGTCCTCTGTATTCTATGTGTGTCCCCCCTGTATTCTATGTGTCCCCCCTGTATTCTATGTGTCTCCCCCGTATTATATGTGTGTCCCCTGTATTCTATGTGTCCTCCTGTATTCTATGTGCCCCCCCTGTATTCTATGTTTCGGTACAATTCCAGGGAAAACAAATTTACATGGTTTTATTTACAGTTTAATCCCTTAACAAAAATACAAAACTGTGCCAAAATTTTTTTCTTCTTAACGTCGCCATATTATGACATCCATAACTTTTTTCTAATTCTGTGTATGGGGGTGCATAGGGCAGGTGTACCCCCGGGGGGCCTTGAACCCCAGGGAGTCTGATCCCTAATGTAATGCATTACAAAATATTGGCACTTCTACTGCAGGCTGCATACATGTAGAGGCAGAGTAAGGGCCATTTTATAACATGTTGGTCGCTGTGGGGCCATTATATTACATGTGGGCACTGAAGGGGAGGGGCACTGAGGGGGCCATCAAATAAATGTTACGGAAGGCTCCAAACAAAGCCGTATTTTATAAACCTCTAAAAGTGTTGCCTATTTGGAGGTACCCGGTTGAGACATTTGATCACTAGGGGGCACTTCGCTTGGTCTAGAACACTGGCACCTAATGATCTTGTAGCGGGGTCTTCACACCATTGAGATCTCACATAAACCTAGAAACAAAAAAAAAAAAAACCTAGATAAACATTGTTTTGAGGTTAAATTTTAGTCAAATGTATAAAAAACCCCAGAGGACATTCTGGAATTTGATGTGACAGCAGAGACACAAGCCTCATGTAAAACAATGAATAAACACCCCCCCCCCATATGTTAAGTGTTCCCTTCATGAGACTGACCCATTTGTGACACATCCTGCACCTCTCCCTCTTCCCCTCACACAGCCTGAACCCCGTTTCCCTTTCTCACGCAGAGCTATACTCTCAATGTACCCCTTTTATCACGCAAGCTGCAACCCCAATTCTCCATCTTTGGCAGCATGCACCCCCATCTCCTCTTTATTTCTCAAGCATCCTGTACATCCCCCTCTATTTTTCACATAAAGTGCTCCCCACGCCCTCTTTTGCTCATACACAGCCTGAACCCCTCTATCATGCTCACACAGAGCCTGAACTGAACCCCTCTATCATGCTCACACACAGCCTGAACCCCACTATCATGCTCACATACACAGCCTGAACCCCACTATTATGCTCACATACAGCCTGAACCCCTCTATCATGCTCACATACACAGCCTGAACCCCACTATCATGCTCATACACAGCCTGAACCCCACTATCATGCTCATACACAGCCTGAACCCCACTATCATGCTCACACACAGCCTGAACCACACTATCATGCTCATACACAGCCTGAACCCCACTATCATGCTCACATACACAGCCGGGACCCCACTATCATGCTCACATACACAGCCTGAACCCCACTATCATGCTCACACACAGCCTGAACCCCACTATCATGCTCATACACAGCCTGAACCCCACTATCATGCTCACATACACAGCCTGAACCTCTCTATCATGCTCACATACACAGCCTGAACCCCTCTATCATGCTCACACACAGCCTGAACCCCTCTATCATGCTCACATACAGCCTGAACCCCTCTATCATGCTCACATACATAGCCTGAACCCCTCTATCATGCTCAAATACAGCCTGAACCCCACTATCATGCTCACACACAGCCTGAACCCCACTATTATGCTCACATACACAGCCTGAACCCCACTATCATGCTCACATACACAGCCTGAACCCCACTATTATGCTCAGATACAGCCTGAACCCCACTATCATGCTCACATACACAGCCTGAACCCCACTATCATGCTCATACACAGCCTGAACCCCACTATCATGCTCACATACACAGCCTGAACCCCACTATCATGCTCACATACACAGCCTGAACCTCTCTATCATGCTCACATACACAGCCTGAACCCCTCTATCATGCTGACATACACAGCCTGAACCCCACTATCATGCTCATACACAGCCTGAACCCCACTATCATGCTCATACACAGCCTGAACCCCACTATCATGCTCACACACAGCCTGAACCCCACTATCATGCTCACACACAGCCTGAACCACACTATCATGCTCATACACAGCCTGAACCCCACTATCATGCTCACATACACAGCTTGAACCCCACTATCATGCGCACATACACAGCCTGAACCCCACTATCATGCTCACACACAGCCTGAACCCCACTATCATGCTCATACACAGCCTGAACCCCACTATCATGCTCACATACACAGCCTGAACCCCTCTATCATGCTCACATACACAGCCTGAACCCCTCTATCATGCTCATACACAGCCTGAACCCCACTATTATGCTCACATACAGCCTGAACCCCACTATCATGCTCATATACACAGCCTGAACCCCACAATTATGCTCACATACAGCCTGAACCCCACTATCATGCTCACATACATAGCCTGAACCCCTCTATCATGCTCACATACACAGTCTGAACCCCACTATCATGCTCACATGCACAGCCTGAACCCCACTATCATGCTCACATACACAGCCTGAACCCCACTATCATGCTCACACACAGCCTGAACCCCACTATCATGCTCACACACAGCCTGAACCCCACTATCATGCTCACACACAGCCTGAACCCCACTATCATGCTCACATACACAGCCTGAACCCCACTATCATGCTCACATACACAGCCTGAACCCCACTATCATGCTCACATACATAGCCTGAACCGCTCTATCATGCTCACATACACAGCCTGAACCCCTCTATCAAGCTCACATACACAGCCTGAACCCCTCTATCATGCTCACATACAGCCTGAACCCCGCTATCATGCTCACATACACAGCTTGAACCCCACTATCATGCTCACATACAGCCTGATCCCCACTATCATGTTCACACACAGTCTGAACCCCACTATCATGCTCACATACACAGCCTGAACCCCTCTATCATGCTGACATACACAGCCTGAACCCCACTATCATGCTGACATACACAGCCTGAACCCCACTATCATGCTCACATACACAGCTTGAACCCCACTATCATGCTCACATACAGCCTGATCCCCACTATCATGTTCACACACAGCCTGAACCCCACTATCATGCTCACATACACAGCCTGAACCCCACTATTATGCTCACATACAGCCTGAACCCCACTATCATGCTCACATACACAGCCTGAACCCCACTATTATGCTCACATACACAGCCTGAACCCCACTATCATGCTCACATACATAGCCTGAACCCCTCTATCATGCTCACACACAGCCTGAACCCCTCTATCATGCTCACATACACAGCCTGAACCCCACTATTATGCTCACATACAGCCTGAACCCCACTATCATGTTCACACACAGCCTGAACCCCACTATCATGCTCACATACACAGCCTGAACCCCACTATCACGCTCACATACACAGCCTGAACCCCACTATTATGCTCACATACAGCCTGAACCCCACTATCATGCTCACATACACAGCCTGAACCCCACTATTATGCTCATATTCACAGCCTGAACCCCTCTATCATGCTCACATACAGCATGAACCCCACTATCATACTCACATACACAGCCTGAACCCCTCTATCATGCTCACATACAGCCTGAACTCCTCTATCATGCTCACATACATAGCCTGAACCCCTCTATCATGCTCACATGTACAGCCTGAACCCCACTATCATGCTCAAATACAGCCTGAACCCCACTATCATGCTCACACACTGCCTGCTTACACATGCTATGTCTTTCTCTCCATCTTACCTTCCAGCCTCCATTCACTGCAGCCTTCTCTTCCTGTGTAACTCGGCACTGTCTTGAATAGCTCCGCCCACACCAGAGGCTGATCACATGGTCACGACGTCACCGGAAGTCCTTTAGCCCACTAGGATTTAACAGCTACCCTAGCTATGCGGGCCGGATAGAAGCAGTCAGAGGGCTGGATGTGGCCCCCGGGCTGGACATTGTCCAGGCCTACCCTTAGGCTAAGTTCACATGTGAATACCGTGTGGCGTATTGTGTTCCGTGAAAAAAAAAAGCTTCCTAATTAGGAAGCGGTTTTGGGACCTTGAGGCATTTTTTGGAGCGTTTTCTTGAGCGGTATTTGGTAAAAACCGCTTCAGAAAACGCCAGGCGGTTTTTTGCTCCTGGACAGTGAATGGACCGTAAAAGCCGTATCGCGTTTTTTTGGTCGCGATTCCCCCTCCCATTCACTTCTATTTACTACCTGAGGCAGAATCCGCCTCAAGAAAGGTCATGACGCTTCTTTTTTCCGCTAGCGGCAAAAAGCAGAAAAACGAACGCTAGCGGTCTCCATAGGCCACCATTGTGAGGGGCGGATTATGATGTGGATTCCGTGCCATAATTCGCCCCCTCTGTGCCCGTGTGAACGGGCCCTTATAGTTACACTTGTATTAACACCTATTAACACCTATTAACACCTGATTAATACGTACCTAAATACAACATACGTGATATTAACCAATATTATTACCTGGGATTATTACATGTAAACTGTGAGCAGATGTGTATATCTAATCCTCTGGTGTGTGGTACTGTGGGCAGAGATGCTTATCTAATCCTCCTGCTTGTGGTATTGTGTGCAGATGCATGTATCTAATCCTACAATGTGCATAACTGTGTGCAGACGTGCATATCTAGTCCTCCATCGGGCGATACTGTGTGCAGAGGTGCGTATCTAATCCTCCCCCGTGTGGTATTTTGTGCAGACGTGCATCTAATCCTCAGATGTGTAGAACTGTTAGCAGACGCGCGTATCTAATACTCCAGCATATGGTACTGTGTGCAGACGTGCGTATCTAATCCTCCAGCATCATACGTGCGTATCTAATCCTCCAGCATCATGTGGTACTGTGTGCAGACGTGCGTATCTAATCCTCCGGCATGTGGAACTGTGTGCTGATATGCATATCTAATCCTCCAGCGTGTGGTACTGTGTGCTGACGGATGTATCTAATCCTGCGGCATGTGGTACTGTGTGCAGACGCGCGTATCTAATCCTCTGGCGTATGGAACTATGTGCAGATGCGCTTATCTAATCCTCTGGCGTGTGGAACTGTGTGCATACACGCGTATCTAACCCTCCGGTATTTGGTACTGTATTCAGAAGTCCGTATCTAATCCTCCTGACCCGTGGAATATAGGTAACATGTAATTTTTAGGGGGTAAAAATCTAAAAAAATTTCCCGGACAGCCCCTTTTAACTAGCAAGTACTATCTCCAAAAACCACCAACCCGTTTTGTATTCTATTGCCTGGCGATGAGATGGAAGGATCTGGTCATTTCTAAGGCTTAACAATTCCAACCTACCTGAAGTGTGTAGCAATGGCTTCAGACACCAGCAACTTAGTCCCATTTTCATGTGAAGAGAGATCTGCCTACTGTCACACATTCCTTGAAATCCTTCTTCGGTTCTCCTTTTCCCGCTCCTGGCTGTGTGCAGATCTGTCTTTGTAATCTTTTGTATTTTTTTCAGCTTTATATTAATGTTCTCAGATGGATCTGTATATTGTCATAGCTCTGGTACATGGGGGCTTTGCTGTGCTCTGAATAGTATACTGGATTTGGATTGCAATCATCTGGAGGTGGAATCCCCCATTAGTATTACTGATGGCGGCATTACCGGAGTCTGCAGCTTTTACTAGTCATTTATTTAGACTATGTTCGAGGAGACCTCAATGTGAAAATGTATGTTGGCTGATACAACGTCATATGTGATGGCCTGGGACAGATAGATATACCAGTCTTAATAAAGGCCTCAGCTGACGCTAACTGTGCCTGAATGAAGACGTTCCGGCTGTTAATAAATCAGGTGCCCATCCCTGCGCCAAAACTGAAATCTCCACTAGTCAGGAAACTGCGCAGATTTCCTGTAAAACTCAACTGTGTTTCCTGTAGTGAGTTACAATAAATGTCGGCGGAGGTGTCCCCATCTTGCACCAGTCTACCTATCTGTCCAGTGGTAAGCGAGGTGCTGTACAAGAATTGGGGGGTGTATCTTTGGTGCAAGAAGGGGCAGTGGGCCAAAGATGTTACTATTACACCCATCTGTGTCAGAAAACTGGCGTAAGTGCGCTGATAAATTCCATTAATTTAATTCACATGTCCAGTTATGTTATTTTATTTTTTTATTTTATTTTTTTTCAGAGTAATTCCCAGTATTGAGTTTTCTTCTGCAGACTTATACCTATACAGAAAAGCTTTTTTTTTTTCTTCCTTCTTCTTCAAGTCTTATTCACAGGTCAATGATTTGCATGGGTAATTGTAGGTCAAAAGACAAAGCAGGTACATTATTACACCTTCTCTCTGTGTAGTCGGTACTCCTGGTTTTGGCTTAAAGGGATTCTACCATTAAAACAAATTTTTTATCGTTGACATGTAGGAATAACCTTAAGAAAGGCTATTCTTGTCCTACCTTTAGATGCTTTCTCCGTGCCGTCATTCTGCAGAAATCCTGATTTTCGTTGGTATGCAAATGAGTTCTCTCGCAGCACTGGGGGCGGGCCCCAGTGCTCAAACAGTTCGCAAACTTGTAGGCTTTGGGCAGAGCTGACTGCAGCCATTTTCTTGTGGGCATATGCAGTTGGCTCTGCCCAAGGCCTACAAGTTTGACCGCCTGCGCAGGAAAAAGATTCGTGATGAGGATGTTCCTGAAGAAGATGGAGGCGGCACTGGAGAGTTCTCTCGCAGCATTGGGGACACCCCCAGTGTTGCGAGAGAACTCATATGCATACTGATGAAAACCGGGATTTCTACAGAACGGGGGCGTGGAGTTGGCATCTAAAGGTAGGAGAAGAATAGCCTTTCTTAAGGCTATTCCTACATGTCAACGATAAAAAATGTGATTTAGTGGTAGAATATCTTTAAAATAACTAAACAAAACTCTAGTGTGTGAATAAGGCCTAATTGTTTTGGTGCTCAATGGGAATTGTCCCTTTTTCTTATCTGTAGGACATAAATCTGCTTTATGTATATGGCCAATCCACCCCTGAACACCTAAAATGTGCCGTGGGCCCACAATCTCGCGTACTGATCCTACTCACAGCCGCATCTGCTTCCCCTTCTGCCCTCCAGTGACCCCAGCGGTGTGATATGAGATGCAGAAGGTTAGTAGTGGGGATTGATAAGTAAACAGGTAATGGCCATTAAAAAAAAAAAAAAAAAGCCCCTAAGATCCCGGGCCCTGTGGCAGCCGCTGCTGCTGCTACTGCGGTACTTATACCACTGACCTGTCTCTATACTTTGCTGCCACTAGGGACCATGAAAATGAGGGTTATAACACATATGTGGATATCTGAATGTTGTGTAATGGAGAAATAAAGGAGACGACACATAGTTACTGTCTAATAATAATTAGTGATTATTTATTTCTAACAATTAATATTATTACAATCATTACTACTGTCTCAGGGAAAAATAATGCTAAACTACATCCCTATCCCTAAAGCTGTTGATCCAGAAGAAGGCGAAAACCTCTGGACACGTTCAGCCAATTTGTGTCACGGGGAAAATTCCTTCTTGACCCCGGGAAAAGGCGATCAGTCCTAGGACCCCGGATCAAAGCTGCTGATTCCTATTGTAAGTTATTACTACACTTAGTTATCCTACATACTGATATAATATTTTTGTTGCTTTTTAGATTATTATTATTACAACATTCTATTAGTACTCTTAGTATTTTATCTTATGTATATATTTACTACTATTATATTATTATTACTATCATTACTAATATTTCTTTTATAATTCTACTATGATCTCTAAACTACATCCCTATTCCTAAAACTGTTGATCCAGAAGAAGGCGAAAACCTCTGGACACGTTCAGCCAATTTGTGTCACAGGGGGAAAATTCCTTCTTGACCCCGGGAAAAGGCGATCAGTCCTAGGACCCCGGATCAAAGCTGCTGAAGTTTATTATAATTTATTACAATAATTAATTATCCTAAATACTGATATAATATTTTTGTTGCTTTTTTAGATTATTATAACATTCTACTATGTTTACTTTTATTACTATTCTATTAGTACTCTTAGTATTTTATCTTATGTATATATTTGCTACTATTATATTATTACTATTATCATTACTAATATTTTTTATAATTCTACTATGAACTCTAAACTACATCCCTATCCCTAAAGCTTTTGATCCAGAAGAAGGCGAAAACCTCTGGACACGTTCAGCCAATTTGTGTCACAGAGGGAAAATTCCTTCTTGACCCCGGGAAAAGGCGATCAGTCCTAGGACCCCGGATCAAACCTGCTTATTCCTATTAAAAATATTATGTGTATTAAGCAAATTATTATTTTCTTATTAATAACTGGTACTATTTTATTATCATTATTACTAATAATTCTATTGATACATTACTATAACTAGAAATTATGGAAATAATATTAATATGTTATGTTAAATTCTAATTATTGATATCAATATTACTCTAATTATATATTACTCTATCTATAAATTCAGTCTGCTACTACTACTAGTACAGTTTTTTGGGGGTTTTGCTATTATTATTTGACTACTTTTATAATATTACTGTTATTATTGCTATTCTATTTTTGGGGGGATTTTTGTAAATTATTACTCCTAAAATTACTGTTTTTATTGCTCTAATAATACATTAAGTCCTATCCCTAAAGCTGTTGATCCAGAAGAAAGCGAAAACCCCTGGACATATTCGGCCAATTCATGTCACAGGGGGAAAATTCTTTCTTGACCCCGGGAAAAGGCGATCAGTACTAGGACCCCGGATCAAAGCTGTTATAGTTAATAGCTAATTAACCATAATTATGAAATTATTACATACTATTTTATCTAAGATTATTATTATACTATTACTATTATGACTATTCTATAATTGGGCTCTAATTACTATGATTTATTAATGTGACTATAACTAATATTGGTTTAGGTGCTGCTGGTATTACACCTTGGAGGGCTTATACATTACCTGCTCCAGGGATAGAAGAGAAGGTTTCCTATTATATTCTTCTCTCCTCCGAGCCTCGTGTGGATATAGTAGAGGAGACTATATCGGTGAGTCATTGCTCTTCTTTCCTGACTCTGGTCTTGGGGTTTCACGCTGGTCTCTCCCTCATTCCTTGTCTCTTCATCTTCCTTCTTCTTCTTCCTCTTCATCTCTTCTTCCTCATCACTGGACGTCTTAGGGGTCTCCTCCTCTTCCTTTTCTAAATGCTTCCTCTTCATCTGACACTTTTGTCCTTCTTTTTGCAAATTCTTTGTCTCTTCCTCCTTCTTCTTTATCTCTTCATCATCATCACTGGACGTCTTAGGGGTCTCCTCTTCCTTTTCTAAATGCTTCCTCTTCATCTCTTCTTCTTCATCACTAGACGTCTTAGGGGTCTCCTCTTCTTTTTCTACATGCTTCCTCTTCAGCTGACACTTTTGTTCCTCTTCTGGCATCTTCCTTGTCTCTTCCTTCTTCCCTTTGCCCAGCTCAGGTTCTTCCTCATCCAGGAACGGTAGGAATATTCTGTAATGAGCGAGGATTTGACCCTCTCTTTGAATCCTTTTTGGCTGTTCTTTCTTCTCTTTGCGCAGCTCAGGTTCTTCCTCATCCAGCGGAAAGGGCAGGTATTTCTTCTGAGCGTTGCGGTTGGTTGGCCTGAGGCGCTCCATCTTGAAGAGAGGTGACGGGAGGAACCTCATGGAATATTCGAGGATTTGTTGATTTCTCTGCTCCATGTTGAAGGTAAAAGCTGAAAAGAGAACAAAACCAGATAATGGGATCAGTCATAAGATATACAGTAACTTTTATGCACAAAAAATTACAGCAAAATTTGTTTAATCCACCATCAATGCAGCCTGCTAGGTGCTGGATTATCAGATATGCTGGGTTATAGGATTGGCATTAAACACATATAAATAAACAAACAGTTTCATCAATGAAATTATGGAGCTAAAAATACTCACTTGAGAAGGGTCCCAGTCCATATACGCGCTCCTGGCGGCGGTAGATGTACTAAGGAGAAGAGAATACAGTAAGTGTCATTTATCAGGGATGGCGCAGAGGACAATAGGACAAGGGATCAGGTTATAATGAAGACACTAACCTCCATATATCTGCGATCCATATCTATCCAATCCGTAGCAAAATCTGTAAACTCAAAAACAGACTTAGTCACAGATCTGATAAAGACTCAAACACTGAAGCTTTCCTCGTGTCCTGATAG
The DNA here is from genome assembly GCF_031893055.1 of Leptodactylus fuscus. NCBI lineage: Eukaryota > Metazoa > Chordata > Amphibia > Anura > Leptodactylidae > Leptodactylus > Leptodactylus fuscus. The sequence goes on along the minus strand of NC_134269.1, from coordinate 185,616,650 downwards.
GGGGTGTATGTTCAGGTGTAATTCTCCTCAGTGTCTTACAAACACCTAGAAATACTCCTCAGTGGCCCTCACACACCTAGAAATATTCCTCAGTGGCCCACACACACCTAGAAATACTCCTCAGTGGCCCACACACACCTAGAAATACTCCTCAGTGGCCCTCACACACCTAGAAATACTCCTCAGTGGCCCCCACACACCTAGAAATACTCCTCAGTGGCCCTCACACACCTAGAAATACTCCTCAGTGGCCCTCACACACCTAGAAATACTCCTCAGTGGCCCACACACACCTAGAAATACTCCTCAGTGGCCCACACACACCTAGAAATACTCCTCAGTGGCCCTCACACACCTAGAAATACTCCTCAGTGGCCCACACACACCTAGAAATACTCCTCAGTGGCCCTCACACACCTAGAAATACTCCTCAGTGGCCCACACACACCTAGAAATACTCCTCAGTGGCCCTCACACACCTAGAAATACTCCTCAGTGGCCCTCACACACCTAGAAATACTCCTCAGTGGCCCACACACACCTAGAAATACTCCTCAGTGGCCCTCACACACCTAGAAATACTCCTCAGTGGCCCTCACACACCTAGCAATGGCCCCAGTACAGCTCCGCAGTGGCCCCCAGATCATATTAGGACACCGATAATGTTGAATTAAGACATGCGGCCATCTTCCCACCAGGTTGCTGCGGCACTGTTTGGAAATCTCTGATTTAACTCCATGTCACTGCAGAAACATAGTGTATAGTCTACTAGGATGGGAGCCAGGGCCGCACCTCTAATGAGGTGAGGCGACGGCTTCAGGCGGCACTTTGTAGGGGGCGGCAGCCAGGGCAATTTTATTTTATTTTTTCTAAACTAGCGCAGGAGAGGGCTGCCCCGAAAACAAACCGAGCGGCCGGGCGGCCCTCTCTGTGCTAGTTTAGACCTCTGCGGCTCTCCTGTCCGGTCTCTACAGTCACAGCCGTATCCACAGTCTTCTCCACCTCCTGAGGCTCACATGCTGAAGTGAGATCCGGATACTTGCTTCCTTGGATGGGACTGCGCTGCTGAGCCGCTGCCTCTTGTAACCAGGGCACACACTTGGCAAAGAAGCCAGTCCCATACAAGGAAAGCAAGTGTCCAGATCAGGACTAGATCGGCAGCATAAATCACTTGCAGATGGAGGGGCTGCCGATTTGCTGCTTGTAAAAGTTTCCCCGCACTGAGCAGCTTCCTGTTCGCCCCTCCCCCCAGGATCGGAGTGTGAGGGGAGACATCATCTGCGATTAGATGCTTTCTCCACTGCCAGGAAGAGCTGTACAGGAGCCTTCTCCCATGTCCTGTGCACCCATCAAGACACCCAAATGTCAGTACTTGTATTTGTGTACATTATGTGTTTTATATACTGTGTGAGTCCTGTATGTGTGTAGATAGGTGTGTGTGTATATGTTGTATATGAATGTATGTGTGTGAATAGGTGTGTATATGTGTAAGTTTATACAGCATATCAATGTCTGTCTGTCTATCTATCTATCTATCTATCTATCTATCTATCTATCTATCTGTCTCCTATCTATCTATCTATCTATCTATCTATCTATCTATCTATCTATCTGTCTGTCTGTCTGTCTGTCTGTCTGTCTGTCTGTCTCCTATCTATCTCTATCTATGTTTCCTTCCATACATGTCTACCATTACACATACTATTTTATAATGTGTTGTTTAGGCCCGGTTCCCATCTGCGTTCAGGTTTCCGTTCATGTAGTCTGCTTGGGGCCCCCCAAACGGAAACCCATACACATTAAAAGCAGTAACCTTCAGGAAACCCGTGGGCCCCATAGACTGTAATGGGGTCCATGTGGTTTCCACACAAAAAATGTGGAGAGATAAGTGCTGCTTACAGGACTTTTCTCTATACATATTTCATGCAGATAGGGGTCAGAGTGGCCCAAATGCAGATGTGAATCGGGCCTCTGTATATTGAGATATTAAAGGGGTTGCCCAGGAATAACAGTTCCCTGCAAGGAGGTTGGGGAAGGGGAAAAATAAGAAAAAGTAAACTTGTACTCACCTGTCCCTGATGTCTCCAGCGGCGCGGGCTTTTTCTGGCAGAAGTCCTTGCTGCACATGACTGGTGAGGCCGATCAGCAGCCAAAGGAAAGGACACGTCACAGGTGACATATGTGACATCTCAGTTCCTTTCTTTAGGCTGCTGTGGCCCCTGATTGGCCTCATTGTTTAGTTGTGGTGAGGGCAGTCGCTGGACCAGACAGGGGAGCAAGGACCAGGGACAGGTGAGTGTGGGTTTTATTTTTCACTTTCCCCGGCCTCCTTGCTGAAGCCTGTAATTCCTGAACAACCTCCTTAAGGCTGGGGCTCCATGGGAAACATCTTAGCATTTTACAGTCAGGGAAAAGTGGATGGAATCCCATGGCCACTTTGTGGTGCGGACACGTCGCGATTTCCAAAACTGGCGCGGTTTTGGAAATCACAGCATGTCAATTATACCTACGGAAATGCCGGCAGATTCCCCATAGGTATAATTGTAACAGAAAGTCCGCAGAGGAAACATCTGCAAAGTTTCCATCCAAAGCGCTGCAGGAAGAACCGCAATGCATTGCTGCCGCAGTTTTTGCCGCAATACTTTTTTTGCTGTGGGACGACCCGTGGAGTCTTAGCCTAAGGATTAGGCCAAACACAGCAAAATGCTGCAAAAACAACACTGGAGAAAAAAAGCTGCGAAAACACAGGTTTTTTTCCCACAGTGTTTTTCATTGAGCTTTTGCTGAATTTTTCTCTGCCCCATACTTCCCCTATTAAAATATGTGGTAATGCCACAACTCCGCAGCTAAAATTAACCTGCTGTGGATGAGATCAATGATTACATTTTGTTCACTTTGCTGGCACTTTCTGCAGCCGCCATAAACGCTGTGTGTCACATTACGGAAAATCAGATTTTTTTTTTGTTGCGGATTTTGCTGCATTTTTTGTGTACAATGTGTGTATGGGCTTAGCCAGAATCCCCTCCACTTTGCAAGTATTGTAAAATGCCGTGTTTTTTGCTGCAGTGTTTTCGCTGTGGCCAAAACGCTGCGTTTTCGTAATGTGGGGCCCTGGCCTTAAAGAAGAACCTGTGGCTTTCACATTCTGTGCCCCAAGTGAAGAGCTATCGGTGCCGTTACTGTAGCTCTTCACTGTCAGAAGGGCTTTTCTAACAGTCAGTCAGGACTGCCCTTCCTAACAGTAGCACCTATAGCGCTGTACTGTGAGAGCGGTGAGGAAGGACCCCTCCCCTCTTGATAGTACTTGTCCATAGACGAGTACTGGGGGGGGGGGGGGGCGTTCCTCACCGCTCAGCGTCATCGCTGGGCGGTAAGCAACACCCCCTCTGACAGTACAGCGCTATAGACTCTACCATGAGGAATGACGTTCCTGACTGACTGTCAGAAATTCCCTTCTGACAGTGAAGAGCTACAGTACCGGCACCGATAGCTCTTCACCCGGGGCACAGAACGGGAAAGCCGATAGTGCGCTGTATTCAGCGCACTGTTGGTTTTCTAGTGGTGTATTACACCGCATGTGCCCCAGGAGGTGAAAGGTCCTCTTTAAAGGGGTATTCCCACGTCGCATACTCGCCAGTCTTCGTTGCTGTGAAATCTGTCTTCCGGCTTTGTTGCGTCATTGGTGGGCGGGGTCACATATGCAAAGCCAAGCGGCGAGATGCTGGACCTGCGTGCGCGCTCATAGACCAGTCTAGCCTTCACAATGCGAATACAGACTCGACATCCGCCTCTCTCTATTACAGCGGATGCCGGGTCTGTGTTCGCATTGTGAAGGCTAGACTGGTCTATGAGCGTGCACGCAGGGCCAGCATCTCGCCGCTTGGCTTTGCATATGTGAATACAGACCCGGCATCCGCTGTAATAGAGAGGCGGATGCCGGGGAGTGTAGACGCCGTCACAGATGCACAGACGCCAGCACAGATGCCAGCAACATCGCTATGCTTCTGCCCTGCATGAAGCCAGCAGCAGCAGAAGCGATGCTGTTATTCCGCTCCTCCGCCAACCCCCCCCCCCTCCGGAATAGCAGCATCGCTCCTGCCGCTGCTGGCTTCATACAGGGCAGAAGCATAGCAATGTTGCTGGCATCTGTGCTGGCGTCTAACCCTCCCTGGCATCCGCCTCTCTATTACAGCGGATGCCGGGTCTGTATTAGCTGCCCCTTCCCCCCAAAGGGTAAACTACCCCCCCCCCCTTCCCCTCCAGGCTCGCTCCCGTGCACTTAGCCCCTCCTCCCTCCCCCCTGAGAGCAGCAGATACATCACTTGACTTATGACCAGATAAGTCAAGGGATGTGTCCCAAAAAAATGAATAAAGTAATATAGTGGACAAACAAAGCAGTTTTGCTGAAGCAATGTATTTATTCACATTAACAAGCAGTATAGATAGGATCCTTGTGATGGGACAACCCCTTTACAGACCTTAGGAACACTCTAGTAAACAGCAGTGATAGGCAGAGCAGTACATCAACTTAACAATATGATTATGTAGTAGGTACAAAATTTAAACATTTGGGGCCCCACTTTTAATTTTGCCCAGTGCCCCACTTTGTTTAAAAGCGTCCCTGCATATATGTCCCAAAGGAGGAGGAGCCACATGGCGGTCCAAAGGGAAGTGACGGGAAATGTGGGAAGACGTCCTCCTGTAAGTATTACTGCATTGTATTCACTGTAATGTTATCCCTAGCAACCCCCCCACCCCACCCCCGCTGTCCGAGGCGGACGATCAAAAGATGAAACCTCCTCCCCCCCCAGTATTCAGTCGAGGGGGGGGGGGCGTCTTTCGATTGTCCGCCTCAGGCAGCAGGAAAGCTAGGTTCACCACTGATGGGAGCAATAGCAGTACATATACAGGTAGCTCCCCCTAGTGGTGATGTATGTCATGGCCCATATTTTAAACCACTGAAGTCCTCATCAGGTTCCTGATAATGTGAATGAGGCCTAATGGGAGATAAATCAGGGCCCGTCCTAACAGATGATGGGGTGTCAGATCTTACCTGCGTCCGGCGTCTTCACTTGCGGTTGTCCTGTAATAGACTGAAGGCAACTGGCAGTTGTTGTTTTTTTCACTCTTGTCTAGCGATCCCATTGGCTGCTGACCAGTGATGTAACGTTAACCCTTTAATGGCCAGACACTTTTCTAGCATTTCTCTGCACATGGAGGTTTATTGGCCCTTTCTTATTGCTTAGGCTACCAGAATAATACTTGCATCACATTTTACGTGACAAATACCTTATTAACATGATTATTTCTCTTTTGTTTTATTTGGGGATAACTGTAAAAAAGTTAGAAAGTATCTTCTTTGTCATTTTATTGAACTGTATTGTTTTATATTTGAAAATTGTCACTTAAGTAAAGTATTCAGTATAATTATATGGTGATTTTTATATACAGGTATGTTTAGTTCTAGTTAAACAAGGGGCTATACATATCACATTTACATTGATTTCATGTAGTTGGAGCTTTATTTGTTTCTCATATATTTTATTACAGTATATAATATGTCCCCATGAGGTTATAAAGATCTATGGGGGACATTTCTAATAATAATCTATGAGGCAGAGGGGGGTGACACAAGAGGTAGCAGGGGCGGCATTGCTTATACAGAGGTCAGACAATGTTGTATCAGAGGTTACTTCCAGTACACAAACATAAAACTTTGAGCCGTCACCAGTCGTTTTCTTTAACATGTGGATGGTGCTTGGACATATAAAGTTAGCCTGAAATGGCATCATATCATGTGGGGTAATGTGGGAGCGGGGACAGAGGAGGGTTAAATTTTGGGGATTCTATATTCTTATATTCTTATAGTATGGAAGGGTTTACATTAGAAATTGTGATAGGCCTGTCTGAAAAGATGTGTCTTTAGTTTGCGTTTGAAACTGTAGAAATTTGGAGTTAATCTGATTGTCCGGGGTAGAGCATTCCTGAGAAGTGGTGCAGCTCGGGAGAAGTCTTGTATACGAGCGTGGGAGGTTCTGACAATAGAGGATGTAAGTCATAGGTCATTGAGTGAACGGAGAACACGGGTTGGGCGGTAGACAGAGATGAAGAAGGAAATGTAGGGAGGTGCAGCATTATGGAGAGCCTTGTGGATGAGGGTGATAACTTTATATTGCATTCTATAATGAATAGGCAGCCAATGTAGCGACTGGCACAGACCAGAGGCATCGCTGTAGTGTCTAGACTGATAGATGAGCCTGGCCGCTGCATTCAGAATAAATTGTAGAGGGGAGAGTTTAGTAAGGGGAAGACCGATTAGTAAGGAGTTACAGTAGTCAAGGTGAGAATGAATCAGAGAGACAATAAATGTCTTTAATGTATCTCTGGTAAGGAAAGGGTGTATTCTGCAGATGTTTTTGAGGTGGGGGTGACATGAGCGTGCGAGTGATTCAGTATGAGGGATGAAGGAAAAGTCTGAGTCAAACATAACCCCAAGGCAGTGGGCAAGCTGCCTAGGAGTTATAGTAAGGCCTGAGACTGCAATGGATATATCAGGGACAGATCTATTAGATGGTGGAAACAGTAGTAGTTCAGTCTTAGAGAGATTTAGTTTCAGATAGAGCAAAGACATAATATTTGAGACAGCAGAGTGACAGTCACTAGTGTTCTGTATTAGTGCAGGAGTGATGTCACGGGAAGATGTGTATAATGTGTGTTATCAGCATAAAGATGGTACCGGAAGCCAAAACTTGCAATGGTTTGTCCAATGGGGGCTGTGTAGAAAGAAAAGAGCAGGGGGCCTAGGACCGAGCCCTGATGAACCCCAACATCAAGGGAAAAAGGGGAAGAAGCAGAGCCCGCAAATGATACACTGAAAGTGCGGTCTGAGAGATAAGAGGAGAACCAGGAGCAGTGTCGTTGAGGCCGACTGAGCAGAGCATAGTGAGGAGAAGTTGATGGTCAACAGTGTCAAAAGCTGCAGAGAGGTCCAGAAGAATAAGAAGAGAGAAGTCACCACTTGATTTAGCCATTAGGAGATTAGTGGAGACTTTTGTGAGAGCTGTTTCAGTAGAGTGCAGAGTGCGGAAACCAGATTGTAAGGGGTCAAGCAGAGAGTTAGCGGATTAAACGAGAATAGACCAGGCGTTCCAAGAGTTTAGAGATGAAGGGGAGGTTAGAGACAGGTCGATAGTTAGCAGCACAGGATGGGTCCAGGGAGGGTTTTTTCAATAGCGGGGTTTTAACAGCATGCTAAGTCATGACAGCAGGCGACAGAGAATCGAGAAGGTGTGAGGGAAGGGGTCACTACTGCAGGTTGTAGGGCGAGATGAAGAAAGTAGCTGGGAGACTTCCTCTTCTGTAACAGATTCAAAAGATGAGAATAGACAGTCTCAAGTGCGGTTGGTGAGGGGATCAGTACTGTGGTTGGTGATGGAATCAATGCCACCTGGGGCTTGGGCAGTAATTTCCTGATGGATCTTATCAATTTTATCATAGAAATACGTGGCCAGGTCATCATCACTAAGGTCTGTGAATGGCTTCTGCACCTTGGGTGTGAGTAAGGAGTGAAAAATTTCAAAAACCTTTTAGTGTTACTGGAGAGAGAAGAGATGAGAGCGGTGAAATAGTCTTGTTTGCCGAGGTGAAGAGCAGATCTATATGTTTTAAGCATAAAATTGAAGTGGAGGAAATCTGCAGGTGAACGTGATTTTCTCCAGAGACCTTCGGCACACCTAGAGCACCGCTGAAGAAATCGTGTCTGTGGCGTGTGCCAGGGTTTCTGCCTCCTATGTGGGACTTTATGAGTGGAGGGGGGAGCCACCTCATCCAATGCATTTTTAAGGGTTTCATTATAGTGACTGGTGGCCAGATTGGGACAGGAGATGGGGGACAGAGAGGACTGTAGAGTATCTGAGAGGTGCTGGGTGTTGATAGCACACAAATTCCTATATGTGTGATGGGTAGGTGTATCTTGTGAAGGGGAGAGGGCACTGATGGTGAGAGACAGAAGATTATGATCAGAGAGTGGCAGAGAAGAGTTAGTAAATTTAGAAACTGTGAGGAGTTGATGGAAGACAAGATCAATCGTGTTGCCATCTACATGTGTGGCGGAAGAAGAACATTGTGAAAGACCAAGAGAAGTGGTTATTGAGAGAAACTGTGAGGCAGCTGGTGAGTGAGGGGTGTCAATAGGGATGTTAGCCACCCATGATGAGGGTAGGAATTTCACTGGATAAAAAGTGGGGAAGCCAAGAATCAAAGTAGTCCAAAAATTTACATGTTATCCATCTCCTCCTGCTGTAACTGTGGTATTAGTAGTGTCTGCGGTTACAGGTGATATCTGCCCCTGTACTGGTAACGGGGCCGCCCCTCTATTCATCTTCATGTCTTTGAAGCATCATGAACAATGCCAAAATAATGTCATGTGGGTCACGTTGGTGTCTTTTGCGTCATGATGCCAATATGACTGTTGAGGCCCAATTCCAGGTCTCCATGATATGTATGGCCAATCCGCCCCTGAACACCTACCAGATTAGATCAGTTAAAATGTATTTACTGACTGACTAGTCCTAGAAGAGTGTGTAGGGGGGCAGACTATTTAAATAACATGCTTGTGACTTTGATACTGTAGCCACTTAGATACCAGAGCCAGTCTGCACAACACCTCACACTAAATAAAACATGATGAGTGAGACTACCTATCGCTCACTTGTATGCATATAGCCAAAAGGCCATCAGAGTCCTATGTACGCGTTTCCCGGGTCCTGTAGCAGACCGTTCATCAGGAGGAGTTTAAGGACGCCTAATAGAAGCAAATGAGTGCGGTAAAAACCCCAGTCCCCCTGCCCTTGGTGGTAGGACAGGGTACTTATATGTATGCCGCCGACCGCGTCGTCTCAGCGGACTATAAATCAAAGGCCCTGCCTGGGGGCCATCCCACTTCTGACCCGACGCTTCCCTATTCCCTTGATGATGTCACGGACAGGCCGTCCGAGGACTGGGTAATGTATACGCTGTTAATAGAACCCTGTACGATCGCAACGCTGACAAATTGAATGTCAGTTGCGATTTACAAATGTCCGAGGAGATAAACAGGTAAGTATTAGACGTACTAGTAGATAAACAATTGTTATTACGCAAAAAAAAAAGCCGAGACCATTGAGCTATGTCGATGGAGCAACCTGGCTAAGGCAGATGCCGTTGCGTTACCGCCGCGGCATGCAATATGAGACAATGTGGTGGAAAATAGCTAAAAAAGCTATGACGTTACGTTACTGCCGCGGTGCAGTAAGATCTATATACTGATACAGGCGGATGTTAGAACAGCTCATAGTCGCAATCAAAACGATAGGAACGTTGACTACGATATTGTGCAGTCCAAAATACACCAAATATGGGTTTATGAAAAATCTATTATTATGCAAAATATCCACGATTATACCACTGTATCTTATACGCGTACCACAGTGCACAATACACCAACAGTCTATATGGGTAACAGTAGCGATCTGCAATGCATCACAATGCTGGCCAGCTAGTATAGTAGCTCAAAGAAAATACACTGATGGTAAATGTGCCAGTCAATTAGTAATGTAGGTTATGCTCCTTTGTTAACACCCCTACATAGCTACTATTCGGGTCAGAAATGGGACGGCCCCCGGGGTGGGGCCTTTGATTTATAGTCCGCTGAGACGCCGCGGTCGGCGGCATACATCTAAGTACCCTGTCCTACCACCAAGGGAAGGGGAACTGTGATTTTTACCGCACTCATTCGCTTCTATCAGGAGTCTTTAAAGGGGCTCTGTCAGCAAAATCAGCCTTTAAAAAGGCTATTCAGGCACCGCTAAAGTTATATTAAACTACCCCCACCATTTTAAAATAATACCCTAAAAAAGAATGTGATCTAATTACGCATCGTGCACGCTGGGCAGGCATTCAGGGTGCGCCGTCTTCTTCATCCACGCCTCCTCTTCCTCCGATGTCCTCCGGTCCTGTCTTCCTCCGGCGCTCGCGAAGTGACATTGATAACAAAAAATGGCCTGGGCGCATGCGCAGTAGCCGTAGTAGAAGCCGCATGCTACTGCGCATGCGCCCAGGCCATTTTTTTTAATCAATGTCGGTTCGCGAGCACCGGAGGAGGATGGGACCCGAGGACATCGCAGGAAGAGGAGGCGTGGATGAAGAAGAAGACACACCCTGAATGCCCGCCCAGCGTGCACGATGCATAAGTAGATCACATTCTTTTTTAGGGTATTATTTTAAAACGGGGGGTTAGTTTAATTTGACTTTAGCGGTGCCTGAATAGCCTTTTTAAAGACTATTCACGCATATGTGGGGCTTTATCAGCATGATTTTGCTGATAGAGCCCCTTTAAACTCCTCCTGATCAACGGCCCGGTACAGGACCCAGGAAACGCGTACATAGGACTCTGATGGCCTTTTGGCTATATGCATACAAGTGAGCGATAGGTAGTCTCACTCATCATGTTTTATTTAGTGTGAGGTGTTGTGCAGACTGGCTCTGGTATCTAAGTGGCTACAGTATCAGTCACATGCATGTTATTTAGTCTGCCCCCCTACACAATCTTCTAGGACTAGTCATCCAGTAAATCATTTTAACTGATCTAATAAAAGTTACTTTTTAGTTACTCCTTCAGTGAACTACTTTGAAAATAGAATAGCAACCTGTCAGTGACTTGTGAACACCTACCATGAGCAATCTATAATGCTGCTGTCTTATGTGGCAGAGATACTCCTCTGAGCCTGGGGTGTGACTGATACCCCTTAGGCAGGGGTGGGCAATTAATTTTCCCATGCGGCCACATGAGAAATTGTAACGGTTCTAGAGAGCCATGCGCACAGTGGCAAATTTAGCTCCACCCACTTCTCTGCTGACTCCGCCCATTCTCAGTCATTTTTCCATGTGCCCCACAAAGTAAAATCCTCCTACAGTCACCTGTACATTATACACCCCCACATTATAACATTTCCCTCCAAATGTCCCACAGTATTAAGTCCCTCTCCTGGTGCCCCAGTATAAACTAGCAGAAACTAGAGGGGACATTAAACTGGGGCAGCTGGAGGGGGACATTAAACTGGTGGCAACTAGAGGCAGACATGTCCCCCTCCAGCTACCTCCCATGGTTTAATATCCTCCTCCAGCTGCCCTAGTTTAATGTCACCCTCCATCTGCCCCCTAGTTTATTGTCCCCTCTCCATGTGCATTCAGTGTAACTGCCCCCCTACATCTGCCCCTAGTTCCCCCCTCTTGCTCACACATGCTGTCTCTTCTCTCTTTATCATCCAGTAGCCCCCATTGCTGGCAGCTTGCATCAAGCACACTGTCCCGTGTGGCTCCGCCCACTAACGAGTCATAGCCTATCCTGGTGATAGGCTGTGATGACATCATCACAGGTCCTTGAAAAAACTTCAACTAGCTATGCGGGCCGGATAGAAGAAGTCAGAGGGCTGGATGTGGCCCCCGGGCTGGACATTGTCCAGGCCTACCCTTAGGCTAAGTTCACATGTGAATACCGTGTGGCGTATTTTGTTCCGGGAAAAAAAAAGCTTCCTAATTAGGAAGCGGTTTTGGGACCTTGAGGCATTTTTTGGAGCGTTTTCTTGAGCGGTGTTTGGTAAAAACCGCTTCAGGAAACGCAAGGCGTTTTTTTGCTCCTGGACAGTGAATGGACCGTAAAAAGCCGTGTCGCGTTTTTTTGGTCGCGATTCCCCCTCCCATTCACTTCTAATTACTACCTGAGGCAGAATCCGCCTCAAGAAAAGTCATGACGCTTCTTTTTTTCGCTAGCAGCAAAAAGCAGAAAAACGAACGCTAGCGGTCTCCATAGACCACCATTGTGAGGGGCGGATTATGATGTGGATTGCGTGCCATAATTCGCCCCCTCTGTGCCCGTGTGAACGGGCCCTTATAGTTACACTTGTATATCTACCTGATTAATTCATACCTAAATACAACATACGTGATATTAACCAATATTATTACCTGGGATTATTACATGTAAACTGTGTGCAGATGTGTATATCTAATCCTCTGGTGTGTGGTACTGTGGGCAGAGATGCTTATCTAATCCTCCTGCTTGTGGTATTGTGTGCAGACGCATGTATCTAGTCCTACAACGTGCATAACTGTGTGCAGACGTGCATATCTAATCCTCCGGCGGGCGATACTGTGTGCAGAGGTGCGTATCTAATCCTCCCCCGTGTGGTATTTTGTGCAGACGTGCATCTAATCCTCAGATGTAGAACACGCATAGCACAAGGGAGTTTCAGAGTTACTTAAATGCATATAAATGGATACCTCCCACCGGTAACCCCAATTATAAGAAGCATACTTCAACCAGAAAAATGCATATAGACAAACGATTCAGGATATAAATAATCCCCAAAAAAAAGGTATGAAGTATTCAACATACACAAAAAGTGTTATAAAATGACATACTTTATTATCATTAATAAAAAGTTATATACACATATAAAGACACATAGAACACCAATAATTCAAACAAAAAGGACAACCCACAGATACGGGTGTAACACTGTCAGACCACTGGAGTAGAAATACACAATGACACTAAGAAACTATCTGTTACCCACATGGCAAAATGGGCACACATACATATCTAGGTGTACATCATCTCCCTCCTAAAGTATGTAAGTATATGCAGTATAAGGGAGGAGAGAAAAAATATATACTCACAGAAAAAATATATACCAGGGGGTAGGGGAGACCCAGTAAATCATGCAAAGTAAATGCTATACATGTTCATCCATACCCTTACATGGCATATCTGAATAAACTCAATAGTAAAGAGACATGAAAAGTTAATCCTCAACATAGATTGGCAGAAAGCCCAACAGACATGCCTGAGGGGAAGAACATAAATCCCTTACCCATAATAAAGTGATCCGCAGGAGCCCGTAGCTGTGGGGAGTCCTAGCCCGACGCGCGTTTCGGCCGTATGACCGGCCTTCTTCCGGGGGTGGAGTCGGGTGCATACATGTGGCAATATAAATATGCCTCATCATAAGATGAGGAGCCAATAACCTACGTCGAGGAGAGGTCTAAGTTTGTTGCAGCAAGTAATATACTTCCTGTTCACGGGGCGAAGATGTGCTGGAGGAAGAACCGTCCAACTTCCTCCAGCACATCTTCGCCCCGTGAACAGGAAGTATATTACTTGCTGCAACAAACTTAGACCTCTCCTCGACGTAGGTTATTGGCTCCTCATCTTATGATGAGGCATATTTATATTGCCACATGTATGCACCCGACTCCACCCCCGGAAGAAGGCCGGTCATACGGCCGAAACGCGCGTCGGGCTAGGACTCCCCACAGCTACGGGCTCCCGCGGATCACTTTATTATGGGTAAGGGATTTATGTTCTTCCCCTCAGGCATGTCTGTTGGGCTTTCTGCCAATCTATGTTGAGGATTAACTTTTCATGTCTCTTTACTATTGAGTTTATTCAGATATGCCATGTAAGGGTATGGATGAACATGTATAGCATTTACTTTGCATGATTTACTGGGTCTCCCCTACCCCCTGGTATATATTTTTTCTGTGAGTATATATTTTTTCTCTCCTCCCTTATACTGCATATACTTACATACTTTAGGAGGGAGATGATGTACACCTAGATATGTATGTGTGCCCATTTTGCCATGTGGGTAACAGATAGTTTCTTAGTGTCATTGTGTATTTCTACTCCAGTGGTCTGACAGTGTTACACCCGTATCTGTGGGTTGTCCTTTTCGTTTGAATTATTGGTGTTCTATGTGTCTTTATATGTGTATATAACTTTTTATTAATGATAATAAAGTATGTCATTTTATAACACTTTTTGTGTATGTTGAATACTTCATACCTTTTTTTTGGGATTATTTATATCCTGAATCGTTTGTCTAATCCTCAGATGTGTAGAACTGTTAGCAGACGCACATATCTAATACTCCAGCATATGGTACTGTGTGCAGAAGTGCGTATCTAATCCTCCGGCATCATATGGTACTGTGTGCAGACGTGCATATCTAATCCTCCGGCGTGTGGTACTGTGTGCAGACCCAAGTAGCTAATCCTCTGGCGTTTGGTACTGTGTGCTGACACGTGTATCTAATCCTCTGGCACGTGGAACTGTATGCGGACGCGCGTAACTAATCCTCCGGCATGTGGAACTGTGTGCTGATATGCGTATCTAATCCTCCATCGTGTGGTACTGTGTGCTGCCGGGTGTATCTAATCCTGCGGCGTGTGGAACTGTGTGCATACACGCGTATCTAACCCTCCGACATTTGGTACTGTATTCAGAGGTCCGTATCTAATCCTCCTGACCCGTGGAATATAGGTAACATGTAATTTTAAGGGGTAAAAATCTAAAAAACATTTCCCGGACAGCCCCTTTTAACTAGCAAGTACTATCTCCAAAAACCACCAACCCGCTTTGTATTCTATTGCCTGGCGATGAGATGGAAGGGTTTGGTCATTTCTAGGGCTTAACAATTCCAACCTACCTGAAGTGTGTAGCAATGGCTTCAGACACCAGCAACTTAGTCCCATTTTCATGTGAAGAGAGATCTGCCTACCGTCACACATTCCTTGAAAACCTTCTTCGGTTCTCCTTTTCCCACTCCTGGCTGTGTGCAGATCTGTCTTTGTAATCTTTTGTATTTTTTCAGCTTTATATTAATGTTCTCAGATGGATCTGTATATTGTCATAGCTCTGGTACATGGGGGCTTTGCTGTGCTCTGAATAGTATACTGGATTTGGATTGCAGTCATCTGGAGGTGGAATCCCCCATTAGTATGACTGATGGCGGCATTACCGGAGTCTGCAGCTTTTACTAGTCATTTATTTAGACTATGTTCGAGGAGACCTCAATGTGGAAATGCATGTTGGCTGATATAACGTCATACGTGATGGCCTGGGACAGATAGATATACCAGTCTTAATAAAGGCCTCAGCTGACGCTAACTGTGCCTGAATGAAGACGTTCCGGCTGTTAATAAATCAGGTGCCCGTCCCTGCGCCAGAACTGAAATCTCCACTAGTCAGGAAACTGCGCAGATTTCCTGTAAAACTCAACTGTGTTTCCTGTGGTGAGTTACAATAAATGTCGGCGGAGGTGTCCCCATCTTGCACCAGTCTACCTATCTGTCCAGTGGTAAGCGAGGTGCTGTACAAGAATTGGGGGGTGTATCTTTGGTGCAAGAAGGGGCAGTGGGCCAAAGATGTGCCACTATTGCACGCATCTGTATCAGAAAACTGTCATAAGTGGGTTGATAAATTCCATCCATTGATTTCAATGAGTTATTCACATGTCCAATTTTTTTTATTTTTTTATTGGTGCCCAGTATTGAGCCGCAGCCAAAAAAAACGCTGAGGAAAAGGCTGTGGCAGACACAGGGGGTTTTTTTCTGCAGTTTTCCTGTAGACTTTAAAAAACAAACAAACTACTTCTACAATGTTCACATGCGTGAGGCTTAAAGCCTTATTCACATGTCAGTGTTTTGCATGGGTAATTATAGGACGAAACACAAAGCAGGTACATTATTATACCTTCTCTCTGAGTAGTCTGTACTTCTGTTTTGGCTTAAAATCCCTAAACAAAATACTAGTGTGTGAATAAGGCCTAAGTGTTTTAAGAGACCTAATGTCTACATCCTGGTGCTCAGTGGGAATTGTCACCATGTCACATAAATCTGCTTTACAGGAAAGGGCGTCAGATTAGGATCCACTGCTAAGCAAATGAAGATGGGGCTGTCAGAGGATCATGGATGGTTATCTTCACTTTTCATCACTCTTGTTGCCTTAGGTTAAATACCAACTAAAGATAACAGATGGGTTTATCCAATCAGAAGGCTACAGAGCACGATAAAAAGCTATACTGACCAGAAGCACAGCGCCGCAAAAGGTGTAGTGGCCGGATCTGGCTATTGCAGCTCTTTCCTTTTAGAATGTTTTGAACAGCAAATAGTAATACCGTATGCATTAAAAAGCAGTTAGGTAAGAAACCACACGGGCCCCATAGACTATAATGGGATCTGTGTGTTTTCTCATGAACGTAACAATTTGTAGATTTGTAAATGTAAAAATTTAATAATTTTGCAAATATAAATAATTAAAAAATTTGCAGAGTTTTAAAATTTTTCTGTAATCATCTTTGTCTGTTGTATTGATAGGTTGCCAAAGGATATGTCCATGAATACAGAAGATTTCTATGACTCGGACTTGTCAGAAACCCAGTCATGATTTCCTTATTGTGGCCGGGTTATCCTCTCCTACATGTAGAGCCTGATAACCTGTCCACAATAAGAACACCAAGGTTGGATTTCTGACAAATCCCAGACCATAGAAAGTTCCTTCAATTATGGTGGCATCAATTGGTAACCGATCAAGACAACAGATTGTCAACAATCTTCAAAATATTTTTGATTATTTTTCAAAATGTTTAACTTTTGTAAATTTAGAACTTAGTCCTGGATGACATCTGCGTTCAGTATTCCGTTCGGGAAGTCCACTTGGGTACCCCCTGAATGGAATACCGTACACATTAAAAAGCAGTTAGCTAAGAAACTACACGGGCCCCATAGACTATAATGGGATCCGTGTGTTTTCCGTATGGCCTCCGCACAAAACATGTGGAGAGAAAAGTGCTGCTTGCAGTACTTTTCTCTCCACATGATTCGTGTGGACTCTGTGTGGAAAACACACAGACCCCATTATAATCTATAAGGTTTGTGTGGTTTCTTAGATAACCACTTTTTAATGTGTTTGGTATTCCGTTTGGGGGGGGGGGGGGGGAAGGGTTGTCCCCAAGCAGACTCACCAAATGGAATACCGAACACAGATGTGAAACGGGCCTTAGAACAATTGTAGAAAATAGAATATATTTATGTTCATAGGAAAATCCCTTTAAAGGGATTCTATCAGTAAAATCACATTTTTTTCTTGATCACACGTAGGAATAGCCTTAAGAAAGCCTTCTCCTACTTTTAGATGTCTTCTCCACGCTGCCGTTCGGTAGAAATCCCGGTTTTCGTCTGTATGTAAATGAGTCCTCTCGCAGCACTGGGGGCGGTCCCCTGCACTCAAACAGCACTGGGGGCATCCCCAATGCTTCAAGAGAAATCTCCAGCACCGCCTTCATTTTCTTCAGGAATGGCCTCTCTGTGCGTCTTCTTCTGGAGCTGGATTCAAATTTCTACACATGCACAGTTGGCTCAGCTGTTGGGTCTCTAGCTGAGCCGACTGCGCATGCCTGCCTGATGTAAGCGGCCATTTTCTTGTGGCCGCTTACACAATACACGGGGGTAAGTGGCCACAAAAAAAATGGCCGTGCGCAAGTGCAGTCGGCTCTGCCCAAGTCCCAATGACAGAGCCGACTGCGCGTGCGTTGAAATTTGAATCCAGCTCCAGAAGAAGACGCACGGAGAGGCCGTTCCGGAAGAAGATGAAGGTGGCAATGGAGAGTACTCTCGCAGTATTGGGGATGCCCCCAGTGCTGTTTGAGCGCTGGGGACCGCCGCACAGTGCTGCAAGAGAACTCATTTGCATACAGACGAAAATTGGGATTTCTACGGAACGGCGGCGCGGAGAAGACATCTAAAGGTATGAGAAGAATAGCCTTTCTTAAGGCTATTTCTACATGTGATCGAGAAAAAATTGGATTTTAATGATAGAATCCCTGTAAATTATCATGTGTTTCCGAGTCTTGCTATGCTTTGTCATCTCATAAGACAGAATTAGAACTGTCGCCATCAGCTGTCTCTATCTTTGTTTCTTTTTTGCTCTGTACACATTTAAAATTAACAGCAAAAAAGTGAAACCAGACAAAGTAATAGCTATACTACAAAGATTCCAGATTATATACAGTAGTTATTGACTCAATATCAAATATTAGTCAAAGGTGGAACACCAATTTAAAAGGAAAAACCTACAGTAAGTAATGAGGGAAAGCTGGTAGTGCTTTTACTTAAAGGGAGTCTGTCACCACTAAAAAGTACCGTATATACTCGAGTATAATCGAATATAAGCCCCTAATTTTAATAGGCCCCTAATTTTACCACAAAAAAGCTGGGAAAACTTATTGACTCAAGTATAAGCCGAGGAGGGGGAAATACAATTTGCAAATAAATTCTTTCAAAATCAGACAATGTGATTTTCTGGATTTGTTTTCTCATTTTGTCTCTCATAGTTGAGGTCTACCCATGATGTCAATTACAGGCCAACCTCATCTTTTTTAAGTGGGAGAACTTGCACAATTTCTGGCTGACTAAATGCTTTATTTTCCCCAGTGGAATTCAGGTGATGCTAACCTAACTATCTGCAGGGTTGGCTTGATTTGTTGGGGTCTGATGACCCGCTCCCGGTACCCTGTGTGGTATCACTCTGACGTTGTGTACTATATATATATATATATATATATATATATATATATATATATATATATACACGTTCCTTTTGGCTGAAAGGGATTAAAGTGGCTGTCTACGATTGGAAAAGGATGGCTGTTTTCTTCCACAAACTGTGCCTAACCAGTCCATGGTTTGTGTATGCCATTGTAGTTCCAGCTGCAATACCTTATACAGCCTATGGACAGGTGTGGTGCTGTTTTCAGATGTTTTTCTATTCCTGATCAACCTCCTTTAAATGGAAAACTGCACAGCATATCCTTGTTTAAGTGAATGCAATACCAGGCAGAACCTCTTGATAAGGGGTGGTGCTGTTTCCTTCTTTATTAATCTTCTATCATCCCCTTAAATAACCCTGAGGTCCGAGTTCTCTTTACAGCACTATAAAATGTGTTGTTAGAGCATATAATAACTGGATATAAAATCCTGGCTGAACCCATTCTGTAGCAACCACATCGGACTCATGTACTGTACATCCATTATATACAGTAGAAAACACATTTACACTGGAATAGGAAATAAAAATTTAATTAAAAAAAGTAATTTGTTACTTTGACTAAAATGATTGAAATTTTTCTGCCTTGAAAGGAGCAGAACATCATTTGAGAATTAATTTTCTGCCGACTCCTAGGCTTCTTCATCTTACATCTTGTCACTTGCTGTTATGGACCCATTCAGACTTGAGCTTTGTGATATCCTATTAATCTCCGTTGCTTTGAAAATGTAGCTGACACCAAGAATTTTGCTCTTTTTGCTTTTTATTAGATAAATGGCAGAAATGTTCTTGGTTCCACCAGGCTCTGAGAGAGGTTCTTCAACTGCTGGATGTTGTCTACCAGTTGATAACCCATTTGGGCCATGGTGGTGTTGCATACATCTTGTATGGTTTGGACTATACTGAGATGTAAGTGTAGCCTCCAGTTCTCTATGGTCTCTGATGATTTCCGGATGGTTCCAAATTTGTTAAAATTGGGGGAAACTGTTGCATTTGTGTTCTCCTCAATCCATGATGAGAGACCTTCCTTCCACTGAAGACCCAAAAAGTTGTAAATTTCATTGGCTTTCTTGATAGGATCCTTAGCAAGGTCTTCATACCGTACCAACATATACTTCCCTTTGAGCCAAGAAGGTCTACTGAAAGCAGTCTCCACTGAATTACTGTAATCCGTACACGTGTTCCTGATCAGCGATAGGTCTGCATTGTGTGGCCTTCGACCTGACGAGTTCCATATTTGGTAAGATCTATACTGGTCTACAAAAGTGCTTATTCTAGAGGCCAGAATGGCTCTGGGGTCCCTGACAAGGTGAATTATTTTAAGGTTCAGTCTTGGATCCTCCACTAGAGTCCTCATATGGTTGATCTCAGGAATTCTGATAGTTTTTATGGCGATGGTCTTGTAAGATCGACAAGTAGTGGAAGCCAAAGTCAAATTTATCTTTCGACAACTTTTCAAACATTGGTTTTCTTGGACTTCTTGTGACTGGTTGCACACTGGAGGAGAACATAAAGCTTTACTTGATCCTCTTCTGAAAAATGAAGATGTAATATGACCCTTAGGGGCTGGCTTGATGTAGTTTTCCAAGAGATAGAAGTCACAGTCATATAGGTTATGGAGCAGGTCTCTGTAGGCCCCAAGTAGAGATCTCCTGTCTATTGTAGGGAGGCCATTGGCATTGGTGAACATACTCTGTACGTGATAAAGGGGCTCAAAAAGATAGAAGATGTCAGAGTTTTGGTTAAAAAGTTGTCCAAGAAATGATGATCCACTTCTAGCAGTGGCAAGTATAAGGATGTGTTTTCTGCCCTGTTGTCCATTGATGTCTTCACATAAAACTCTTGTGACATTGTCTACAACAGACAGAGAATATAATTATTGAAATCTCTCCAGAAGACCACACCTTGGAAAAGATTCCCCCACCTAAAGATTTTTTTTCAGTGACCAATAATAGTCTCCCATTATACTCTATGGAAGTATATAAGCAGACCAACCCCCCTTATCCAAACACTTTTTTATAGCAAAATTTTCACCGAGAACACCTTTGAAAACACCACATATACCATGAGCCCAATAGGGATGTAGCCTTGTGCTGCACTACACTGCAGATATATCGGGAGCATCACATTGGAGTCATTGGTGTCATAGTCAATAAATTCTACCACTGAGGTGCCTAGTGTATATGCCAACAATTAAAATTTTTGGAACTGGACCTCAAAACAGATGATTTATATGAATAACCCACACTAAAATGGCTATTCTTGGTGTGTTCAAATGTGGGCTTTAAAGTTCCCAATTGGCCTGTAAAATGTAATCAAGAATTCATCAAAGTTAGCAGTTAAGGGGCAATATGGAAAAGGGAGCCAGGTTGGGGTCTAGGTATGAGAGGGGAGCCCTGCTAGGAACAAGGAATGAAGGGGAAGCCATAAAAAGGATCATTATGGGATATGATGTTGGGGATTAGGAATGAGAGGGGAACTCTGCTAATGACCACAATTTCAAAGGATGCCATGCTGTGGGACAGCAATGGTAGGGGGAGTCATGTTGGCAACTGAAAATGAGAGGAGGGTCATGCTGGGGACCAAGAATGGTGAGGCTATCTTGATCTTGGAAATGTACAGGTCAACACATGAACAAAAAAATATATATTTGGGCCTCCCTATGGCTATGTTTGTGGGTTGCAGTGACTTGAGTTATAGTACCATGACTATTTTTATTAGTCCCGGTCTAGGCCTAGTTCTGTGTAATATACTGATGTGATATCTGGTTCTGTGTAATATACTGAGATGATACCTGGTTCTCTGTAATACACTGATGTGATATCTGGTTCTGTGTAATATACTGATGGGATACCTGGTTCTGTGTGATATACTGACGTAATACCTGGTTCTGTGTGATACACTGATGTGATATCTGGTACTTTGTGATATACTGATGTGATATCTGGTTCTGTGTGATATACTGATGTGATATCTGGTTCTGTGTGATATACTGATGTGATATATGGTTCTGTGTGATATACTGATGTGATATATGGTTCTGTGTGATATACTGATGTGATACCTGGTTCTGTGTAATATACTGATGTGATATTTGGTTCTGTGTAATACATTGATGTGATATCTGGTTCTGTGTAATATACTGAGATGATACCTGGTTCTCTGTAATACACTGATGTGATATCTGGTTCTGTGTAATATACTGATGGGATACCTGGTTCTGTGTGATATACTGACGTAATACCTGGTTCTGTGTGATACACTGATGTGATATCTGGTACTTTGTGATATACTGATGTGATATCTGGTTCTGTGTGATATACTGATGTGATATATGGTTCTGTGTGATATACTGATGTGATATATGGTTCTGTGTGATATACTGATGTGATATCTGGTTCTGTGTGATATACTGATGTGATATCTGGTTCCGTGTGATATACTGATGTGATATATGGTTCTGTGTGATATACTGATGTGATATATGGTTCTGTGTGATATACTGATGTGATACCTGGTTCTGTGTAATATACTGATGTGATATTTGGTTCTGTGTAATACACTGATGCGATACCTTGTTCTGTGTAATATACTGATGTTATACCTGGTTCTGTGTAATATACTGATGTGTTCTCTGGTTCTGTGTAATATACTGATGTAATACCTTGTTTTGTGTAATACACTGATGCGATACCTGGTTCTGTGTAATATACTGATGTGATACCTGGTTCTGTGTAATACACTGATGTTATACCTGGTTTTATGTAATATACTGATGCGTTCTCTGGTTCTGTGTAATACACTGATGCGATACCTGGTTCTGTGTAATATACTGATGTGATCTCTGGTTCTGTGTAATATACTGAAGTGATATCTGGTTCTGTGTAATACATTGATGCGATACCTGGTTCTGTGTAATATACTGAAGTGATATCTGGTTCTGTGTAATACATTGATGCGATACCTGGTTCTGTGTAATATACTGATGTGGTCTCTGGTTCTGTGTAATATACTAATGTGATACTTTGTTCTGTGTAATATATTGATGCGATACCTGGTTCTGTGTAATATATTGATGTGGTCTCTGGTTCTGTGTAATATACTGATACGATACCTGGTTCTGTGTGATATATTGATGTGATACTGGTTCTGTGTAATATACTGATGTTATACCTGGTTTTGTGTAATATACTGATGCGTTGTCTGGTTCTGTGTAATACACTGATGTGATACATGGTTCTGTGTGATATATTGATGTGATACCTGGTTCTGTGTAATATACTGATGTGATACCTAATTCTGTGTAAGATACTGATGTGATACCTGGTTCTGTGTAAGATACTGATGTGATACCTGGTTCTGTGTAATATACTGATGTGTAATAAACCCTAATAACTTCTATTGGAGAGTTTTCTGGGCACCCCCTGTGGTCTGTGCTGAGGTCATCATAAGTGGGGGTGTAAATAAACTGTAATATCTCCTCTTGTGATTGGTGGATTCTATACCTTGTGCTGTAAGTGAGGTGGCTGCTGCAAAGAAATCTATAGAAAACAGAAAGCCTTAGCATATTATATGGCTTGACTGCAGCATTTTTAGGAATTTTTAAAATTATTGAAAATTTCAAAAAACCTCATCAAATATTCTGTAAAAATATGTTTTTAGCTTGAAACTTGATTTGAAAAAGACTCGGTCATTTTCTGGTGACACATTGCCTTTAAACTGATGCATGTATTATGTATTGTGCATCTTATGTTTGCATTAGCTCCACATTTCCCCCATCCCCCCAGGGACTAATATAAAAACATCATAAAGCAGCAATCTGCCTCTTTAATGTCTTGTGAGAATTGCTTGTACCGATTATAGATCCACTTGTTTGTGCAAATTTCGATGAGAAGACTAATAACCGGGAAACCGCTGACAACAACTGCGATGAATGGGACACCAAGTGCATAAATAGTGTGACTATAAAGGGAGGACGCCGCAGGAGGAGTCCTATAGAAATTTATAGGAAGTGTCATGAGGATCCCTTTACTCTTTATGTGACCGGATTTATAATCTGCCTGAATGAGGTTTGTGGAGTTACGGCCTATAAAATGTTAATGATGTGTGAGGTCAACAATACAGCGAGGAAGCGAGACAATAATGTCCAAGAGCGCCATTTCTGTAGCATCAAAATGCAAATAAAGCACAACAGTGATTATCCTGGACAGAAAAAGACATGAAAATCCTGAGACGTAAGCGGTATGGAAATACTATGGAGGAGAAGATGGAGGAGAAAGTTGTTAGGATTCGCTTCCCCAGAGATTTCAACTAGTTTTACATTCCTCTTTCTGGTTCTGTTCCATTCTATGAGGCTGAGGCTACAGTACAATTTTGGGGGTGACTCCAGTCCTTTTGCATGACGAAAGATTTGTCTTATTTCCTTGTGACACCTGCTCCAGTGCATATGGAGAGGGAGACATCGGGACCCCATTGTTGCCACAAGTACAACTCTTGAGTCACAAACAGAATGAGGGGTAACGATAGGAGTCGCAGTTGGTACAGACCCAGAAGAGGCACAGATCACCCTCAACATATTAGGGTTGGTTAAACTTCTTTGATCTCCTTTCTGACTAATGGCTGGCAGACTGTGAATTGTAAATGTATCACTTCTGCCCTCTGGTGCACTGGAGTGAAAAGATTTATGATCCTCAGCCTTCCACTGTCAGAAAGGAGAAAAGTATCCCTTTAATTCCAAATAGTAGCAGTTGGTTAGCAGCATATAGAAAGGAGAGATTCTGTGGGGGTGGCACAAAGGGGGCACTAATAGGGACTGGGAATAATAGGAAGCTTGTGTGCACAGACATGAACAAGTCTAAATGGAGATAGGAGGGGAAATGTATGGATGGGACACTGCTGAGAAGGAGATGGGTATGAGTAGAAGTTGCCAGGGGGACCCAAGCCAAACTTTTGCACCTGTCTTTAGTTATGCCCCTGGCATTGATCTATCTTTTTTTTTGTTACTGAGAATCTCAAGCACAGCAACATCAGGATATCGATTTAACCCCATTTGTAGACATCGATTAAATATAGACATCTTGCCCAGAGATTTGCTGACTCTTCCTGAACATCAAGAGTTCTCCCCATTCTTCGTGAGCCTTCAGCAGAGTTGGTAAGTATGACACTGTCTTCAACACAAAATGTCTAATACTGATGACCTGACCACCAGAATGGTAGAGTGAATGTATCTCAAACCATTAAGTGTCTATCATTCACCAGTATTCTGGCCAGCTTTTGGTCTGTATTTGACATCTGTATTTGTAAGCAGTGTTGGACTGAGGTTTATTGGGCCCACTAGATAACATGACCCTGGGGGCCACCCTCCAATAACCCGTAGGAAATAGGCCATAGCACCCTTCAACCCTTTGGGTGTCCCTTGCTGGACCAACACTATGTTAGAGCCTGGGTCCATGTGAAGATTTTCTGGTACTCCGGTGGGCCAGTCTGGCACTGTTTATAAGACTAAACCAGAAGTCGAATCTAAATAAAGATGCAGTACAGATATTTCCATTATAGTTTTTTGTTCTCTGTGCAATACTTCTGCTTTTGGCATAGAAATACTGATGTGAAAAATAAGGAAGCCATGTTGTTACCTTTGATGTGTCCACAGCGATTCTCAGCGACGTTCCTGCAAGGTGATGTGAAGTTCATCCTGAGGGACTTAATGGCCGTGTATTGGATTCCCAGTGATGTAAAGACTATTAGCAAAAGGACTTTCCATGAACACTCCATCATTCAGAATTTACATAGCTCCAGCGGTGTGTTCACGGCTCCTATGGAAGACATTAAACAACCGTGATTAATGGGAACAATGATCCAAAGGCCATTTACACAGATAATAGGATTCTGCATAAAAGTTCATGTAACACAAGCCTGACAATATCTGAGATGGAGATCCTAAAAAGTTACTTCAATGGGTTGTTTGGGGAGTTG
The DNA here is from genome assembly GCF_031893055.1 of Leptodactylus fuscus. Lineage (NCBI taxonomy): Eukaryota > Metazoa > Chordata > Amphibia > Anura > Leptodactylidae > Leptodactylus > Leptodactylus fuscus. The sequence continues at coordinate 185,591,254 of NC_134269.1, read as the reverse complement.
TAATTTACTTACCTCGTCCTGGAGAGCGCTTATGATGGTAGCTCATTTCACTGAAGCAGCTTCCCCTGTTCCTCGGGGTGGTTCCCCTACTCCAATCTCACAGGTAATTAATTACTGGGGATGGGCTAACTATAGTAAAGCTAATTACCTGTGAGATTGGAGAAGGAGGGAACGGAGCGATCTGAGGGGTCTTGAGATCACGTGGATCAGTGGTCGTAACGTCCCTGTAATCCCAGGACCTCTAAATAAATACATACCCTAAACCAAACCCCAGATTAGAGAGTCTGTACTAGTACAGAAACGATAGCTCCCAACCGTCCCAGATACGACGGGACAGTCCTGATTTTGCACTTCTGTCCCGCCGTCCCTTATAGCTTACAATTTGTCCCACTATGCCCATGAAGTGTTTTGCTGTTAACAAACTTTGTTAGGGTAAGGTAAAAGGCTAAATGTTAGATGCCAAATCCTTGTCGGCTAAAGGACCTTTGATGACATAAGGAGGAGAGAAGAGACAGCATGTGCGAGCAAGAGGTGGGGAACTGGGGGCAGATGAAGTGGGCAATAAAACTGAAGGCAGATAAAGGGGGACATAAAACTGGTGGTAGATGGAGGGGGCAATTAAACTGGGGGCAGGTGAAGGCGGGACATTAAATATGTGGCAGATGAGGGGGGACATTAAACTGGGGACAGATGAAGGGGAACATTAAAATGGGAACAGAAGGAGGGGGGACATTAAACTGAGGACAGATCGAGGAGTGGACCTTAAACTCGTTTTACATTTTCTAGAGACATGTAACATTTTATGGAAGGGAAGAATAAAAGTTAAATATTATCTTTGACAAATTTTTGGATCTCTGGATCTTCCTTTTTCACTTGTTTTAGTCAGAAGTAGAGGACAGATAGCGGGGAATGTGCCTGCAAAATCTGACTACACAAAGTTTGTTGTCTGTTATCATGGAGAGAATAAACACCATTGTTTTCAATAAACACCTATTGCAAAGTTGCTTAACTTTTCATTGAATATGTTTTGAGAGAATAAAAAAACGTTCTTTTAGCTTTTAATGTATTATAATGTCAAGAATAAAGCGATGCGCCGAGTTGCCTATTCACAGGATTCAGTAATTATCTCCTATAACTCTTCCACTTCCGAATGACGCACAAAGTGTTACAACATTCCCTTTAACAGTCCTATACACCCACCATTAATCAGCCCGTACAATAACAATTACCATTTGTCAGATCACAAAGGAAGCGTCATTACGACCGCCATCATTGTAATTAATAATCCCAATTATCTATCCTATGTGAAGACATGCGAGGCGCTCCAGATGTCCTCCAGCAAGACGGCCATTATCACCGCTGTGGCTGGAGGAACCGCTGGAGCAGGAAAATTGGAAGACTTTTGTTTGTCCTGGATATTAATACCAACCACAATGAAAAGACGGTGAAAAGTAAAGAATAGACGTCTCGCCTTGAACGCCTTTCAGGAAGGATCCTATTGTGCCGGAGCTGGTTCTGTAGTCTGCTGACATATTTCATTTCTAGAATAAGCTGTCAAGATACAGGTGATAAGATCTTAGGAACAATGTATCAATAGGATCCTTCAGCAGATTGTATGGGGGGAGGTTGTCTCTTGTCACTAGAATCTAAAATAATAAAGTCTATGCTTCTCCAAGGAAACAAAAGACTAGAGGATGAGTGACAGGGACAAGAGCGTCATGGTAGTTTGTTATATTCAGCATTGCCGATGCCAAAGAGATAGTATACTAAGAAGGATCAAACCGCAAGTGCACTGTTATATGGTAATGTCTAAGACTCTGCTAAAAAAAAAAAAAAAAACTTTGTAAATTTTTTTGAGATCTTCTAGGTAATGTGACTGAAAGGAACTTCTACATGGACCCCATTGGTCAGAGGTCTAGTAATGTGTGTTTACTACTATAGCATAGGACATATACTATGTGATCAAAAGTATCCAGACACCCCCCAAAACATACGTTTTTCATATTAGGAGCATTGTGCTGCCACCTACTGCCAGGTACTCCATATCAGCGACCTCAGTAGACATTAGACATCATGAGAGAGCAGAATGGGGCGCTCCGCGGAACTCACGGACTTCGAACGTCGTCAGGTGGTCAGGTGCCACACATCACGCAGGTCAATGCCAAACGACGCCTCGCTTGGTGTAAGGAGCGTAAACATTGGACGATTGAACAGTGGAAAAACGTTGTGTGGAGTGACGAATCACGGTACACAATGTGGCGATCCGATGGCAGGGTGCGGGTATAGCGAATGCCAACAGTAAAATTCGGATGCGGTGATGTTATGGTGTGGTCGTGTTTTTCATAGAGGAGGCTTGCACCCCTTGTTGTTTTGTGTGGCACTATCACAGCACAGGCCTACATTGATGTTTTAAACACCTTCTTGCTTCCCACTGTTGAAGAGCAATTTGGGGATGGCGATTGCATCTTTCAACACGATGGAGCACCTGTTCATACTGCACGGCCTGTGGCGGAGTGGTTACACGACAATAATATCTCTGTAATGGACTGGCCTGCACAGAGTCCTGACTTGAATCCTATAAAACACCTTTCGGATGTTTTGGAACGCCGACTTCGTGCAAGGCCTCACCAACCTACATCGATACCTCTCCTCAGTGCAGCACTCCGTGAAGAATGGGCTGCCATTCCCCAAGAAACCTTCCAGCACCTGATTGATTGTATGCCTGTGAGAGTGGAAGCTGTCATCAAGGCTAAGGGTGGGACAACACCATATTGTATCCAGCATTACCAATGGAGGACGCCACAAACTTGTAAGTCATTTTCAGCCAGGTGTCCGGATGCTTTTGATCACATAGTGTAAGTGTCCTATGCTATTGTGGTTTTGCCACTGGGTGAGTGAGCATGCTCTATCATGTGTGCAGAGGTTACTGTGCAGGGGGAGGGAGAGCTTCATCATTATGTATTGCAGATTTCAGAATCTAATATACTTTAGATTTAAAGGGGAGCTATCTGAAAAGCCCATTGACATGCAATATGTGATTGACGCTGTCAGCCTAAGCATTTTGATCTTTTATTTATCCAAGTTCAGCCATTCCAAAGATATAAGCCCTGTTACTGTTGATGTGAATTAGGGTCTACTAGCCAAGTGGGCGTTAACACTGTAGTTTCTTTGGGGTCGGGGTCTCTGTGTGTTGAATGCCATTGGCCAGTAGATCATAATATACATCAACATTTAAAGGGCTTATACCTTTGGAATAGCTGAACGGGCTGGTGATAGCGCTTATTAGTTGATGTATGTCTATGGACTTTTCAGACCTGGTGTCAGGTCCTCTTTAAAGGGGTTGTCCCATTTTAGACATGCATAACCTATCCTGAGAAAAGGTAAATGTCTGATCATTAGGAGCCTCCGCCGATCACTAGAACATCATTCCACGATGGGTTGATGTATGGCAACACTCCTTTTGAAGTCTTTCAGAATGACAAAATTTTCAGTATGCAATGTTTAGATTTTATGTATAGGAAGACTGAGAACCTTCTTATTGTTGTCTTCATCCTATTAAGAAATACCCCTCACTAATGAAATGTTAATAAAATTAAGAGTGCAGTACCCAATCATGGCCAGCAGATGGTGCAATTTTCTACACTGAAGATAGTTATTTGTTTCATGCAGCACCATCTAGTGGTTATAAGTTTGTACTACATGTAAATTTCAATTATTCCTTTGTTTTTGGCCAGATCCTTACTGCATCCACAATAGTCTGCCTCTCCTCCGACATTATTATTCATTCCTTGTCTCAATTTTTGTTCTAGTATTTATTTGCAAACTTTATTCCGCTTGTAATTGCCGTGGTCCTCATAGACCGGTCGCCATTATAGACCTGATTATATTATTTACTTTCCTTGTTTCATGTACTTTTTGGATTCCAATTACGTTTTACTTCCACCCTGCACCAAATTTGCAGTCTGAACATGCGTTTAGCCACCCCAGTGATTTGTTTGGAGTAGGATATTTATTTCCCACTTGCTGCTCGGCTCATTTATCAAAATTATGTGTATGACAAAGGGGCTTCAGGGGGATTCCTGTTATTCAGTGGGGTTCATCATTACTACACAGCCATCTGTTTCCTTTCTAAGTCATAGCTATCAGAAAACAACAATATGGAGCACTATTCTTCTACTAGAGGACGGGTGGCAAAACTATAAACTATAACTTTCACCTCCTACACAAAATATTGCTAATTTACTTGAGAAGGATTGTCCAGGACTGGAAAAAAACCCTACTGTCTTCCCATAACAGCGCCACACCTGTCTGATGGTTGTATGTGGTATTGCAGCTAACCCACATTCCCTTCAATGGTGCATGCAGGTATACTGTTTTCATAATTCTATAAACCCCTTTATTAAAGGGTCTCTCCCAACAATCCCTTCTGTAATTGAGGACCTGAATCTGTGAGGCCACTTGTGGAGAAATGTGGCATTGCATGGTCAATGTTCAATGGCAGTGGCGGATCCAGGGTTTGCGGGGCCCTGGGCAATTGACTTTGGCGGGGCCCTACGCGCAGCGCGCCGCAGCAAATTAGGCCCAGCCCACTTTTATGTTGACTCCGCCCTTTCTCATTCATTTTTCATGTGATTCCACACAGTATAATCCTCCTACAGTCACCCGTAATTATATGTCCCCCCCTCCATCACTCCCCCATTTTCATATACACCCTTCATCTACCCCTAGTTTCATGTCCCCCCCCCTCTATCTATGTCCCCAGTTTAATGCCATTCTACCCCTTTATCTGACCACAGTTTCATGTCCCCCCCCCGTCTCTGCCCCAGTGTCATGCCGTTCTCCCCTCTTCATCTCTCCCAATGTCATGCCATTCTCCCCCCCTTCATCTGCCCCAATGTCATGCCATCCTCCCCCCTTCATCTGCCCCAATGTCATGCCATTCTCCCCCCCTTCATCTGCCCCAGTGTCATGCCATCCCCCCTTCATCTGCCCCAGTATCATGCCATTCTCCCCCCTTCATCTGCCTCAGTGTCATGCCGTTCTCCCCCCCTTCATTTGCCCCAGTGTCATGCCGTTCCCCCCTCCCCTTCATTTGCCCCCCAGTTTCATTGAGCCCCCTCCATCTCTGTCCCCAGTTTCATGCCGTTCTCTCCCCACCCCCTTCATCTTCCCCAGTGTCATGCCGTTCTCCCCCTCCCCTTCATTTGCCCCCCAGTTTCATGGGCCCCCTACATTATGTTCCACCTTTATATTTAATACAAAACAAACACTTACACTCACCTTCCATCGTTCCCCCGACGCTCCTCTCTCCAGTCACATACGCGATTAAAGCAGGAGCTGTGACCTCAGCTCCTGCTTAGCTCCGGCCCGGCTTGCGTTTTTAGGCGCGATGTGATGACGTCATCGCGCCTACACACGCAAGCCGGGCCGGAGCTTTAAAGCAGGAGCTGATCTCACAGCTCCTGCTTTAATCGCGTATGTATTCAGCTCATCGGCGGACGGACGCCGATGAGCTGAAATCGTGACAGGCAAGTGCCGGGGGGCCCCCAGAGGCTCTGCAGGCCCCGGCACTTGCCCAACTATGCCGAACTCACCGGGACCATTTTGTTAGGGCCGGGCCGCGGGGCCCCGGGCGGTTGCCCGGCCATGGATCCGCCCCTGTTCAATGAGATGATCTGCTACAATGTGTAAGTGTAGGTGAAATAACTCCCAGGTGTCAAACCCCCACTAACCACATATTGATGACCTGTACTAAGGATAGATTATTTTTATGTAAGTCCCAGGAAACCCCTTTAAATGTCCCTATATTCACAAAAGCAAAGCTGGGATGCTGAAGCCGTGCACTGGCGTTCCATCGCGGCATCCTGCTACTAATTAGGCCTAGATGAATCAGCCACACTATCCGCGGCAAGATTGAGCAGGAAGCTTCTTTTTTTTCCATGTCCTGCTGCGATCTCTGCCTCCCATTGAAAACAATGGAAGGCAGATTCCAGGAGGAATCTGCTCCGGATTCAGGGGTGAAATCTGCCCCCAAATCCTCGGCAAATTCCTCCGTGTGAACATAGCCTAAGTTTTACCTGCACAGTAATACTACTGGCCACCCAGCTGTGCAAAGAACCACAGCCAGCCCCAGCTACCATCTCAAATTGGATATAGCCATACACCAGCTCTATTGTCTAATTCTCAGGACCAATAGAGGTTCCAAAGAGCAGATCTCCATTGACCCCTTCTGGAATTCTGACACAATTAAGGGGGTCCGCCATCCATCACCCGTATCTATTAGCTATAGCAGAAAGCTATTGTTCTAGAAGCTCCTAAACCGCATAGGGAAAGGGGTTAAGGACTGTTGGGCTGGTAAAAGTTACAGGTTGTGATGATTTGAAAGTGATGACGTGATGTCACGTGTCAGGAGGTGGAGCCTTCTGAATAAAACTGAGGTCATGTGTGCGGGGCTCCACCTTCTGCCATTTGGTGATGTGGTAAGAGGAACTCCAGCCCACCCTTGCCCTCATGGTTCTGTTTTTTAATTTGGTTTTTTAATTTTGTGTTTTCTTTCCTCTTTTTTAAGTTGTCACAGCTGGCGGAAGGTCCATGCTCTTTTGGGCTCCTACTGCCCGCTGACGGGCAGCGGGGCAACCTACGGTCAAAGGTCAAGACGGAAGAGGCGGGGCATGGAGATGGTCTATTTTTGTTGTTTAATGTTTACAAATTCCGGTTATTTATAAAAGTGTTAATAAATGCTGTGGCCAATCTCAGCTTTAGCCAGAAAACAGTGCATGTGTCTTTATTGTTAAGTTATACATTTAGGGAGTCATCACTTGGTGAATGGTGTTTTAAGTCCCAACAGTCTGGAGGACCCAGCACCACTGCACACTACACATCAAGCCCATTTATTATAATTGGTACCATGTAATACTTTTTGTCTCCTGCAGAGGTGCTGCAGGAAAACGGAATACTTGCTGTCAACTCTCCCTGAAGATAACATATGATCACTGGGGTCCCAGCATCACAAGTTAACAGGATCAGCTTACTTCTGGGAGATCCTCTGGGAAATTATCTAAGGTGGCAAACCTTTTTAAAGGGGTTGTCTGGGGGAGTTAAATTTACCTTAATTCATCCAGGGGATTCTTAATGATATACCTGGTGGTTCCAGACTGGTTCTGACCCCCCCTGGATCAGGTGATCGGAACCAGCCCCGAGCCCCTGGGTTCCTTTGCCCACTTCCTCCTCACCTGATCTGACAGGTAAGTACCTGTTCTATGGGTGCCGGCTGACTATAGTAAACCCAACCCCCATAGCACAGGCCTGTGAGATCCAAAGAGGAGGGAAGGGGGTAGAGTGACCTGCTGGTTGGGGCCTGGTTCTCATCAAGTGGCTTGGGGTCGGACTCTGTGTCCATCATGAAGAATCCACTGGATGAATTAAACTAATTTTAACTCCCTGAACAATCCCTTTAATGATAGTTTAGTAGGTGTCCAGGAGCTTTGATGTATCATATACTCAGCCATATTTAGAAGTGATTCAGTCGCCTGACCTGTACTTTACCCGCTAGAACACTCTTTAGTCACAACTTAAAATTAGAATCGACAATCTGCTAGAAATATCCTTCTTTGATTTCCTGCCCGGATCAATAAGACCGTTTGTCGTATGATTTTCCTAACAAATCCAATCTGTAAATGCAGTTTATTTTACAATGCGGCATCTACGCCTAGTCATAGGAAGACGGGAAATTAAAAGCTCAGGGCGGCGAGCCAGCACGAAGTGCCACAAGCTGTCACATCAGCGTCACTACACAGAAACGGAAAAAAAACATCCATGCGATGACTTCAATACGGAGGAAACATACGCTCATATGTGCCATAGTGCTGGGAATTGTCCATAGAGCTGTGGGGGTTCATCAAGATGCTACTTGTGGAAAACACATAATGAGCTCATTTACATTTTCATCAATAAATTATGGTAACCAGCTGTTTGTGCTTGTTTGTGAAATTATATCCTTAAAGGAACAGTCCACATTTCATAAAACCCTGTTTTTTTTCCTAGAACAGCGCCACTGTCGGTCATTGGCTGTGTCTGGTATTGCAGTTGGATTGGGAATAGAAACAAAGCTGCAACTTTCCTGAATTTGATGGACTGCCCCAAATTTTCAGCAAAAGTACTGGAAAGATAATCAGAAATGAAAAGGATGAAACTACCTCTTGTGTCACCCCCTCTACCTCATAGATTGTAAGCTCTTGCGAGCAGGGCCCGCAGTCCCATTGTATGAAATGACTTTCTTTGTTATGTATCTTTCTGTCTGTATTTGAACCCTACAAATTGTACAGTGCTGTGGAATATGTTGGCGCTATATAAATAAAATTTATTATTATTATTATTATTAATAATAAAAAAGTAGGCTATCTTGCCAAAGATAGGAGCTAGTCGGAGACATATTCAAGATGGACACAGGTCATACCCAGGGGTGGGTTGGGGGCAGAACTTAAACACCAACTTCAAAATTGTACTAACGTAAACGGAGTCTGTCACCAGAACCCAGCCCTGCAGACAGGTTATAGTTAGGGGTGATCCTTGCCTGAATGCTAGGTGAACTATAGAAAGGCATCCCCCCCCCCCAAAAAAAAGACACCCAACCGGGCTATATTTAGGTGTGTGATGGGGCTCCGATAATTAGAATTGTAGGACCCCCACCCACCCACCCATCTTATTTTCCTTCACAGGGTATACCACCACCTTTTTTTTTGGCCCTCACATGGTATACAATTCCTTTTTTATCCCTCACATGGTGTACATCCCCCTTTTTCACCCTCCACACGGTATACAAACCCACTTTTTTTTAGCACCCACACAATATATGACCCATTTTTATTGCGCCTACACAGTGTATGACCCCCCTTTTCTGGCCCTCCATACAGTATATGACCCCCTTTTTTGCCCCCCCCCCCAGTATATGATCTCCATTTTTTATAGCCCACGCACAGTATATATCCTCGTTTTTACTTGGGCCCACACAGTGATATGTTACCTATTATATTATTCCAATAGGCAGCAGCTGATAATTTATTACCCATGCACGCTCCTGTCCAGGACGGCCTCTGCTGCCACCTCTGGGGCTCACTGTACCTGATGTTGAAGAACACCAAGACACTGACTATAGCATCCTGGCCTTCTTCTGCGTTGTGTCGTAAGTGCAAACTCCACCTAGAGATGGCAGAGTGAAGGCCGGCCTGAACAGAAGCGTGGATTGGTGCTACCTATTGGAATAATATAATAAGTAGTGTCTGATTTAAAAAAAGAATGCCCTCCACCCCATTTATGCCATGGAAAGAGCAAAGAGCTCATTCTAATAGTAACAAAAATGGTGATATCACAACAATGGAGGCAACGATTCACAATAACCTATCTGCCAAGCTGGGTCCTGTTGACACAATCCCTTTAATTTTATTTTATGTTTTGGAAAAGTTGCCTGTCTGGATGGTGTGTCACATTCAGGACAATCTATTAACCTGTACAAAAAACATTTCTTACTCTGGAGGACCCAACTGTGTAATGCTTTATTTTTCCTGTGGGGGCAGTGTAGCAGTGTTTAATGCTTGCTATGGCATACTCCCACAGAAAAACAGTGTTGTTCTGCTTCTCCCAAAAATGAACAACCTCTTTAAGGCAGATTATTTTGAATACAAATCTCATTTTTGATCTCAAAGTCATTTCTTTGCCAATGTGATATAAATGTTAAGTCTGGATTTATACATCTCAGCTGAGTAAAATGACATTTTTAACCAGAATCTGTATTACATCGAGGCGGCAATATTTGGAGAGTCATATTTTATATATCTGGAAAATGTGCTGTGAATTACCATCTACTAGAAATTGCTCCATCAAGAGAATGTGCTGTGTTTCCTCCCGCCATACCGTGCCCATAGTGTCTGCTAATAGGACGAGCTGCCACAGATAGCAGGAAATAAAGCATTCTCTGCTTATTGCATCTGGGACTTGAAGGAAGGTTAATAAGACATATTGGCTATAGGATTACATTATCAAATTAGGTGCAAATGCTTGGAGCGCGATTGTATTACATTCATTACTCCGCAGAAATGGAAAAATATGTATCTGCCATCTGCTATATAGGAGGCGGGTGCCATGGCAGAAATCTGGGATGGAAAACTGCCTTATCAAACACCTATGGTGCGAGATAACAAAAGTGCTTTATAATGATGTGTCTCGTCTTTCCACATGTATCTATGATTTGCCTGTCTCTTACAGGAAGACTTCCAATGGAAAAAAGAATCTTTAAAAAAAAAAAATATATATATATATACATATATATTATATATATATATATTGTAGAATTTGTCCTATCTTTTTGCATTTTGGCAATATTATGCATTGTAACTAGAGATGAGCAAGTACTATTCCAAAACTCCCGTTTCGAATAGCAAGCACCCATAGGAATGAATGGACGCAGCTGGCCAGCGGCAAAGTCTGCGTGCCGGCCACTTCCATTCATTCCTATGGGTGCGTGCTATTTGAAACGGCCGTTTCGAATAGCACTCGCTCATCTCTAATTGTAACATGAAGTAAAAAACATTGAACTTCTCTAGAGATCATCACAAAGGGTTAAAGGGAGTTGGTCACCAGACCCCAGCTTATCAAGCAGCTCCATATATAGATAGGTTAGGGTCACCTGAATTACGCAGAGTTTTCCCCTTGTGATAGATATCGCAGGTTTTGTCAGTACGCAGATGACCTCATTGGAGCAATCACGTTACTGAGTTACCGCCTATTTATCAATATGTAAATGAGGTCTTTGGAGTAACGAGGGTGTCGTCTTTGCTTCAAAGAGCTCATTTGCATATTGACAAATAGGCGGTATCTCGGCAACTGATCAATCACTTGGTAAATCACACTGGATATATTATTGATCAGGCATTGTATTACTCTTCTTGCCGCAATCTAACACCACCATACTGCTACCTACTGCTTGTGTAGCGCCGCACAGAGTGGGTCACTCCATATGTCATCTTATGTGATCTACACTGTGTACTGTGAGGGTATAGTGAGAGCCAGTTATCCTGTTAGCAGACACAAAGTTGCAAAGACATTACCTCTTTAGTTAGAGGAGTGGAGCTACAGAATGGAGTCTCTGAGTTCCAGGTCAGAGAGAACAAGAGAGAGCAGAGGTGTGTGGAGGTGCAGTGTGTGCTGCAGCCGCATGGTGTGTGAGAAGCAGCAGTGAGTAGGCCGGGGTTCTGCAGAGGTTCGGGGTTCTGCAGAGGTTAGACCTCATAGGACCATCAATTCCTAACTAGTGTGAGAAACACTAAGAACATTGAGAAACTCACTGGACCGAGGCCTAGTGAATGGATTCCTGGAGGCTCAGTAACATACAGAGTTGGGGTGAGTGTATCCAGCATCCCAAAGAACTCGCGTTACCTGCTGTCCAGAAGGGGGATCTACCCAGTTGTAATTAACCTTTGAGCTCCTGGAACCCAGGACCAGAGGAAATCTATTAGAGAGTGTGAGCAGCAATGGAAGGCTGAATCATACTGGTGGTAACAGGGAAGACTGGCATCTCACTATACTGGAGCAAGGTGAATCCTCCTGTAACATCTGTTATCTCCTGCTGACTACAGAAGTAAACTGTAAGTGTTTGGTTAACCCCTGTCTGGACTGTATTCTTTCATCGATCCTCTGTTACTCCTCCTGGAAATCATCCCTTCCTCACCTATATCATCTGGCCCTGGGACCTGCCCTGGTTGGGGAGGGTATAACATCTGGCACTGCATCACCACCTATTCCCAGAGGCCCTGCCTACAGTGCCCGGCTTCACTTTAAGCCGAAACCCCAACTGGCGTCACAACAAACTTTTATTTTTCTTTATTTTTCTTTAATCCATTTTTGCTTAAAATTCCCCTTTTTAAAGGCGCTCGGCGACTCACTTGCTCTCTGCCATATGGGGTTGCTATGGCTTGTGGACTTATTCACATCTGTGTTCAGATTTCGGTTCGGGGAGTCCATGTGGTTTCCATATGAAACATGCAAGCAGCACTTTTCTCTCCACATGTTTCGTGCGGAAACCACACGGACCCCATTATAGTCTATGGGGTCCCCGGGTTTCCTTAGGTAACTGCTTTTTAATGCATATAGTTTGCATATATATAATATTTATAGGCCTCCTAGACCTCACCGCAACCAGTGCTACTGTCCTCTCCTTCTTTGATGTCCCGATCCTGACCTTCTGTTCACGTTATGCCTCGGATCATCTCTGCTACTTCTGTATGACCCTTAGTTATCTTGTGGATTTCACATCTGCTTCAGTAACCTCCTCTTTTGCAGCTCATATGCCTACTCCAGGGACCAGTGCCACACCTAGTTTGACCCTGGCTAAAGCAGGACGTGAAGTCTGAGACCCTTCTGTTCTTCATCTATGTCAGCCTTGAGGAAGTGATGCTGCCTTAAAGGGGTTTCCAGCCAAAAAAAAAATCATTTTTTAAAAAAAGTCAGTTAGTGCTATTAATAAGTGCACCCCTATACCTTTAGCAGTGTTTTGAGTGATTTCTGGCTTTCCCTGTGAGCTCCTGGCATCTTCTGCATTTGTTCACATGGGTAGCTTCCTATTCTGTTTTCTTGCAACTACCATGAAGCCTTGTGTTTCACTCCGAGCTGACTCCCTTCCTCTCTCCCTCCCCTTCTCACTCACATCCTCTCCCTGTTTAGCTAACCCACCCACTACTAACCCTTCCTAACTAACTCACTCCCCCCCACCCCATCATACTTACCATTCTTCAGGGCAGGACCTTCTGGGCATGGAAGGACTTCACTTGTTCTGGGCGGCTGGCCCTTCCTTGACACTACAGTGCCGGCATGTGTAGTAGTTTAGATTAAGAAGACCAGTTTATCCCAGACAACCCCTTTAAGGTGATGAAACATGAAAAATAGAAGAGACTCTTAAGCAGTACATACTTATCTGAAAGCCAAACACTTGTACAGCCTTCATTTATTCCTCCGATCCAAGACTGAGTGTGGATGTGTACTATGTAGGTGGATTGTATCTAAAACAACAACTGAGTTTACTGATGCTTAAGAATGAAGAACTTAATGCAGAAAATAAACAGAGAAGGATAACATCTTCCACCGGACAGACAACTTGAGGCTCCTCAGCTCCAATGCAAAATGTGAAATGGGGCACTACCATGTGCCATTAAGAATAGTGGTATATTTTATGTGGTAGAGGGATATTTTGGGTCCCCTCAGGGTCCAGGTCCTGATAGCAACTATTACTAGTTCACACGGAGCTCATAGTGCCGCTCCCACTTTGTAATCACTGCTGTCCACCTAGGAACCAATTTGTCATTGCAGGTCCCTCCAGACCCAGGCCCCTCCAGACCCAGCCCTCTCCAGACCCAGGCCCCTCCAGACCCAGCCCTCTCCAGACCCAGGCCCCTCCAGACCCAGCCCTCTCCAGACCCAGGCCCCTCCAGACCCAGGCCTCTTGTGGTCTCTACTACATCTGCCTCCTTGGCCTCCATCCTGCTGTCAGACCATTTGTATGCCAACTTCCTCATGGACACCAAAATGTGAAATAGATAGACTTCAGTGACTCCTTCCCTCCTGGACTTAACTATAGAACCATTACCCCCTGTTGGGCTGGGAGGGGGTGCACCATTCTATGTATAAATTCTCAATGGGGAGAAGGGTGTATGCCACTGCCAGACACCTCTTATCATCCCTTATCACCCTTTCAGCATCACAGCTGTCAGAAGGCAAATCTGACCGATTCGGCCCGCCCCCAGTGCACTTGAAAGCTGATTTGCATATTCATAAAAAGACGAATATTCCTGCATTGGTTCATTGTTTTGGGCCTTATAGGTATTTTGCTCCTATTAAAGGCCCTACAGGGTACTATTATTAGTTTGGGAAGAATTTGGTCCCTAGTAAACTTATTCTGCGTATATATCAACAGCCTATTGCAGGGACCCATATAGTCAGAATAGACTTTTACCAAGGGGAACCTGTAATTTGGCTAACTCAGACTAGATTGACTGGTCTTTGTTAATAGGAAAGCCCTGTGTACCATCCCCCACCACGGTCCATTCCGCATGTACATACTGACCCATAAAATCAGGTTGGGTATAATAAGCTTTAAATGGCAGTGTATGAGTTTGTTGCCGGCTTCATGATCTGCAGGGCCTATTCTGCGGTTATTATAGGATTCAGCAATGCGCATAGCAGGGAGCCGAGGACGTATTCCCACATACCGCTTTCAATGTATTTCTATTTTTTTGTAATCCGTTGCATTCGCTCTAACATCATCCATGCAGTCGGCTTCGGGATTCATGCATAGCTAATTTCACGCCGCTGAGCTGTTTGTTGTCACTCATGTCTCGCCTTTTCCTCGGATAATAATATAAAGCAATGCAGCATAACTCAGGACAGGATGTGATAACGCAGATGGCCAGGGCAGCCTACTAATATTTCATAAAATAGGCTGAAAACTGGAGTCCGAATTTACATATCACTATTAAAGGGGTTATTGGAAGAAGACAGCCCCTGTCCATATGGCCTATAGGCTAGGCATCTATAGCCATAACTGAGACCCACTCTGTATATCCATTACGTCCAACTTGAGCCCTTGTTCATTTGGCTGCCACTGTCCCATGTATTTAAAGGGGTTTTCTGTCCCTATAAAATTGGTGGCCTGTTCTTAGGATAGTCGCCTAGGACCTGACAATTGGGTCCCAGGAGTGTAGTAGTAGTAGTTACTACCAAGCCCTTGGCCCTGAGGGGAACCCTAAGATCCCTCTGCCACATAAAATATTACCATTTAGAATAGAGGTATATGCAGGTTGGGGCCCAATCATGGATTTTGCATTGGGGCCAAGGAGCCTCAAGTTACACCTCTGCCAGGAAATGTCAGAGGTATAAATGTCTTAATTGAAAACCAAGAACAGCGCCATACATTGTTTAGTGGCTGTACTTGGTATAGCAGCTCCGCCCCATTCAATTGAATGGAATGCAGCTGCAAACAGACCATATAACCACTGAACATGGCGTCCTGTGGCTTGTGCAGCGTAGGCTGATCTTCTAATAATAACCTATCCAATACCTGGGTCATCAATCTTTCTTATAAACCTCTTTAAGTCATACTTGCCAACATTTGACACAAAAAATCATGGAAAACAGTGACACATTATGAGTCAACAGTGTGTGTGAAATTTTTAACCATAGCCACAGTCCTATAGGCCCCCATTTTGCACATGATACACATAAAGTGCACAAGTTACGTATAAAGGGGTTCCTATCCCTAGCATTCCACCGGGCCCAGGAGATTTTCCATGTCTTCAGGGAGTCCGGGAAGTCACCCATTTTATTGGGAGCATCTGAGAGCTTCCGAAAGAGTTGGCAAATATGCTTTAAGCTGTTCACACAGGACAATGGCATGGCCAAGCGTGGAACCATAAGCTGATGCTCAGGGGGACATTCATATGTATCTTCCCTATTGGCTTTGTATGGATGGTTAGAACATCATACTGTATAGATGACACTTTTTCTATCATTGGCTTATAGTCAGGCTGTGTCCCAATCAAGAACATAGGGCCTTAGCCGAATATTTTCTAAGAATGTGTATGGTGCCCATAAATGGGATCATCTGCACCTCTTGGCCACTGTGATGACCTGGAAATTTTTTTTTAAATCCTTTTTTGATGGTGCCTACTTTTATTCTTATCATACAGCCCAGTATAAAAAACTTTTTACATCACAGGTAGATCTCTGAAGCCGACATAGATAATCAATCATATATGGCCATAAAAATGACTACGCTAACATAAAACTCACACTCCGCATGCTGTAAATAAATTAGACTCAATAATAGCACAGTATGCGGTAAGCTTCCCCCTAGTGGTGGCTACAGGTAGCTGGAATTGTATTATTTAATTAAAAATCTATGCAGGGAATCAGGAGCTTTTATCAGAAAAACTGAGCTCCGACTGCTACAAAGATATATGAATAAATGCATTGTTGCAGAAAATTAGTGTGAAAAACAAGACTGAGGGAAAAGCTAGATATTCACTTTAAAGTGACTCTCTAGACTCTCCCTCTACTAAGCCTTATCTGTCTCTGTATACATGAGGCAATTATTTTTACAAGTATTTTTATAGTATGTAATGATGTTCATTCTGCCCTTGTTGTAATAGAAATCTTCTCTTTATTCTTTGACTTCCTGCCGGGCTTGTGTTTATAAGCAGCAGCCAGTCTAGAGAAGCAGAGCTGCAGAGGAAGGGAGAGAGCAGCAGTGTGAACCAATGGAGAGTCAGGAGGTGTGTCTCAGACTACCTCCCGCAATCTGTAGGCACTCTAGATGTGCTGTAGTCACCAGTCATAGATCTGCTCTGATGAAGTTGCATTCAAATGTAAGCTAGATCTGCGGAAATAACTAGGCGGAAAATATTACCTCATAGATTGTACGCCCTCGCGGGCAGGGCCCTCTACCCCACTGTGTCAGTCGGTCACTGTTAGTATTATATCTGCCGGTATGTTTTGTGTACTGTATGTAACCCTCAAATGTAAAGCACCATGGAATTAATGGTGCTATATAAATAAACAACAACAATAATAATAATTACCTATAGGATCTGAAATATATATAATTTCTGACCTTATGATTAGACGATTACTGTAAGTTTTGTGCAAGAATAGCTGTTACATTCACGTCATGGTGCTTGAGGATGCCCCAAAGTCTCTCTGCCTTATTAGAAAACACCTGTATAGTAAAGAAGACCTGTCACCAGCCCAATGATGTAGATCATCTGATAGGCACCCTGAGCATTGTGGTGTTCAGTTTATCCAAAACTGTTCAGCCATTCCAAAGATATAAGCTCTTTTAGATGGAGAATAGGATCTACTAGTCAAGTGGGTGGTAACACTGTAGTCTATCTGGGGTGGAGTCTCTGTGTACTGTATGTCATGCAGTATTACCGCCCACTTGGCTAATAGACCCTATTCCGCATCAATGCTAAAAGGACTTATATCTTTGGAACGGCTGGGCAGTTCTGGATAAACAGAACACCACAATGCTCCAGGTGACAGCGTCAATCAGATGATCTATGTCATTGGGCTTTTAAGACCTGGTGACAGGGCCGATCTTAAGTAGCACATGCATATATGAGGGCCATGTTACAGATTGGACACTGGCACCCTGAAGCTATACTTTGGCTGGAAATGGATATTCTCATCATTCATATCATTCTCGTATGCCATGTATAGATAGATGTATGTCATATATAGATATGGATCCTCTGATACCCATATTATTCTCTACAAGGTTTGTGTGTGTGTTTGTGTGTGTGTGTGTGTGGTGGTGGTGGGGGGTCCTCAATTCCTTTTTCACACTGGTGCTGGGACCACAATGAATTGATAGGTGGTTACACAAGTGATGTCTCCATTTACTTCTATGGAAGTCCCAAAAACAGCCATATAGATGTGCTCGAATGTCCTCAGTAGTATAGAATGGACAAATCCTTGGATGTGCAGTCACGTCTGTTCACTATAGATACAACATGATTTGGAGAAAACAGCTTGGGGACCCCCTATTTTGTACCATAGTTATTTATGACATGCGATACACTATATATGTCTATATGAGAATCATATTATTACCACATCACACAAAGTTCCAGATTTTTTTCCACTTTTTACAAGATCACCGGCAACTTCCTTACCCAGAGGGACATTGCGAAATAACCCGCGAGTCAGGCTAATTATTGTATAGTTTGTTTTATATATAATTGTTCCTATTGTAAACCTACCTAGGAATAATATATTCTAAAATAATAAGATTTTCTCACCAAATTGACAGCAGTAATTATATTTCCAATCTGCCATGAGAATATAATATAATTACTGTAGCTATTCCAACGGGATGGCGAGGAAAATGTAATAATGAAGGAGGTTAATGATATATATTGATTATTATATTGTCTCTTCTGTAATAAATGAGTATACCGGATAACCTAAAAAACATCATTAACCGGTACGAGGTGAATCAGTGCAGGTAATCAGGTTAACTTGGATGAAAATGTAGTAAACCGCGTGATGTGTTCATTAAGGCCGTCAATCGTAGCGCCTGTTACCATCCTTCTCCAGAGACCAGCTGCCGTGGGGCGTAGAAATTGACAAAAAATTTGCGCTTTTCAAGTTTACTGTAATTCATAGTATTCTCGGAGAAATAACCGGTTTGATATGTACGGGAGTTAATTAAGAATACCCTCGTATAGCCATTTAATCTTCCACAATCCATCCTGCGGGAATTTGGGAGCTACATTCTTGTGGATGGAGGAGAACGCTCAATCCATTGATCTGATCATTGATTTACATAAACATATTGAGCCTAATTTACGACAGAATACAAATTCACTCATTTACTTTGTTCCAGGCACAATCTGTCTCTCTCCTACATTCCTCCGACCTGCCCTAACAAATGGAATCCCGTCAGATGGTCTCGGTGGTAATTTGGCACAGTTTGGCGGCTTTTAATGGTTTACTTTAAAGAACAGATCCTTGAGGAGCTTTTTTCCGGTTCTATGAGTAACGTCTTCTAAATAGATTAGGTTCTAGTGCTTAGATGAAGTCATCGACATGAAAAAGCTTCACTGAAAGTTTACTAGACAAGGAAAAAAACTATGTATTATGAATTGATGAAATAAAAGAAGGTCATGGGAATTTAAAAAAATACTTTTATACAGAGATAACTGAATCGGTTAGGATCGAAATGGATTTGATCCAAAATTTACAAAAGTTTTGGGCTCGCCTTGAGCTTGAAACTTTGGGGTTTTGTCACCTATAAACCACTGTTATATTATGAGGTCTCTTCAATAAATGAAGACCCAGAAGGACCCCTGGTGGGCGCCGGATGGCAGGAAGATGCCCTGAACTGGGTGGTGAGGAGTTAATGGAAGCAGTATTCTCTGCTCCCTATGGTATCAGGATCTCCTTCCCCCGGCCTTCACCTAGTGAGTTGGTATGCTCCACTTTTAGAATCTCCCTCCCCTCTGTGCTGATGTCACTTGGTAGGTGCCACCTCCTCTTATTGGACGGAGGCCCCTCCCACCGGCCTCTTTCATCGGTGCTAGTGCACATCGGTGCACAGTGGTCAGGTTAGAACTTCCCTCCCTTAACGGGGTATTCCCACGTCGCATACTCACCAGTCTTCACTGCTGTAAAATCTTCTTTCTTCCTGGTTTCTTGCATCATTTGGTGGGCGGGGTTTCACATGCAACCTGCCGTTTAGCTCTGCCCCCAAATTAGCGTGTAGCTCTGCCCACCGCATAGCGTGATTCTATGGTGCGGCTGAAGGGCCTGTGATGTCATCAAAGGTCCTTAAACACTATATGCACAATATTGGACTATGAAATACAGGCAGGAGCAACTCCATTCTGTGTTACATACAGAGACTGCTGGTCTCTGCCATAATGAACACAACTGAATTAGCTCACCTGATAACTTGGAGAACAGGAGACGAGTTCAGAAGTGAAAGCAGCTCCTCTCCCCTATCTGATAGCAGGGAGCAAGGACACGTGGTGTAGACACAGGAATAGCTAGAAACACAGGCTCGCTCCCGTGCACTTAGCCCCTCCTCCCTCCCCCCTGAGAGCAGCAGATACATCACTTGACTCAGGAGCAGCTAAGTCAGGGCTGTGGCCACAAGAAATTGAATAAAGTAAGATAGTGGACAAACAAAGCAGTTTTGCTGAAGCAATGTATTTAGGAAAAGTCTTACATCCACATTAACAAGCAGTATAGATAGGATCCTTGTGATGGGACAACCCCTTTAATTTATTTGGTTTCTGGTGGCGTGGTTATAAATAAATAAATATATATATATGTGTGTGTATGCAAAAAAATCCAAAAACATTTTGGGTTAAAAACTGTTTTTTTCCGTTGTGGTGGTCATTCGTTGTTAGTGGTTATGATTTGGCTCTGACAGGTAATTCAGATTTGGCGCTGCATTGGTGTTAATGTGTTTTTGCCCTTTTTCAGTTCAACCGAGTGTCATGTTTCAAAGTCACAGTTGGAGGGAGATGCTGCAAAGAAAATAAGGTGGACGGGGTGGGGCCATCCGCTCCTGATCCTTTGTTGCCAAGTTATATGTTTGGTTGCCATGGCAGTTTCCAGGGCAAGACATTGCTGTCTAATTACGGTTTTTGTATTGTAAATAAAATAAGAGCTGTGGCCGACCTATACGCCTCTGTCTTTATTTATAGCTGTTAATTTGGTTGGAGGTACGATGGGGTGAAAGGGATGTGAGGGAATCCACACAGTCAAGGGAAACCGGATGGTGTAAAAATGCTCAGGAGGGGTGAGGGAAGGTGAGTATAACTTTATTATGCTTCCGCTCCTCTACTCATTATACTCTACAGTCTGAAGAGACCCCAGAATATAATAATAGTACTGGGTTGTGGCAAACAAGTTCAGCCCAAAACAAATCTTTTGGCCTAACCACAGATCTTCAGAGATTCATCAATACTGGTATACCAGTCAATGAAGTAATGCCCCTACTGGTAACAGGGCGGAACTGCTCATTTGAGTATAAGTGGCTATACAACTTAGTTTAACTTGTGATTTTGGCACGACAGGCAAACTTTCTAATGTGTTTGGGGGCCTTCCAACCTTCTAGTGACATCTTTAGAAAGGGATCACAGTCACATGTTGCAATACAACACCAGAGATACACCACAGATTAAAATTTTTGTTACGTGTCTTTGCTGTGATTTTATGTATACCTCCCAACTGTCCCGTATTCCGAGTCCTTTATCATTGTCCTAGTTGTCCCAGTTTCAACTCATCTGTGTCTGGATGATCTTCACTTGATGACCTATTCTAAGGATAGCTCTTCAGTTAATAAGTCTGGAAAACTCTGTCTTGTGATTGACAGCTGTGGCCACCAGTAAGAGTTCCTGTTGTGCCATAGATGTTGGGAAATCACTACGCACAGCTATCGCAACACAATTTTTACAACATAAGATACACACGTATGTAAATACAGTATATACTCAGCACCAGGAAGGGATGAGTTGTATGGGATAAGGAAATCAATATGTGACCATCTACAGAGAACATCTAGATCAATAGAGCCAAAATGTACAATATATAGAGGTACAGATGGGCCCCATAGACTTTAACAAGTTCCCTATTACAGCTCGGAGATTGTGTGGTGCTGTTATATAATAATTTCCTTTTTATTGTATTTTTATTCTATTATCGCCTTCTAGAAGGTGAGTGATGGACTCATTATAATTCTATTTAATTCTATAAATATGTAATTTCGTTGATGTACGTGGATGTGACGTCCCCTGTGATCGCTCGTGATTTGTTTCACTAGATCGGTACATTAGTGTAATAAAGTTTTTAATTTCACTATTGAAGTGTCGCCTCTGATCACCCTTTATTTCATCTCGCTGTTTGGTTAACCCCAGAAAATTATAATCCGACAGGAAATATGTGCAGTCCCTTTACCATAATTTTTCTTGTCTGATATTGGCCCCAAAATGGAGGGCCACTGCTAGCCATAAACTGCTGTATTAATGTGTGATATGATTTATAATTTTTTGTACTGTTTTGGTACTGGTTTTGCACTTTCCTAGATCTATGCTGGTTGTAAAGGGGTATGTAGCCATTCCTATGCCGCTGAGCAAATGGGACAGGCTCCTGTCTTAGGTTTCTAGAAAGGTGGGAAAAATGTAGCTATTGCTGGGCCACACCAGGTTTGGGATGGTTTTTAGTCGGCTTTAGCTGAGCTTTGTAGTTTGTGGGAGGGCGCCTTCAGCTTTACAGCGTAGTTACTGGTAGATAGGCTACAACAAGGAGTCCAATGTCACAGAATCCTCTACTTATAACTGGACATCTCCACTGCTGCATCATTGAGGGAACTTTGGCATCAATGGGCGAAATGTGCCTGGAAAGAGAGAGGACCATGTCCCAGGGGTTGCCCCAAGTCGCCATGGTAAGTAAGAGGACTAGAGGAGAAATTGTGGATACCGCTTTCTGCAAGTGAATTGTACCTCCATGTTACTCTGGGATTGCCATGAGCTGTGATTGTTTAGCTGCCACAATGTCTCTTCTGTCTCATCTGCAACCACCATCAAGGGCACCCAAAGACACCAATATGCAGAAGACCCACACCAGGGAGTGCCCCAGGGAACTCTATAACATCACCCAAGTGTGACCCCCTAGACCACAGGGCTTCTCTAAGACATGTACAGGTTTGGTGTGGCTTAAGTATAAGGGGGACTGATGAACAGGATGTAGCAGAAGGTTGGCTGTCTTGAGGCCTGTTATGTGGCCAGGTTGATTGGGACCCAAGGTGTGTACTGAATGTAGGTTAGACCAGTGGCTCTCAACCTGTGCTACGTGTACCCCAGGGGGTACCTTGTGCAGTCTCATAGGTTTGGGTCATGGTACAGTAACCTCTGGAAATGGCAGATTTAGTGAATTTCTCAGGTTCCCGACTCCTCAAGGGATAGTGTCGCCCCAAACTATCTTCCATCTTCAAATACTGAGATGCAGTGGCTGACAAGCAGATGTTGGGTCAGGGTTAATGGCGCAGGTCTCCTCTATAGCAGCGGGCTGTCTGTGCTGAATAGACAAATAGATTCTGATCTATGGTTGGAAGTTAAAATGCTTGGTTTACCTATGTGACCACTAAGGTCCAATCACAGGTCCCAGTGGTGACCACTTCACCAAAGAGACCACAAGAGAGAGTGCTGGATGCCACAAGGAGACCCAAAAATGTGAGGATGAATGTTTGGGGGTTTTTTTACACCTACCCTGTGCCTCCACCTATAATACCCTGGGGTATGGAGAGATTTTACTTCTGGTTCTATCTGAGCTTATTTGAGTCTAAACGAATCAGAGACCCAAAATGAAACGAATCTTGGGTGGTTTGCCCATCTCTAATGAAAAATCATCTGTTATGTTATGACCTGTGACTGTTTCTTTTAAAGGGGTTGTCTGCGACTATCATATTGAGCTCTTCTTCCTCCTCTCAGGCAGTGACATCACCTCCATTGGTCTCTTGGCCATGCTGCAGCTCAGTCCTATTCAACTTAAGGGTGCATTCACAGAGTAAACGCTAGCTTATTCATGCCGGAGCGTACACGCCGGCACTCCCCATTCACTTCAATGGGACTGCTCGGAGTGAAAGAAGCAGCCCATTCATTTCTATGGGGAGCGCTCGTATGCCGGCTCCATAGAGATGAATGGAGCTGCTTTAGACGCCGCTTATTCTGAACGTGTTTTACGTTCAGAATAAGCTAGCGTTTACTCATTGTGAATGCACCCTAATTGGGCTAAGCTGCAATACCAAGCACGGCCACTACACAATGTAAAGTAACAAATATCAGAGTTCTGGGTGATTATAACCCAAAGTAATAATAGATATTCTGAACATTCCCATTGTGGCCAGTGGTTGACCGCCCCGCCCCCTCCAACCCAACCCTATAATAGCAATGTAAATAGTAAGTGTAAGTATAGCTTATAGCGACAATATCTATTACAGACCCATACATGTACATAAGCCAAAGTGTCTTCTGCTTTCCCTACCACTGTCAGTTCCATCACGGGCGAGAAACCAAGCGTTAAATTACATACAATGCTAGAAGTAATCTCAGCGAGATAAAAAACACGGTTCATCTTGATTTAAGTCTGCTTATTGCCCATAAACTCGAGAGGTCAAATATATAAAGAACTTGCGTCATTAATCTCAGCGCTCAGCTATTAAAGGGACACGGGAGACTATTTACTTCCATCGTTTGGTTGCAAAACTGGGACAAAATCTATAGAAGACCCATGTACGGCATTAATCACACAGAGAAATGCTGCCGGGCCTAATGGGATTCATTATCTTTAATAGATGTATTTTTATTTCTGAATGTTTTTTTCCTTTTTGAGAGCATTCTTAGTCCCCGGATTCATCAACATCAATTTTGCAAGATTTAAGCGAAAATATTGCCATACAAAAGTATACAGGCCTTTAATTCACTTCTAACAAGAGTGAAAAGCAGTGTAGGGGGTCTACCGGGACATAACCCAAAAAGGGTTTTCTTTTTCATCTTGTCCCGATGTACAAGATGTTGTTGGTTCAAAGATACCATAAGTGAGTTACAATATGAGGTAAGGAATCCCAGTTGAGATGAAGTCTACGTGATACATAACGCTAATGGGTCAACTCTAGTCTATAGGGTTTTTCAGATGTATGTCATGAAAATACTTCATATGGACATGTTATCTATTCATGGATGTTATTGTACCGGATGTAAGATTTTTGTAAAGAAGATACCTTGTTAAGACAGTCCATTGTTATATACTTTAGTATATGGTCTAATGGACCGCTCAGCGCTGCCATCACCTAGTCAAGTTGTGCTATAAAGTGAAGAAGAATTTCTTTGTAAACCATAAAAGGGATGAGGGCAAAAATGTGTAATGGGGTCAAGGACTTAACAAGTAACCATGGGGTCCCTATAGCAAAATGTGTAATGGGGTCCCATTCTTCCATGACCACCGTAAGTAGCAAATTCAGAACTTGAAAAGGGTACAATTATTTTGGTCTCATTTGCACACAGGAACAACACACATAGTGATTTTATAGTACAGATACTGCACACAGTAATGTAATAATACAGGAGTAATATACACAGTGATGTCACAGGACAGCGTTAAAGTACACAATGATGTCACAGTATTGGAATAATGTACAAAGTGATGTCACATAACAGGGTTATTGCTCATACTGATGTCACAGTATTGGGAAATGTACAAAGTGATGTCAATACAGGGATAATATACAGAGTGATGTCACAGTACAGGGATAATACACACAGTGATGTCACAATACAGGGATAATATACACAGTGATGTCACAGTACAGGGATAATATACACAGTGATGTCACAGTACAGGGATAATATACACACGGTGATATCACAGTACAGGGATAATATACACAGTGATGTCACAGTACAGAGATAATATACACACAGTGATATCACAGTACAGGGATAATATACACAGTGATGTCACAGTACAGAGATAATATATATAGTGATGTCACAGTACAGGGATAGTATACACAGTCATGTCACAGTACAGAGATAATACACACAGTGATGTCACAGTACAGGGATAATACACACAGTGATGTCACAGTACAGGGATAGTACACACAGTGATGTCACAGTACAGGGATAATACACACAGTGATGTCACAGTACAGGGATAATATACACAGTGATGTCACAGTACAGGGATAATATACACAGTAATGCTACAGTACAGGGATAATGCACACAGTGATGTCACAGTACAGGGATAGTACACACAGTGATGTCACAGTACAGGGATAATACACACAGTGATGTCACAGTACAGGGATAATATACACAGTAATGCTACAGTACAGGGATAATATACACAGTGATGTCACAGTACAGGGATAATATATATAGTGATTTCACAGTACAGGGATAATATGTATAGTGATGTCACAGTACAGGGTTATATCACACAGTGATTTCACCATATTGGGAAATGTACACAGTCATGGGCGCTACTTTTTTCAGCATCCTGAAAACAATAGGAGGCAGATTCCAGATGGAATTTGTAGCTGATTTTTAGACAGAATCTGTATCAACGCCGGCTGCAGATTCAGTTGTGTGAACTGAGCCCAACACATCCAGAATATGAAGCTTCCACATCATATCAGAAGCTATATGGACAGAAGTACAAGCTCTCCAGTCAGAACCATAACATTAACCCTAATGCTGTCAGGAAGTAATACTAACCACTCTGTACCCTCCTGCAGCTTTTTCAATTCCCATTGTGAGTTCACAATAAAGAAACGTGTAGATCCCCCGCTGTTAGTAATTTACAAATCCCAGCATGCTCCACAGCCAGGTTAGTTGTACCTGATCCCATTAAACCAGATTGTGATCAGTTATTGATCTGTTTCAGTTTGATAATAAACACCTTCATATTACTATCCTCTCTCTCGCCTTCTCTGTTCATTCACACTTGCATGCAAAAAATTCCATCCTATCTATATGACTACATTTCAGTAATCAATTCCCCACCAACAGCAATCCCCTTGTAAAGCTCGCAGTGAAATATATGCGAGTGGTGTGATCGGTAGAGACGTCAGCAGGTCAATACGGTCAAATGACTTTATGATGATGACGAGAAATGTGGATACTAGTTTAGGTCTTAAAGGGAGTCTGGTTTTATCACATAAAATTATCTTTTCAGAGTTACAAATGCACTGCCATTGCTCCAAACATTTGCTGATTTTTCAAATTGACAAAAAAGTAAAAATCATGGCAAAAAAGGCGCCAATTCACAAGGGGAAAACTCTGATTCAGGTGATTCTTCAGGTAACCTATCTATCTGCAGGGCTGTGTTGGTGTGTTAGATTCTTGTGACAGATTCCCTTTAATAACATCAGTACAAAGCATTTGGAAGGCTGCAGTTTATATCATTACCCTCTCTGGCTATAAGGGAGTTGTTCTACCATTAAAAATCATTCATTATGCAGGTCACAAAAAATGAACATCTTTTCAAAAATGATCCAGTGAGGTGTTATGACATTGAGTTGCATAATATGGCGCCGCCTAGTGTTCGGAATGAATAGCAATGTGCACGTCCACCAAGTCCTGCTAATGCACATGCTCAGTTACTCTTTCCACAGCTAGGTCTAGTGTTGCCCTGCTTGTCAGGGAGGTACCGGAGCCTCTGCAGTAAGTGGTAGTATAACTGAGAAGAATAAAATGGCGCTTTATTGTCATTTGCCAAAGGAGGAAGGAGATTGATTTTCTCCCAGGAAAACAACAACAACACCAAGAGAACACAATATAAGGGCATGGTACAGGGTACCTGGCAGGGGCAGTTTGGTGACTTCCATTATACTTACAATTGACAGTAGAAGAGACATTATAAATAACCCTACTAATAATCCAAACTCATGGACAAGTCCATCATAAACTTTCAATGCCACACCCCGTAACCCACACTGCTACACACCACAATAGCCCACGACAGGCAAGATTTGTGGGGGTCTGACCTCTGACCATCCCTGAATAAAGTAGTCAATGCCACATTAACTGTTTCCTTGCTAAGTGACACTTTTGTTCATCAACTATGAATAGGTGTATTGGTCATGCGGTTGGTGATTGACACATTAATGTGTATGAAATATACGACCATCCTAGTACAGGATTTATGTATCAGTATTACCATTATTGCCTTAGTATTCTTATTAATCAGCCCATTTTTCCATGTTTTTAATCTTGCAGTTCTTACCCCAATAGTTGTATCCAGATAAGCTCTCTAGACTACTCATTCACTACTGTGCTACTCTGGGACGTAACTAGCAAAGATTGGGCCTCATAGCAACATTTGACTTGGGCCCCCCCTCCTCGGCATAGCGTCCCCTTTCCTGGCCCCGCA
This sequence comes from Leptodactylus fuscus, assembly GCF_031893055.1. NCBI lineage: Eukaryota > Metazoa > Chordata > Amphibia > Anura > Leptodactylidae > Leptodactylus > Leptodactylus fuscus. The sequence continues at coordinate 185,563,765 of NC_134269.1, read as the reverse complement.
CAGTATAACGCCCCATTTACACACACTATAATGGCCCATAGCAGCCCCTCCACGCCGTATTATGTTCTTTACCCGCCCTAATACAGTATAATGTCCCCCAGTGACCCCTCCACACAGTATTATGTCCCATAGGGGCCCCAATGGTGTTTATTGCAAAAATTTTGGATTAAGCAGGACCCAACATTTTTGGGGCACACCAACCCACAAACTACTATTTTATTCTGGGGTAGTGGCGTAACTACCGCCATAGCAGCAGAGGCAGCTGCCACAGGGCCCGGGACATTAGGGGCCCGGTGACAGCCGCTACCACTGCTATCATTATACTTGGGGGGGTTTTCGGACCCCTGAGTATAATGATTGGCGTACCGGGAGAGGTAAGAAACATAAAAAACACTGGTACTTACCTCTCCACGATCCGGGCAGGCTTCAGGCCTAGTCGTCTGACGTCTCATGACCCCGGCCTGCATCCCGGGTCATGTGACATCTGACATAATTGAAGATGGACTACTTCGGAGGATGACAGCGTAGGGTGCCAGGTGAGTAACAGGTTCTTTTTAATGTTCTCCCCCTGAGTCTCCGATTATTATACTCTGGGGTCTGAAAAGATCCCAGAGTATAATAATTGTTTATGGATGTCCACAGAGGGACATAATACTGTGCGCAGGGGCCATCATGCAGTACAATACTGTGTGGAGGGGCCACTATGGGGGATAATAGTGTGTGCAGGGGCCACTATGGAGGATAATACTGTGTGCAGGGGCCACTATGGGGGATAATACTGTGTGCAGGGGCCACTAAGGGACATAATAGTGTGTACAGGGGCCACTAAGGGACATAATACTGTGTGCAGGGGCCACTATGGGGTATAATACTTTGTGCAGGGGCCTCTATGGGGCATAATAGAGTGCGCGGGAATGCGTAGGAGGGGGTCGGTCGAGGTCTTCGGTCAAAAGTTCGCCATGGGGTCCCGCCATTCCTAGTTACGCCACTGTTCTGACCCCAGAGTATACAGATAGCAGTATTTGTTGGGGCACGCCAAACAAATACTCTTGCAGCGGGCTCATGGCCTTAGTTACTAATCCCCTTTCTTGTTCACGGCTGCTACTCCTTCCCCTTCTTCCCTCCAGGATGCCCCATGCGTCTCATATCACATCACTGGGGCCCCCTGAAGGGAAAGAGTACGGTCGTGAACAGGAACGGAAATTGGTCAGCAAAAACAAGGGACTGCTACATTGTAGAGATTTCCAGCATAGCAGCACCTTATTTACATCACAGACAATATTACAATCCCTCTATAAAGATTGACCACAGTTTGCTTCACTGCTTGGATTTCCAGAAAACATCTGTACTTTGTGGGGTAACTAGTCAGCAAAGTGATTGATTTTTCTGCAGCGCTACCACAGTAAAAATTGAGTATTAAAGTGTCCATTGAAATCAACGAGCCAAATACTCCAGAAAGACGTATACTCATATATACAGTGTATATACTATTTGCCCAAATAAGTGCCATAGTCTATAAAATGTACACAATAAAATGCAGCTGATTAAAATAAGACTGGAGAAGTAAAATAGTTAAATTCTGGGGTATCCAATGGACTGTATCCCCATTTTCCACCAAATTTCTCTTGCTTTATTTAACCATTCGTGGTACCCATTCATTGATGCCGACAGTACATGAATGTCTGAGATACAACATTTTGTACAAGGTTGAAAGGGTAATAGAGACGGGGTGCTGATCCGCTGAAAGCTGAAATAATGATTCTCCCCTTTGTGTGACCCGGTTACTTATTTCATACGCTTATAACTTGTTCTATTGAGCAGTGACTGAATTCAGAAATATTTAAAGGGACCGCCAGCTTAACCTGAATTACAGTTTATGTTATACTCTAGGGTTGCATTCATAATTCTGCTGCCTGTCTGGAGACAAACATAATTGCACCAGTTTAGCTAAGCTCCTATAATGCAGTAGGATAATGCACCGGGAAGTGACATGACTGTGGACCTTCTTGCCAAAGTCCTGTTGCTTTTGAATGTGCTGTGACGCAAATGGCGCATGCGCAGTAACCCCCTCTGGAAAGGTTAGAGCAGTTGTGCGTATATGCTGATGATGCAATCCATGGCATGAATGTCATCAGGGATGTAACAAGGGGTGTTGTAGTAGCAGCTGCTACCTTGCAATGAACCTTAAGGAGATCCCAAAGCTCCCACTTCCACCTACCACTATTCGAAACAGCACAAGGTAAGTAGGGGCCCCATTACAAATTTTGCATTGGGGCCTAGGAGCTTCAAGTTAGACTTGTGATGGGACAATGCGGGGTCAGGAGGTGAAAGGAGGTAGAGAGGAGGCGAATTGCAGCGTAGCAGATTTTAGCAGTGTGGACCACAGGCAATGCCCTCGGTGCCCGAGACTGGTTATTTGCATATTTATAATTCTAAGGTTACATCAACAAGGGATTTGTAAGGGACAAAAGGAATTGGATTCAGGTGATTCTAATCTATGTAGCCGTGTTGGTTTCAGATGGTTAATCCTGGTGACAGATTTCTTCTAAGGGTGGGGCCATATGGTGGCTCAGTGGTTAGCACTGCAGCCTTTCCAAGGGCAAAAAAAATATCTGCAAGGAGTTTGTATGTTCTCACTGTGTTTCTGTGGATTTCCATCCCATATTCCAAAGACATACTGATAGGGACAAATGTACCTTGTGATTCCTATATGGGGCTCACAATCTACATTAAAAAAAAAAAAAAAGATTTCCTCTAAGGGTAAGTTCATACGGAGTAATTTGGTCAGGGTTTTAAGGCCGTATCCGCCTCAAAACCCTGACCAAAAAGACGGCTCCCATTGATTTCAATTGGAGCTACTCAGATCCTTTTTTGCGGGAGCCGTTTCTTCCGGCTCCTGGAAAAAAGAAGCGAGATGTTCATTCTTCAGGCCGAGTCGCCTCACGATTTGGCCTGAAGAAACTCCCTCCTCCGGACTATGCCTAATCCGGTGCACCGGCTTTCAGTCGCGGGCGGCTACCCGGTTTTTGGATCTGTTTTTGGATTCGCCTCAGGTTCCGATCCAAAAAACCCTGTGTGAAATTATCCTTAGAGTCAGTGCACACTGAGTTTTTTGGCGAGGATTTTGATGCTGAATCCGCCAAAAAATAGTAGATAGAATAGAGTTCTATTGGGAGGTTTTTTTTGAGGCTGATATTTAGGAGGATTCAGCCTCAAAATCAGTGCCAAAAAACTGTGCACTGACCCTAAGAATGCAGCTCTGAAGCCAGCAGAAGCTTAAATGCAGCACTGGAACATCCTAGAACTTTGTAATTTCATTACAGTACTTAAAATAAACTGACCCAAAGGTACCCAACTAATTCTATATATAAATTGTGAAATGTTGCTAGAAAACAGACACAATGTGTTACAATTGATGCTACTCATCTCTATACAGTTGGGTGGTGCTCATGTGTCTGCTCTCCAGTCAAGAACACAGATAGAAGCCCCACATTCTTGCCAAAGATGGTGGGTCACAGGAGTCCGACCCCTTCCCTCCTTACTTTTACAACCTCTCTGAGGATTACGACAGGTCATAAAATTTTACAGCAGTTGTCATAGGAAATCTTTATTAAAAGGAACCTGTCAATTGGAAAATGCATCAGACCTCAGGCGCATGCGCAGTGAAGCTGAGATGTACTCCCCCAGCTTCGCTGAAAGACTGGGCAGGTTCCAGGAGAACCAGAGATGAATCCTAAGCCACTCATCTCTAAGTAAGTATAAAGGTTGTCTTTTGTTAATATGGGCAGCGGGCAGCATTACAATGAGGCTACTTAGGACACTATCCCAAATTGCCCTGACAGGTTTCCTTTAAACATGCCATCATTAGGTTCTTAATGTGATCCCCACCAATCAGCACCAAGATACAATGCCAGTGTCTCACATGAGAAGCCTGCTGCTGAGATGCCTAGGTGTTACATTTCTCTGCAGCGCCACCATAGGGTTATTAATGTATTACACAATTACCACTTTGAATATCAAAGCACTGTCCATGTAACCTCACCTCCTAATGCCACAGCAAGATATACTCTCTGTATTTGATCCCTAGTCTGGTTAATAGATGAGGATGCTGAATGGGGACCCCTCCCCCCCCCCATCAGAACACCTTTAATACTTGCACACACTAGTAATGATACATCAACCAGAAGTAAAAATAAAATATCTGCTATGGACTAAGCAATTATTTATGCAGCTCCCTATAATGAGGGCTCTATACTTACACCCTGTATTGATAATGACAGAAATGTATTACAGCATTGTGTACATTCACCATATGTTATACTGAAAGAAATTCCAAATAATTATATAGCAACAACATATCCTGCAGTGCTGTACACAAGACATCTTTACTCCCATCAAGTGAGTGGCAACATCTAATATTTTTATCTCATGCAAATCCCCTAAAGCCATTTTATAGAAAGACAATCACTGGATTACTATATTTGTAGAGTGGGAGGGAACAAAGCACTATGGGAATGTACACAAGAATGAGGAGAACACACAAACCCTGAGCAGAAATATATTCAGGTTGTGGGAAAAATTCTGTACATTTTTGGTTTAAAGGGAGTCTGTCACCAGGACCTGGCATATCAACCTAGCCCTGCAGATAGATAGGTTATGGTCATCTGGACTAGTATATGACCCCAGCTCTGTAGGTAGATAGTCTGACGCCCATGCTCCTTTGGGATGTGTGCTGTCATCTTTATTATGGTATTTTAATCAATAAAGAAGAAATTTTTCAATTTTTCCACGAAACTTGGCTGGAATCGACTTTCATTCTGGATTCCTGTAGATAGATAGGTTATGGTCATCTGGACCAGTATATGACCCCAGCTCTGCAGATAGATAGGTTATGGTCATCTGGACCAGTATATGACCCCAGCTCTGTAGATAGATAGGTTAGGGTCACCTGAACCAGTACATGACCCCAGTCCTGCAGATAGATAGGTTAGGGTCATCCGGACCAGTATATGACCCCAGCTCTGTAGATAGATTAGGGTCACCTGAACTAGCACACAACCCCAGTACTGCAGATAGATAGGTTAGGGTCACCTGAACCAGTACATGACCCGAGTTCTGTAGACAGATAAGTTAGGGTCACCTGAACCAGTACATGACCCCAGCCCTGCAGATAGATAGGTTAGGGTCATCCGGACCAGTATATGACCCCAGCTCTGTAGATAAATAGATTAAGGTCACCTGAACTAGCTCACTACCCCAGTACTGCAGATAGATATATTAGGGTTACCTGAACCAGTACATGACCCCAGCCCTGTAGATAGATAGGTTAGGGTCCCCTGAATCAAATAGCCAAGTTATCACCACTTTTGTCAACATGCAAATAAGTTCTTTGGAGCAATGACAACTCCCCAATGGCTCCAAAGAACTCATTTACATATTAACAAAAATGGCAATATCTCGGCAACAGAGGCAGCAATTCACAAAGGGAAAACACTGTTTGATTCAGGGGACCCTAACTTATCTATCTGCAGGGCTAGGATGAAATGTTGGGTTGTGGTGACAGACTCCCTTTAAATACTCTTTTACTGTGGATTATGAGTCCAATGGGTGGTCTTATTCTGTAACCGATATAAGCCAATCACTAGACAGGACCGCCAACTGGACTCAGACCACAGAGTAGAGATTTAAAGGGGTATTCCCAACTCGCCTGTTCACCAACTTGCAGGTTGTATGCTCTGTTCACTTCCTGGTTTTCTGAATTTTAGGTCACCCCAAACACAGACAGACCCTGAGCCGGTACAGACTGAGCGCCCACAACCTGGAGATGGGGCGATACAGGCAGACGTACAAGCCACGGGAGAACAGACTGTGCCAGCACTGTGACCAGGGGGCCCTAGAAGACAAGACCCACTTCCTGCTACACTGCACCAAATACTCAGCTGTGACGGCCGTCTACTACCAAAGACTCTCTGCCCACATCCCAGACTTCATATCGGCAGACGAGAAGAGGAAACTCTACATCCTACTGGGAGAAGAAGAGGCCACTGTGGAGATCGCTGCCCAATACGTGTCCAGCTGTCACCAAACAAGAGGAAGATGAGACTCCATGGACTGATACCCCAAACCACCCCCACCTCCCCATATAGCGGTCACCAACTAAGAGGAAGATGAGACTCCACGGACTGTTATACCCCAAACCACCCCCACCTCCCCATATAGCGGTCACCAACTAAGAGGAAGATGAGTTTCCACGGACTGTTATACCCCAAATCAACCACCCCACTCCCCCCATACACACCACTCACACCCCCGACCCCAACCCCCCCCCCCTCCCCACACACACACTTTACTAGCTTTGACAATGCCAAATATCTATTCGGACGTGCCAATAAAGCTTATTTGATTTGATTTGAATTTTGGGTCTGTGTTTTCATACAGAGGTAACAGACTCCCTGCTTCAGGCCTTATCAGCAAAATTCAATTAGCCAACTGATAACTGGAAGAGGGAGATAAACAGCTCAGAAATACAAGCTTGCTCCGAGTACTCAGCTCCCCCTCCCTCCTGAGAGCAGGGAGCTAAGTCACTTGTCCTGGGTGGAGAGATAAGATCATCCCCAGGTCCGTGTTTATAGAAACACAGTGTAAAGAATAAAGTGAATAATCTCATATAGTGGCCAAACAAAGCAGTTTGCTGAAGAAATGTATTTAGGAAAAGTCTTAAATCCACATAAGCTAGCTGTATAGATAGGATCCTTGAGATGGGACAACCCCTTTAAGTGATTTAATTGCAATTTATGAAGATTTTGTTCCAATAAAATTATATCTCAATCTGCTCAGCAAATCCTGCTCTATATGGAACTGACCATTGACTCAAAGGGACAGCCATTCTGGAGTCCCCACAGGGATAGAAAAAAATATACTCACTTAGCCAGTTACTTTCCAAATGAAGTGTGGCAGACTCTAGTAAGTGATGTCACCATCTGTACTTGCATGCTCCATTCTCTTAAAGGACACCCTCTAACCCCAACTCTTTGCATCATTCAATAGTTGCCACTACTCTGATACCCACAAAGTTGGATTTATTTCTCTAGCCCCCACTGTTCCTGAGCAATTGGTGCTGTTACTTTCAGCACCCAATATGCTAATTAGACTTTCTACTGTTAGGTGGGCTGTCCTCCGATAGAACAGCTAGTCTGAGACCCGGCCATCTGATAGTAAAGAGCATAATTGTGCTAAAACTAACAGAAGTGATTGCTTGGGAACGGTGGGAGCTAGAGAAACAAATTCAACTGTGCTGGAATCAGCAAAGCAGCAACTATTGAAGGATTTAAATAGTCAGAGTTAAAGGGGGTGGTGAAATGTCCTCTTTAAGCTTTGCTGATCTTCAATTATAAGTGTCAACACTGCATAGGGAACCTCTTATATTACCAATTTCCCAATATTGTCACTAGAGGGAAGTGATGGCCTGTCTGATATATGACGCTGTGGTTACCCACAGGATTACCCAATGCCCTGATGTCAGACTCTGGGCTCCTGGGTGTGAATACAAAATCTCTCACGTCTTCTAGATACATTACTGGTACTTTGGGCCCCCCTTAGGTTCTTGTGCCCAGGATAGACCCTTAGCTTAGACAACTAATGGCAAAAAGAAAATAAACTCATATACTGTATTATAGAGTACATGAAAATATGAAATATATATATACTGTATATATATATATATATATATATATATATATATATATATATATATATAGCATCTGCAGACTCACATTGCAAATCCTCAATCATCACGAGTATCACTTGTGCCTGCAGCAACTACAAAGGTCTTTGCTGAGCAAAATCACTTGTGTGAATTTATGCAAAAGATTTCTTGGCTGGTTCTCCAGAACTGTCCAGAACTGTCAGCGTGGAGACCCCTGGCAATTCTGTGCTATATGAAAATGTGCAGCAAAATGAAAGGGAGCAGCAACTAATGGAGAAGCATAAGAAATAGCATTTTATATTATATTTATGTCAAAGTACGATCTGTTCAGAATATATTAGAACCCCATTATGTATTATTTTAGATTATCATTATATAGGATAATTATAATATTATACATTTTCTATTATTATGATTTTAAAATGCAATTATTATGACATTGAATTATTAATGTTTTTTTAATCTAATTATAGTATAATAAATATTATATATTTTATTATCATTATACACAATTAATAGTATTGTTGTTATTAATAATTACTACTATTATGATAAATAATAAAATGCATTATAAACAGTACAATATATAATATTAAATCACCGATTATGAATATTATTATCGTGATATATGACTTTGCATCTCATTATATCCACATTTGCATATGAGTAAGTAGCTCCTTCATCTCTTAGCACAGGGATCTTGAGTTTGTATCCTACCCAGGCTATCATCTATATAGAGTTTGTATGTTCTCCACACGCTTATAGTGTCCTCACAAGTGAGTGAGTATATGAATCAGCTCTGGAAATTAGACCGCGAACCTCTGTGTACAGCATTGTGGAGTATGTTGGTGCTATATAATGTATGATAGGGAGATCACTGTAAATCATCTAATGCAATGCCTATACTGTGAATATATGATATAAATATATTATTATTATTATTATTATTATTATTATTATTATTATTATTATTATATATATCTTATTATGGGCAGCATGGGGTCCTGGGTTCGAATCTGACCAGGGATAACATCTGCATGGAGTTTGCATGTTTGTGTAGGTTTCCTCTGTGTTCTCCCAAAGGCATACTGATTTAGATTGTGAGCCCTATTTGGGACAATGAATATTTGTACAGCACTGCAGAATATGTTGGTGCTATATAAGTAAAAGAAATAAATAATAAATCTTAATAAATCTTAATCTGAATTATAGTAACATCTATAGTATAGTAAGTAATTAAACCTGGTTATAGGATGCAATAGTATATATTAGGTACAGGCACGGCTGACTGCTTACCTTACATCCAGCATCTGAGACTCCTTAAGATCAGCCTGTAGACTCCTCGCTCACAGCTCAGCATCTTCGCTGCTGTGAAATCACTGTTATTTAAATAGTGCTCTGTTCCAGGAACCTCGTATGGCCGGCCAATCCCAGATTGTCACACTTGATGTAATAAAAAAAAAAAAAAAAAAGGAGGAGAGAGAACATTGGTATAGACCCGACTCCTGCAAATGATCAGCATCTCCCAGCTTGGCACACAGGCGATGTCAGCTCTGTGTGAGAAGAGGCTGGATAATGGACTGGATGATGCTGTGTATGAAATATTCTGGGTCTGGATTAAAATCATCTGTCACATGAGATAGATCATGTAAATAATGGAACGTGGCGTGCGATACATTGACTAGAGATGGGATTAAGCAGTAGGAAATTATATTTTACAGAGTAAATATACAGTAGGTGGCACACTGGCATAGGGAGAAGATACAACTGAATGTAGTGATCACTGGTATATGGAGAAGATACAACTGAATGTAGTGATCACTGGCATAGGGAGAAGATACAACTGAATGTAGTGATCACTGACATAGGGAGAAGATACAACTGAATGTAGTGATCACTGGTATGGGGAGAAGATACAACTGAATGTAGTGATCACTGGTATGGGGAGAAGATACAACTGAATGTAGTGATCACTGACATAGGGAGAAGATACAACTGAATGTAGAGATCACTGGTATATGGAGAAGATACAACTGAATGTAGTGATCAGTGACATAGGGAGAAGATACAACTGAATGTAGAGATCACTGGTATATGGAGAAGATACAACTGAATGTAGTGATCACTGGTATATGGAGAAGATACAACTGAATGTAGTGATCACTGACATAGGGAGAAGATACAACTGAATGTAGTGATCACTGACATAGGGAGAAGATACAACTGAATGTAGAGATCACTGGTATATGGAGAAGATACAACTGAATGTAGAGATCACTGGTATATGGAGAAGATACAACTGAATGTAGAGATCACTGGTATATGGAGAAGATACAACTGAATGTAGTGATCACTGACATAGGGAGAAGATACAACTGAATGTAGCGATCACTGGTATAGGGAGAAGATACAACTGAATGTAGAGATCACTGGCATAGGGAGAAGATATAACTGAATGTAGTGATCAGTGACATAGGGAGAAGATACAACTGAATGTAGTGATCACTGACATAGGGAGAAGATACAACTGAATGTAGTGATCAGTGACATAGGGAGAAGATACAACTGAATGTAGTGATCACTGGTATAGGGAGAAGATACAACTGAATGTAGAGATCACTGGCATAGGGAGAAGATATAACTGAATGTAGTGATCAGTGACATAGGGAGAAGATACAACTGAATGTAGTGATCACTGACATAGGGAGAAGATACAACTGAATGTAGTGATCAGTGACATAGGGAGAAGATACAACTGAATGTAGTGATCAGTGACATAGGGAGAAGATACAACTGAATGTAGTGATCACTGGCATAGGGAGAAGATACAACTGAATGTAGTGATCACTGGCATAGGGAGAAGATACAACTGAATGTAGTGATCACTGACATAGGGAGAAGATACAACTGAATGTAGTGATCACTGACATAGGGAGAAGATACAACTGAATGTAGAGATCACTGGTATATGGAGAAGATACAACTGAATGTAGAGATCACTGGTATATGGAGAAGATACAACTGAATGTAGAGATCACTGGTATATGGAGAAGATACAACTGAATGTAGTGATCACTGACATAGGGAGAAGATACAACTGAATGTAGAGATCACTGACATAGGGAGAAGATACAACTGAATGTAGCGATCACTGGTATAGGGAGAAGATACAACTGAATGTAGAGATCACTGGCATAGGGAGAAGATATAACTGAATGTAGTGATCAGTGACATAGGGAGAAGATACAACTGAATGTAGTGATCACTGACATAGGGAGAAGATACAACTGAATGTAGTGATCACTGGTATAGGGAGAAGATACAACTGAATGTAGAGATCACTGGCATAGGGAGAAGATATAACTGAATGTAGTGATCAGTGACATAGGGAGAAGATACAACTGAATGTAGTGATCACTGGCATAGGGAGAAGATACAACTCAAGGTAGTGATTACTGGTATAGGAGGAAGCAGTGGCGTAACTACCGTGGTAGCAGTGGTAGCGGCTGCCACAGGGCTCAGGACATTAGGGGGCCCGGTGACAGCCGCTACCGCTGCGTTTTTTTTTTTTTTAATAGGCCATTTAATAGGTCCTTATGGGCCCTATTTACTTACCGATCCTGGCTGGGCCGGGATCGCTAAGTGACACCGTGGGCCCCACAAACACTATCATTATACTCGGGGATCTTTGCAGACCCCCAAGTATAATAATCGGAGGCCCGGGAGAGGTAAGAAACATAAAAAAAACACTGTTACTTACCTCTCCACGATCCGGGCAGGCCTCAGGCCTAATTGTCTGACGTCACATGAACCTGGCCTGCGTCCCCGGTCATGTGACGTCTGACGTAATTGAAGAAGGCCGACAGCGTAGAAGCCGGGGGACAAATAAACAACAGTAATTTTTTATGTTTTTATTCCCCTAGGTCTCCGATTATTATACTATGTGGTGTGAAAAGACCCCAGAGTATAATAATTGTTTATGGGTGTCCACAGTGGAGCATACTACTGAGTGCAGGGGCCACTATGGGGGATAATACTGTGTGCAGGGGCCACTAAGGGACATAATACTGTGTGCAAGGGCCACTAAGGGACATAATAGTGTGTGCAGGGGCCACTAAGGGACATAATAGTGTGTGCAGGGGCTACTAAGGGACATTATATTGTGTGCAGGGGCAACTAAGGGACATAATATTGTGTGCAGGGGCCACTAAGGGACATAATAGTGTGTGCAGGGGCCACTAGGGGACATAATACTGTGTGCAGGGGCCACTAAGGGACATAATAGTGTGTGCAGGGGCCACTAGGGGACATAATACTGTGTGCAGTGGCCACTAAGGGACATAATAGTGTGTGCAGGGGCCACTATGGGACATTATACTGTGTGCAGGGGCCACTAAGGGTCATAATACTGTGTGCAGGGGCCACTAAGGGACATAATACTGTGTGCAGGGGCCACTAAGGGACATAATAGAGCACGCAGGAATGCGGAGGAGGGGATCGGTCGAGGTAGTGATCACTAGTATAGGGAGAAGATACAACTCATTGGGAGTGTTGATATAACCCTACAGTATAATAGTGATTCATGGGTGATGAACCTCAAAAGTTCTGGGTTTGGGGTCAAGCCCAAAACTTCTGGAAACTTTAGTCTTGACAGTGTTGGACCAACATTTTACATTTTTTAAAGGGTATGTGTACTTTTGCAACCAATTTTATTCTGATACTTTTGAAATAAAAATGAAGCAACTTTGTACATGAACGTAATTTAAAATCTTCAACCGTTTTGTGTATGCAGCTCCAATGCAGATTTCTGTGTCTCCATGATCACAGACTACAAACAAGTGCTGTATAGATTGATTATAAACAGGACCTTACTTAGGACTGAGAACAAATGTTGTGTACTTGTAACAGCTTAGACACTGTGAACTCACTAATGTCTACCCCTGCGCAATACACTTCAAATCTCCTCCAAACATTACAGAACCAAACCTGCAATGTATTGCGTCTCAAACACGCAGAATGTCAATTATCGATATGTGTTTGGCCTACGGTTTTTACCTTTGCAATTAAAAGCGCCAGGGCCAGTCGACTAGGATTTGTAACTGGTCTAGACAAGTCCACCATCTGCAGTGGGCATCCAGCAGCGGACCCAACAAGTGGAACCTTAGCCTAAAGAGGGTTACACTATAACATAGACACAAAAGCTGATAAATCACCAACTTCCAGAGCCACATCACATATATCATTCACATCGATGATGCAGCCAGTCACTGGTCTCAGGAGGCTTGTGCTATACTGTACATGCAAGTGTCAATGATGAAGCCAGGCATCGGCTGTAGGAGTCACGTCAATGATGTATACAATATGACTGCTGCAGCACCAGGGGGTAATACCTTTATCCGAGAATCCTGGAAAGCCTCTTTAACTACTTGCCACCTGACCATTCACTTTATGTCCTCTGCAAGGACACTTTAGGGAACGTTATACTGTATAGAGATCACTTTTGTAGGGGGTAGGTCATTAAATGACCTTATATACTCGAGTGTAAGCCGACCCGAATATAAGCCGAGGCCCCTAATTTTACCACAAAAAACTGGGAAAACTTATTGACTCGAGTATAAGCCTGGGGGGGAATGCAAAATTCCAAAAATTAAAATGGTCAGTTTTTGGGTGCAGTAGTTGCTGGGTGCTGAGAAAGGGGAAGGGGCGTTTTGGTTGTCTGTCTGCCCCTTCCCTGAGCTTGAGGACTGTTTTTTCTTCCCCCACTTGGAATTCAGCCTGGCAGTGCTCCTATTAACCCCTTCCCGATGGAACAGGAGCACTGCAGATCCCCTATATTCAGTAGACCGGGCACTCTCAGACTCAGGGATACCTAATGTGTTTGTGTTTCACAGTCATTTTCTACTTTTATATGTATTCTAGGGAAAGGAGGGATTTAGAACTGTTATTTTATTTTTTTAAAATTTTTCTTTTTTGCACTATTTTATGGGAGATTCTATACATTAATATTGTGGCTGGTCATAGCCCCCCCCCCCTCGTGAAAAAAAAAAAAATATATTTTTTTTTTTTGCTGACTCGAGTATAAGCCGAGGGGGGCTTTTTCAGCCCAAAAACTGGGCTGAAAAATTTGACTTATACTCGAGCATATACGAGTATGTATGAGGTCACTTTAAAGGACATTATACTGTGTGGGGTCATTTAGGGGGTCATTATACTGTATGTGGAACATTTTGGAGAGCATTATACTGTGTGGGGAAGAATTTAGAAGGCATTATCCTTTTAGGGGATTTATAATGTGGGAGAATTGCTTTAGATGGCATTATACTGTTTGGCTCAAAAGGGGAACAATTTGGAAGTAGGTTTTTTTAGGGGGCCCTATACTTTGTGGGAATGTGAGTTGCAGGAAATGGTGTCTTATTGACATTAGTGTTAAAAATAGATTTTTTTGTGTGTTTTCTGGATAAAAATAAAAAAATAAAATAAAAACAATAAAAAAAATACAATAAAAAAAAAAAAAATCAACTGCAATTGTTACCGGAGGAAAAGAAAGCATTTCTTTCACCTTTGTCAGCCTCTTAGAGTTTATATGCAATATATTGCGTCTGTCTAGTGTGAAAGTCCTCTGTAAACAATTTCCTGTATAGGAAGCGATGATGATAAAGAGGGTAAGGTACGTGCTGATAGACAGGACAGGTCGACGTGAAAATATAAGACCGCACATAAAGTAAATCCTTTGAGACAAAGAAAATAATAACCAGTTTACCAGGTATGTTCTGAAAATTGTTTCTAGATTGTTTTGCGCGGAGCAATTCTTTTTTAAGCTGATGTTTTTTTTATTAAACCATTTTCTGAAAATGACTTGAAAACAAAAGGAATGTAATGTACATATGTAGGAGGCCTACATAGATCTTTACGGCAATGTCGATAGCCCGCACATTCCTACATTCATGTAATGTTACGCTGCTGAAGACTAAAGTGCCATGTAAGAGGATTTGGCGCAATAACCACTGTGACCAGTGTAGCAGCCATCTTGGGCCTATTCCTAATTGTGCCATTTCCACACAGCCGGCTCCCACGGCATTGCATGTACTTTGGGCTTTGATGTGATCACATATGTTTTAGGATTATCATGGATTCATCAACATTGACAAAAAAATTATACTGCGCCCAGATAGAAATGTCAGATTGCTGCAAAACTCAACCGGCACTTATATCCCAGGCAGATATGTAAAGGATTACAGAGGTGTTCTGGTTAGACACTGGGTCTTACCACATGAGGGTGTAAAAGTGTTTCCACATTGTCCATAAAAAGATTCTCACAGGCTACTTTTGGGTAGTGTACATCTTACAGTTACTTAAACACATTTGGCCCAATTGACGGACTTTGAGATGGGGCACATCATTGGACGGAGAAAAGCACGATGGTCATTTTGACGAATTGTCTGTCAGGTGTTGGTAGCAGTGACTATGTGAGGACATGCACACATGGCAATTAGGTTGCAAAAGACTCAGTCAGACCACCATTTGATCAGAGGATAAGCATGAGCAGCTTCGACAGGTTCCTTGTCCACCAACCAGATACAAGTGATAGCTTCATTACACACCCCTGTCTCTGCCTGGACCATTTCCAGGCACTTAGCAGAAGAAAATTTAGTGGCATGATGCTTATTGCATATCTTGCCATTGACATTAGCGTTTTTTTGCAGTGGTGTCATGAACGAGTAACCTTGACTGAAAGTAGGCCATGTACCTTTAATTAGGCCCCTCCCTCTTCTATTATACAAACAAAACCATTCAGATTATGAAAAAGTATGTGTAAAACCTGGCGCCCGTGGGCATAATAATGGTGCAAAAGTGGCAGTTCCTACCCAGCACCAACCTGGAAGGTGGTGGGAATTGCAGAGAAGACTAAATAAAAACCCGGATATAGGACAGAGCGCTACATCCTTAACTCATCCTTGAGTCCCTATAAAGGCTTCTGGAACCAATAAAGGCTTTTAACTCATCCTTGAGTCCTTATTATGTATCAATAGCGCTCCATCTTATATCCCGGTTTTTTATTTAGTCTTCTCTGCAATTCAGATTATGAAACATACTGTTTCCCCCAGAACACCTGGCAGCAATATGAACTTTTTAGAAGAAGGCACAACACAATTTTGGTCATGGCTCCCAACAATTGACCAAAGGTTGCTCTGTAAATCCTACACTAAGACGCTACTATTAGTGAATGGAGTCACACTGCGACCCCGAGGGTGACTTCTAGCCATAAAAAAGTTAAACACTCTTGACTTTTTTGCTGCAGTCATGGCGCCCTCCAGGGATCATACACTAACATTACTGAAGGAGATGCAATGCAATCTGATGATCTTTGGTTGCACGATGGAAGTCGTGGCCAAAATCCACACGTACCCCTAACTCTGTCTTAAGCTTTTGATTCAGTCACAGCTTATAAGACAAACTTTGCTTATAACAATTAGTATCTGGACACGACGAGATTGTTACTATAAGATAAAGTAATTATTTTAATTCCATTGATCATATGAGATTCTTTGGAAAATTCCATTCATTAAAAGTACCAAATAACTTGTTGTTAGAAATATTGCGTTTCGGAAACATAAAAGTTCAGTCTGTAACTCTTCCCAATCGATGAGATGTATAGATTTAACACCGCATAGTCTGATGAATGACCTCTCCCTTGAGGAGAATGCGAACTAATGAACTTGTAATTTTCTGGTATTTTAAAGAACATTAAAATGCGATTTTACTAAAACCTATTTCTAATAAATGAGCTGTGTAACAAAGAGCAAAGACAGTCTAATGTAACACACAAAGGAAAAAGATCAAAAAAGTTTATAGGGGTTGTCCATTCACCCCATTAGACAATTCTGAGGTAATAGAGGGAGGTACTCCTTTAAGGTCAGAGTAGTACGAGGTCACAATGAGCGTCTCCTGCTCTGAAGGACCTGTCCCGCCCTTTATAAGAGAACCCATTGGTCTGAATGGAAACTTTGTAATACTTAATTTTCCTTCTGGTGTCGCTGTAGGGTAATTTCAAATCAAATCAAATAGGCTTTATTGGCACGTCCGAATGGATATTTGGCATTGCCAAAGCTAGTAAAGTGGGGGGGGGGGGGGCAGTTGGAGTCGAGGGGGAGAGCATGGGTGGGTTGGGGTGGCTGATTTAGGGTATAACAGTCCGTGGAGTCTCATCTTCCTCTTAGTTGGTGACTGCTATATGGTGGGGTGGGGCGGGTGGTTTGGGGTATAACAGTCCGTGGAGTCTCATCCAGAAGTGAGCAAATGTTTTGGAACAAACCAGATTTATTGTTCCTCTTTTGGCCCTCTTCCAGCCTCCTGGGTGACATCATGGGATATGGGACATGTTTACATTTTGATGCTACCACCACAAATAAGTGCTGAGACCCAATAACAGGCCCAAGCAGTCCCTCAGGACTGTGATGTCACCCAAGAGGCTGGAACAGGCCAGAATATAACCAAAGAGGACCCAAACAGGGCACCAAACACAGCGAGGGGGCCCAGGAGAGGTAAGGGTAGGTGAGTATCAATGCTTTCCTAAGCCTTAACTTATTATACTTTGGGATCTGAAGAGACCCTAGACTATAATAATAGGACCTCTGGTTCTGTATAAAGTTTGAAACAGGTGGACAGACCTCCTAAATATTTCTGAAGCAAATCTTGTTAGGTTCTCCCATCTCTAAAGAGCACTAAAACTGTTATTATCTTTAATGGAAAGTATTACCATCAGCTCAGGGGCACTGCTATTGGCCATCCCTGTCCCCATGCCAACTTAAGCTAACTTTCTCCTGGATTGGTTGGTGGAAATGGTGGTGTTTGTTGAGGTGCTTATACCAAACATAGAGAAGGTAGAACTGTGGGTATAATATATCAATGATATCTTGGTCATGTGAAAGGGCAAGAAGGGAATTTGCTAGACTATTGAGCTTGACTCACATTGGTCTATGCTGTACTTCTAAAATTGAGAACTCACCACAATTGCTAAATGGGGAAATTCGAAAGGAAGAATCAGATGAATTCTCAAATAGAAATTACAGAACATCGATGGCAACAAACTTCCTTCTTAGGTGGGATAACAATTGAAAGAGGGGGTATCTGATATTAAGTAGAAATTGCTCAATGGAGGGAAAGAGTACATGGCACAAGCAAAAGACTTGAGGAATTACTTCCAGGAGAGAGGTAGCCTGATTATGTTTTGAGAGGAACACACCAAAACATACCTATAGGGTTGAGAAAGGATGGACCCGTTAGATCGTAACACATAAAAAAACTGAGAATAAAGTTGTCAGACTTAGAACAACATATGATAATGGAGGACAGTACTGAAAATACTTTGGGACGTATTAATGAAGGATCTGGATGTAACAGTAGCAGTGGGCCCTTATCTTCAGACAACCTTCAGGAGGTGAAGGTCACTTGGTGACAGATTAGCTCACAATCACTTTACACTACCTTAAAAAACATCCTGGTTGTGCCCAATAAAATGAATATTATAAATGTTTTGGCTGTATGTCCATATGTTTAGGATGGAAAAGTTATCACTCCACTATTAGGGGAGACTCCTACAAGGTTAGACATATTATTATAAGAGGTCAAGCTACAAAGGGAACTCTATTGTCACGTGCCGAGGACCCACACGGAATAAGAATCTAGGCACAAACCAATAGACAGACAGAATTATATTGGTAAGATATGGTAAGATCTTCTCATTTTTTACCGTTCACAGTATGTTGGCCACAACTGCGTAACACTTGGCTATAATATAGGGCTGAAGGTATCTTCTATACTATTTTTGGAAAGTGAATCATGAGGACTTTCTTTAGTCTTTAATTGACATGTTGTAACACACTTGGACTTTGCTTTGTTTTTATGTTTGTTTTTACTGTTTAATGACCATTTTTTGACTATATATAGTTAAAATGATGTCATAGCTATATCCTACTGGTTTAGTTACGTGATGGATGCTTACCCATGCTTCCTTATTTTTTTACAGGGGGAACATGTTTGCAATTGCTTTTTATATAGTGCAACAAATTCTCATTGTTGGAATCGCTCTTTGTTATGATTGAGAGTAAGGGTATGTTCACACATGGCAGATTTCCATATGAAAATTCTGTGATGGAAAAGTCTATTGTATTTATCTGGATAGAGTTGTGTTTCGAAATGTGCATGGATTTATGCAATCTGCACTTGCAGAAACTTTTGAAACAAATCTGTCATGTGTGAATATACCCTAACAGGGTGGGCTCCCTGCTCTGGGGACATAGGTTCTACTTTAATGAATTTGGGTTTATAATTCCCATTCTAGCTAATTTTATGTTATGTATAGTAGGGAACATCGATATTATAGGGGTAGTCTTAACTTCATTGAAAGAGGCCCTTTCATTGTCACCACCAACTCCAACTCATTGTATCCTTCAGTCGGCGCTGCTCCACTAATTCTGATACAGTTTAAATTTCTTTCTCTAGTCCCTTTTGTCCCTGAGAAATTGGTGCTTAGTTTTAGCACCAAATATGCTAATTAATCTCTACTGCCAGGTGGTAGGTCGCTGACTAAATGAAACTGCACAGACTGTCCACCTGACAGTAGAGAGCCTAAATAGCATATTAGGTGCTGAAACTAACTGCACTGATTTCTTAGGAATGGTGGGGGCTGGAGAAAAAAATTTCAACGGTACTGCAATCAGGGGAGCAGCTGCAGCACCTATTGGAGGATGCAAAGAATTGGAGTTGGTAAAGTTGGTGAAAGGTCCTCTAGTAAATGTAACTCTTTTATCCGTTGAAAAAATTACCAGAACTGCTTTTCGGTAAGCACCGTTCAATGCTTGCTTATTGCTGATAACATAATACAGTGATTGGAGGAAGGGTCTGGTGGGCATTTGTCCCAAGACTAGAATCTGGAGGGGGCACCAAGTGAAGCTGGCAGACAGTAAAGGCCCTAATAGACTGAGTAATTTTACAATTGTTGGGAACTAATGTTCACATAAGCACTCGTTCCAGACAGCCATCCTGGTAATAGACCCGGTGATTAGTCAATGAACGAGATTTTGCTTGTTCATCAGGGGAACAAAAGGGCACATTGCCCTTGTTAATAAGGGCTGGGCTGCTGATAACAATGAAAGTATATTCCAGCTGAACAATCACTTTATTGTTCATAGTCCAAGTCAGTGCTGAACAGGTGCTGATTCACATCTAACACTACACTTAGGCTAGGTTCATGTGGTTCACACTTTCTGCCGCTGTATTAGGCTATGGGATTACCTTGACAGGGCTGATGTAGGGCCATGACATTCCCTCCCGGCTTTCCTCTGCTGGCAAGCCCCAAATTAATAGGCCTAATGGTCAGGGATTCCTGAGCCACAGAATCCGCGGGTAGACTGAGCAGTCCACTGATTTTTTCCGCTTAGAGATACGATCTTTGCCTCTGGGAGGTAGATCCAGGACAGAATCTGACAGGGATTCAGCGGCAGAATCTGCTCCCAAATCCATAGCATATTCTTCCATGTGAACCTACCCTAAATCTTTGCTGAGAGTAAGACAACACCTACACTAATACTACATGTATGACACCCATGACTAATTCTCAGAGTCCCCCTTACTTTGGTAGCCTTTCAACTTTCCACATGGGTTCCCAAAATTCCATGTCACTTGGGTGCACCTTTACATCTATTTGATACACAATACGTAAAAGAAAGCAAATATTAATGGCCATATGTAGCAATATAAATACTGTTAACAGAGGAGAGGAGTGGCTCAAACAAGGTGGCCGTCTTCATAATCATGTACAGAAAATGACATCATATATCTACTTTTAGAAAATTAAAATAGATTAGAAAAAAAGTGATAGATTTCATCTTGTGATGATGATAAATAATAATAATAATAATAATAATAATAATAATAATACAATTGGTGATACATTCCTTTAAATGCCATACTAAAATTTCTTATGGGTGCTATCACAACAATGAACAACCCCGAACCTTAAAGGGGCTCTATTAGAGATGAGCGAGTAGTATTCGATCGAATACCTCGCTCCCATAGGAATGCATATTTGAAGCACTTAACCCCTTGGTGTTCGGATGCTTACACACATTCCTATGGGAGCGAGGTATACTACTCTCTCATTTCTAGGCTCTATCATTAGTAAATGTCATTTTTAGATAATCACATCCTTACATAGCCTTTAGAAAGGCCATTTCACACCTAAAGGCTATGCAAGTATGTGCTTATCTAAAAATAACTTTCCCCTATGATAGAGCCCCTTTAAAGATAACACCTCTATAGTTAACACCACAAACCCATCATTATATTGACTTGTGAGAATGGATAATGTCATAACTTATCTACTCCTACTCCCTGCAAAGGTTAGCTGCAGCTGATATACCAACACTATGTATATATGTAGTCAGTATATTAGCACCTAGCGGTACCCACTGACAACAGAAAAACTCTCTGCCTAGCTTATGGTATGTGCCTTTGATAACACCATTAGAACTGTAGGTCATTGTATGTCTAGGGCCACCCATGACAGCCCAGTGATATATGGAATAATCTCGGTTGCCCTATAGCAATCACTTTATCTCCATATTAGCTTACTTGGCTCGTCTTCCTATTTATAATGAGGCATTTACTCCTGGACAGGATAAGACACATAAGCCTCCCTTACTCCAAGCGGGGCGGTCGGCGCTCATTAATGATATATAGTAATTGCTTGTATGATTGTGATATGGAAATTTATTACACTGCAAAAAAAATCAATATTTGTCTGAAAGCATTTCCCATTTATAGAAATCCCATAAGTAGACGTATTCCAGCAGATGGGATTTAGTCCCAAATCGTAGTAATTTACCGGCCATAGACAACTTCTTCTTCTCAGTTGCAATTCAACAAAATGACTCACTGGGGAAATTGACAACTGCCTATCGCTCCTCGTGTGCCCTGAATAATTGGCCGTGTATCACTGGTAATGAGAACATTCACAGTCCTGTCGAATTGGCATTTACTAAACTATGGAGGAAAAGTTGCATTTAATGCTGTTTTAGAATAACACAGCCATTATTCTTCATCCCAGCCATTGATTAATGACATAGTCCCATTTTGGGGAGCACTTTAAAGGGGTTGTCCACTTTGAGCAATCCTTTTTCTTAGAAGGCCTCTAATCCTGTCACTGGAACCCAATGTGTTAAGCCAGCTCTGCAGATAGATAGGTTAGCGTCACCTGAATCACATGGTGTTTTCCCAAAGTGAATCGTTGCCTCAGTTGTCGTAATATTGTCATTTTTGTCAATTTGCAAATTAGCAGGGAGCCCTTGTTGCTCCAAAGACATAATTTGCATATTGACAAATTAGTAATATCGCAACAACGTAGGCATCGATTTTATTTAACTAAGTCTAACCTATCTATCTGTGGGGTCGGTTGATATGATGAGTCCTAATGACAACCTTCCTTTAAAGGGTGTTTGGATAATTCCAATTTTTTTCAGCATACACTAGATAAGAGATCCGTCCAAGTGCTGTTCTCAAGCTTTAGTTCACTTGTATGACTACTTCAGATATATATACACAGTCCAGTCCTATTAATGTGACCACCGCCTACTTTTGACGTCAATATTAAATAACCAATCGCAGAAGGCACGCGTCATCAGCCATCTGGGTGCGCTCATCATTGTGGAAGGCACGATGGATCAACACAAGTATGCATCTATCCTTGCGGACCATGTTCATCCCTACATGCGAATTGTTTTTCCTCAGGATGATGGCATCTACCAGCAGGACAATGCGACGTGTCATAAAGCTCACAGTGTATGTGCGTGGTTCGAGAAGCACCAGGATGAATGCTCCCTTGGCCAGCAAATTACCCGGACTTGAACCCAATTGAGAATCACCTCGATTGGTTTGTTCGCACCATGGATGCTCAACCGCGTAACTGGACACCGCACTGGAGTTGGCATGGCTCAACATCCCAGTGAACATCATCACAACATCCACATCTCACAGCGGTGCGTTGTGCGAAAGGTGGTTATTCTGGATTTTTATTTTTATTTTAATGTAGATTGTGAGCCCCACATAGAGCTCACAATGTACATTTTTCTTTGGAATATGGAATGGAAATCCATGCAAACATGGGGAGAACATACAAACTCCTTGCAGATGGTTTTTTGCCCTTGGCGGGACTTGAACACCAGGACCCCAGCGCTGCAAGGCTGCAGTACTGACCACTGAGCCACTGTGTGGCCCCCTGATTATTCTGGGTTTTGACAGGTGGTCACATTAATGTGACTGGACTGTGTATATAGAGGGTACATGGGAATTCCATTTTTGTGATTGGTGGCAGTCTCCATGGTCAGACTCAATCCTGCAATTCTTAGATTTTCACTCTAGCCACTAAGCCCAGCAGCAGTGTCTCTATTTACATCACAGACTGTATTACAATACTAGATAACACCTCTATAGATAACACCAATAACCCATTAATGCATGCACTACTAGCATATATGTCACAGCTTATCCACTCTCCTTCCCTACACAGAGCACGGCTAGAAAAATCTCTCATAGATCTCAATGAGTAAGCTCTGGCCTTTTGCTGCTTATGGTCATTACTGTGCTTTAAAGCATATAATTAAATGGTATTAAGAGATCAGAGGAAAGCTCAGGCAAGATGGCCGCCCTATAATCATTTGCAGAAACGAAAATAAAAAAAATAAAATGAGAAAGTAAAAACATTAGAATAAAGTGACATGTCTCTGGATTTAACAAATAAAACATTTGTGCTACATTCGCTTTAAGTCTGTCTGTCTATGACTACCAGCTTCCCGGGGAAGGCAGAGCGGGAACAAGAAACAAATATAGATAGAGGAGAAAGATTTTAGTAAACAATCTAAAACCAAAGAGACATAAATTAAAAGTTGACAGAAAACGTGTCCAAGGGAAAATTTTAAGGAAAACACAATTACGTTAAACTATTGTTCAATTTAATAGGGTTTTCCACAAAACCCCATGCAAATTCTGTTCATGTCTAGATGAAGAATGTTGTGTATTATTAGTTTTAGCTTTATAGTAAATGTTTAGTGCTTAAATGTTAATATCCAGTAGCAAAAACCCCACTATGGTGTGAAATATTAGCTGTTATTGCTTTCTTCCTTCGGGGCTTGAGAGACTAAGGGATTCTAATACCCATAATTCACTGTATCCCACACACTCACAGGGAATTAACAACACCAGCAAAGAGTTTCAATTAGATTCTGAAAATGAGTTCTGTTCGCAGCTTATAAAAATGTTTTCATTTTATTTTCTTAAAGAAAACCTGTCGAATACAAACATTGGAGAATAAAAAGAGCACAATATGGCACAGTATAGGCACTAAAGCTGTTTAACGTGAAGTTGGCCCAATGTACATCTGATCTGCACGGGTCCAGCTTTACAGATCCCTGGCGATCAGCTGTTTCCTGATCATCGGGGGAGTTGCAACCAGTCCTGCCCTATAGCGGCCACTGATGGGGAAATGTTGTATTACAACATAGCCATTTTATCATAGCAGAGGGAACAAGGGGGGAGGAAAATTTCAGTTTCAACTTGCAAGAAATATAGAATAATGATGTGACTCACATTCTAAAAAAGGTAATGCGCGGCCCCCTCCTTATAAAACTCTGAGGTCTGAGGAGACCCAAAGTATAATAGTGTTGTTTTGGGTGTTTTAGGCTTGGGTTGAGCCTGAAACCTTTGGAAAATTTGGATTGAATCTAGATTGATCTGCATCGTTCGCTTATCTCTACTTATCACTACTGGGGTTTCTTCAGACACCACAAAAACATTCTTCTGTTCCTTTTTTCAAAGATCACTGTTGGACCCAAGCCTACGATGAATTGGGTGGCCCATGGATGAAAATCAGTGGCGAAAAACAGACCGCTCCAAATATATTTAACAATGGTCATCTAAATAAAGCCTAAAGCTGTGTTGCCGCCTCTCTTGCCCTGCTCAGAGTAGCGCTTACAGGGTGAGTAACTCCATGGTTGTGTCACGGATCCTGTATGGCTGCATACAGTTCTAATGGGACTACACAGGGTGTCACACTTTACAAACATACCCGTCATGTAATCCCTGTCATTTTACTCTATATTTTATATTTTTCATGTGGCTATTTTATAAAGAATAAACTACTTATGTGAATAATTTCAACAATACAATGGCCTTCTTTGATTGTGGTTAATATTCTGTTCCTATCAATGTATCTGATATATTCTAGTAATAGATGCCAGCAGAATCATTCCACCTTTATGTAGAATTGAAGCATGACAGTTGTACAAAAATAAAAGAAAATAGCTCAAAGGCAATACAATCACTGCCGCGATAACTCTGTAACATAAAGCTGTAACATTGTCACTGATATTCTGCTATGGTACAATATAACGATAAATATAATAATCTCCTCTTAAAGGGACTTTGGCACCAGAACCCTGTATAGCAATCCAGCCCTGCAGGTAGCAGCCCCTATAGCAATCCAGCCCCTACCTCTCAATGACAACACCCTTTCCTGTCGTCCCACCAGCGGCACAAGGCCCGTATTGTGCCGCTGTTGGGACTATGGGAAAACAGATTATCTACATAATCATCCATGTTGCACCAAAGAGCAAAATTGTATAGTGACAGCAACAGCAATTTCTTAGCAACAGAGGCAGCAATTCATAAGGGGAAACACAAGATATTGTATGATTCTGGTGACCCTAACCTACCTATCTGCAGGGCTGGGTTGATATGTTGAGCTCTGGTAACAGACTCCCTTTAACATAATATGGGGGTCACTAGGTCTACCAATAGGTTTGAGACCACACCATCAGTCATACATTATAGATGGTATGACCATTAACATGTGTGGCATGGCTTAAAGGGATGGCTTAAAGGCTCCTGTATTGAACTGCAAGAGCGGCTATCCAAAAATGGCCGCCGCCCGGCGGCCATTTTTGGATAGCCGCTCTTGCAGTTCAATACAGAAGCTGGCCGGCGGCCATTTTGGGGTGGCCTCTCTATGCTCCTGTATCGAACTACAAGAGCAAGAGAAGCCATAAGAGGCAGAGTTGCTGCAGAAGAAGGAGGTGGCGCAGGAAAGAGCTCTCGGGCAGCAATGGGGATGCGCTCATCGGCCTTTCAGCGCTGGGGCCCGCCCTCATTGCTGCGGAGAACTCATTTGCATAACGGTTAAAACCGGTATTTCTACGGAACGACGCGGCGGAGACCACGTCTAAAGGTAGGAGATGAATAGCCTTTCTTAAGGCTATTCCGACGTGTTCATTAGAAAAAAAGGTAGTTTAATGGTAGAATCCCTTCAAAGGGAAACTGCTTGGTCCATTTAGGACACTAAACCACCCACAGGACCTTATAGACTGTGGGTTTTTGTCCCAAATACATCCATTTCCACATTTAAAAAAAAACAAAAAACCTTTAAACTTACCTACAGATGAGTCCAATGAATCTTATGGGACTCGCCTCCGGTGTGCCTGGCGCCTGGGCCGTTCTTCATGAAGCTGAGGGGATACATCCTGGCTTAACTGCACAAGTGTCAGAGGTACACGGCGTGTGAACTGAAGCTAAGTTGTACTCCTTTGACTTTAGTAAGCAACTATGCCGATGCAAGGGGTACAGGAGCAGGGTGAGTAGAAATCTCATAAATTTTTTATTGAGGGGACTGATGGCTTTATAAGAGGCCAAATTGGAACACTGAATATATGGTCCTGTAGGCAGTTTAGTGTTCAACTACGAAGTATTATAATAAGTATTGTAAGTATTATTATAATTTTTTTTTTTTTTTTTATATATATAGACATCTCTGGAAGAAAACAAACAATGCAACACCTCTCACATATATTACACACATTTTTTTTTTTTTTTTTTAAACCAACAACAGGGAGGGGGGGAGGGAAAACGTTGTCTGCGGGGGGTCCGTCTCACCAACTGGCCGGCTGCCGGGGAAAGAGGATGAGGGGCGTGACCACAGCGGTTAAACACAAAAGGAGTGTGCCAAGACAGGGAAACAAAAAGGGGGAGATGGACCATACCAATGACGAGACAAGGAAAGGGGACCAAAACACAAAAAAACCAAAAGGAAAGGAAGGGAGGGTACGGAACACAGAGGTAGTCAACAAGTAAAACTCACCCCGCAGTCTATGTTTTCCTCCTGCCGTCCGGAACCTTTCAGTCTCTTTCAGGTACAAGAGGAGAGGCAAAATCAAGGTTACAACAGTGTTTTACCACAGGAGGAGTTTTCTGGCTATGAAGTGTTTTGGTTACGCAGGGCAAAAACACACAACATATGAGGAAGTCCTTGCGCCTTGACTCGCCAACAACTTGTAAATGTGAGCAATGGATGGGAATCATTAATGCAGTTTCTTACATGCCATTTTATGAACAGTATTATTTTTTCAAAGGTATCATTGGCCCCCTTAAAATACAGGGCCCTTCAACAGTTGCATATGTTACACGTATTGTATATGACTAGGTGACTAGAGATGAGTAAACTGCTTTGGATTGAACCAGATTCACCCCAAATTTCCAAAACTTGAACCCGAAGCTTTGGGAGTTTGCTACCAATGGACCACTATTATGTCCTGCGGTCTCTTTAGGCAACAAAGTGTAATAAGTGGAAGCGCAGGGGAGGTGCATAAAGATAACCAACATTTATACTCACCATCCCTAACCTCTCCTGGTCATCCTGGCAGCATCTGGCTCTCCTTTGGGTTCCTCTTACGATCTCCTGGGTGATGTCACGCATCCTGGGCGACAGCTGAGGCCTGTGACTGAGTTTTGTTGGTAATACTGGGCATGTTAATGTCATGGCACATTAGTACGAGTGTCATGACTTTGGTGCACCAGACATGACCGCTGAGGCTTTTAATTGTTCCCCCTCCCCTCCGAGCACATGACATTACCCTGAAGGCTGAAAGAGGACCTCAAGGGAACACCGAATATTACATGGATGCCACGGAGAGGAGAGTGCAAATGTTTATTATGTATGCATGCTTCCACTTGAAGATGGAGACTCCATTCCTCCACACCTCTACTCTGAAGAGACCCCAGAGTATAATAATCTCTCTTCCAATTCTGACAAACAAGTTAGGACTGAAAAGCATCTTTGGACTGAACCACTCAAAGCTAAAAAAAAATCTTAAGAGATTTGCCCATTGATAGAGGTGACCCTGGGAGGTTGACATCACTAAGTAGGTCAGAAGTCTCCCGGGTAAGAGCCCAGGAGAGATGAGGGGATGAAGGGATGTGGGTATGAAGCCCCTTGGGCCTGATTATTATACATTGGGTCTCCACTCATAATGATTTTTGGGTGACAAACCCCCAACATTTTTGGATTTGGCTGGACCCAAAATTATGGGAAAGCTTGTAACAATCCTGGTTCGTTCATCTTACTTCTAACTATTTGGTGCCTCTAATGTTACTGTGTTGCTCGCTCTCTGCACTTTTATATTGTCTCATTTCTTTCCCTGCCGCCGCTGTAAATATTCATGTTCTCTTCATTTGCAGAACGCCTTCCTCTGCTGTATTATCTTTTCATTCATGCTGACTTCTCAC
Organism: Leptodactylus fuscus; assembly: GCF_031893055.1. NCBI lineage: Eukaryota > Metazoa > Chordata > Amphibia > Anura > Leptodactylidae > Leptodactylus > Leptodactylus fuscus. The sequence continues at coordinate 185,535,453 of NC_134269.1, read as the reverse complement.
AAAGAAAGTGCATTTAGAAAATGCAACAAAACGAATTCTCGCAGATAACCAGGGTATTACAGAGTAATATTAGGAAATGGAGCCAGCTCTTCATTCACACCAGCCACTCAGCACGTTAATTTATTGCACATTTATGGCCATTGCACGGGAGCAGAAAACTAGATAGATGTAGTAAAGCTACTAAGATATAGAGTATATAACCGAATTCCTAAGCATAGCAAGTCCTAACATACACAATAGATGTAATGTACAAGAGTGAATTTTATATGAATAGAACGCACCTGCTGAAATTTTAAGGTTTCTAATATAAAAAAATATTCTCAAATATGAAGCGTCAAAGTAATATATGCTTCTCTCTGGTTTTCAAAGAACCATTTTAGTTTCATTAGGATTTGCATCATGTTAGGAAATTCATCCGACATATACCTCCTGTTTTTAAGTAATTTGCAGGGTTTTCACCTTAGAAAATGCCTTTTTTTTTAAAAAAAAAAAAGTGCCTTCCATTTGCCTACATGGGATGAAATTGGTCAGCCCCAAAGCTTTGGTAAGCCATATTATCCAGAGGCGCAACGTGAAATTCCTGAGCCCCAATGCATAATATGTAATATCGCCTCCTCTTACCATGTGCTATCTATAATATCGGTATGTTATTATAGGCCTTTAGGTCCCCCTGCACCTACAACTGTATGCCCTATAGCTTCTGCTACTGTCCAAACATCCATCCACTTGATACCAAATATTCCCATTCCTCCACTTTCACAGGACTTAGCTGTCAACACCTCAGCAAGGGTTCATTTATTTGTCACATGATTTTTTTTTTTAAATATAGATTGTGAGCCCCATATAGGGCCCACAATGTACATTTTTTTTACTATTAGTATGTCTTTATAGAATGGGAGGAAATCCACACAAACGTGGGAAGAACATACAAACTCCTTGCAGATGTTGCTCCTGGCAAGATTTGAACCCAGGACTCCAGTGCTACAAGGCTGTAGTGCTAACCACTGAGCCACCATGTTGCTCCGTATGTCACATAATTCCCTCCTGATTCCTTCCATTTTTGGCTGTTATGGTGAAAAGGAGGCATGAAGGGCTAAGGATGGTCTATGAGACATTACATTGGGGGAGAGCTCCTGCTGCAGCCTAGTGCCTTACAGCCAAAGAGAGCTATGATATGAGGTTTGTGAAAAGGAGAAGGAGAAATATATGGATGAATTTTTTAAATATATAATATAATAATATAATATATATGATATAATATAATAATATATAAATGGGATACATTTTTGTGAATTTTTAAAAATTTTTTTGCATTACCTATATTTCTGATAAGTTTAATGGAGTAAACCGGTCACAATATGTAAGAATACATGCAATGAAGAAGTAAAAACTTTTATTTTAGAATCCTGAGGCTCATTTTCCCATCTTGAAGATTTTGAACAATGACTTGAAATTCCCTTAGGGAGGCGTTCCTTTAGTCTATTAAGACAACCTTTCTTTCACTTGTTCTCGTGTCACAGTTTTTGAGGAACGTCTTAACTTTTCATTCGGTTCATTTATGATTTCTTAATGCATTTCATTATTCCAATTTCAAGCTTTATTATTAATATAAAGCCACTCTGGTCAGAGTAAGGACCCATTTTGCTAATGGTGCGAAAATAAAAAATATTTCGATTACCATATGTAAAGCATAAAAGATTTTCTAGAACAAAAAATTTGAAACTCATAAAATTCAAGACATAAGGGTTATTACTGTTCTTTTCGTTTAAACTATATTCTTGGTTATACTCATATCGCCTGCATGTTTGCAAGGAAATATGGCAAATCAATCCATCAGTGGTTACCAGAATACTGTACATGTCCCCAGTCACCCCATTCATCCTCAGGGGGAGTTCACACGGTGTAAAGTGGCACGCAATCTGGCGTATACGATCGTAACTCCCACTGAAATCAATGGGATCTTTTTGAGCGCACAAACTGCTGACACGCGTATACGTGCCAGATTGCGCGCCATTTTACACCGTGTGAACTCCCCCTCACTGTGCAAAAGTGGTGAGGAGCTTGAATGGATGAGCATGCTCACTACCGCTCCATTCAATGTGTGAAACAAGAACAGCATTTCTATGGCCATCAGGCCCATAGAATTTGCCAACCACTCCATTCAAACCTTCCCCACAGTGAAGATCAATGGGGAACTCGGGGCCTCCATCTTACCAAGATAAAATTGTCAAGCATAGCTTCTGATTTCCTCCATTCCTCATTAATACAACCATAATGGTAGATTAATCATCTTGACCAAGAGCATATGCACCATAAAGAAGTGTTTTTAATATACTGTAGTAGTATATTAGGTAGTATAATACATAGAGGCTGACGGGAGGTGAGTTATAATTGCAGAATACCAGGGGTCACTACTTATATTGTGCTTTGTTTTATTTTTTTCCTGTTGTGTGCCACTGGATGTATTTTCTATCTTTTGAAGCTTGCCTGATGTGTTTTCCCCAATGGTATTTCCCCATTGTTGGCTACCCCCTGTTTTAGAGGACTTGGTACCACCCTGGCCAATCACAGGCCATTGGGAAGAGCTTGGAGACTAAGTCTCTATGGTACTATTAGACAAGTAGTTTCAGTGTGTACTGGCATTGTAACAAGAACTTTAAAGGGGCTCTATCAGCAAAATAAAATGCCCTGGGCGCATGCGCAGTAGCATGCTGCTTCTACTACGGCTACTGCGCATGCGCCCAGGCCATTTTCTTTTAGCAATGTCAATTCGCGAGCGCCGGAGGAAGACGGGACTCAAGGACATTGCAGGAAGAGGAGGCGTGGATGAAGAAGACGGCGCACCCTGAATGCCCGCCCACTGTGCATGATGGGTAAGTTTATCACATTCTTTTTTAGGGTATTATTTTAAAACTGGGGGTAGTTTAATATAACTTTAGCGGTGCCTGAATAGCCTTTTAAAAGGCTATACACGCATATGTGGGGCTCTATCAGCATGATTTTGCTGATAGAGCCCCTTTAACTTGTCCTCAGCAGCCCCTGAGGAAGAGGTGAATATGAAAGTCCACTTTCCACACAGGACAGTCCTGAATCAAGGAAAGATTCATCTGTCTACTTCAGAAGACTGTGCGTGTGCCTAAAAGGAGGATAGGAGTCGTGCCTCTCTGGAAGCTGAATTCTGGAATTCAATTGGCTTATAGGTATTATGGGCCACTGTGACTTCATTGTGCCCCCAATGGGAGAGATGAAGTATATTATTTATTTGGAGTGGAGTAAAGGCACCCCATCATCATCTCAGTCTGGGTTTCCCTCATCTCAAGTCTGGGTGTAGCCAGTTGGAGACTACTACCCCTATTGTAAAACTTTGCTGTTCGGACTTCCTTGAGTAAAGTTCACCTTGGTTAAACTGCACCACTGCTTCCTAAGTAGTTCCTGCGCTTATCATCAGGGCCCTTCCAAACACCACCTCATGGCTCAGGGTAAGGGGGGTCCCCACTACCACGTGATTACTGAGGCCCAATCACTGACCTCAATGATGACCTCAGGGTATATGATGCCAGCCAGAAGCTGAAAAAGGTCAGAAGAAGACACCAGATGATGCAAGGATGCCCAGGAGCGATGCACTAAGATGACTATAACTGTTTGTTACTTTTACTTACCTCCACTTATTAAAAAACAAAACAAAAAAAAACTAGCTTGCTCATCCCTAGTTTCTAGGTTTTTTTTAAATCAAGAATTGATCTATAGGGTGCTAATTTCCAGGTGGTGCTAGAGCAAGTTTACATTTTTCTATTGAGGAGAACCTATTTACATATTTACCTATGCTGTAGGAGTGCATAAATTAAAAAGACATCCCCTTTAATTACACCTACTTAACAATCATCCCACATTAAGTAGTATACATTATTCATGGGTTAATGCTCATCAATGTGCTAAAAACCTCATAAAGCTTTGGTCAGTGACACAGTATTGAAGCTTTGTTCAGTGACACGTTATTGAATTTTTTTTTTAGGCAATGTAATTTCCTATGTTATTAAATGGATGAAGACCATTTCTCAGTATAGATTAGTCAATGTGCCTCCTCATTACTTCTTGCTAATTGCTTTCCATTTTGGATCACATTTTTCACATAGTTCTCAATAAAATAAATTGTATTTTGGGGGTCATGTAATATAAGACCCCTGTAGGAGAATAAGGCATATTTCACAGGTATAGGGATTGTTCCACAAATGACATTTGTCACCTATGCACAGGTCTAATCCATTGAATCCCTACCACTAAGACCCCATCAATCACTAGAACGAAGGCCCAAGTCCTCTATTTCTCCTCCGTGAGGATAACATGAACTGGGAAGTGACTAAGATGGCAACTTAGGAACAATAGTTTATAGGACTAATGGTGACGAGTTCAGGGCTGTGCTTTTTCCGTCAGCTTTGTAGACCTCCTGCGGAGTGACAGTGTACATGTACAACCACTAGAGCAATAGTTACAAGATTTGGTTTGACCTTTGGTTGGGTCTCAGAGGTCTCCCGGACCTCTGACTTCACCCAGGAGGCTGGAAGGGGACCTTGATAAAGCTCCGAATGTCACAAGAGAGCTCAGAAGAGGTGAGGGAAGGTAAGTGTCAGTGTGTTTTATTTTACTACACCTCCCTAAGTCTCTGCTTTTTATACTCTGAAGCCTGAAGTGAGTGATTTGTGAGCAGAAAACCCGCAAAATTTCAGATTTGGTTAAACTCAAGATTTTTGGAATATTTAAAAAGAAACTGGCTTGTTACAAACTGGTTTGCACATTTCTTACCACACAGTATGCCACCATATGGTGTCACTGTACAGTAATGTATTTTGGAAATATTTTCCACTAGACATTCTTGTGGCTTTGTACAATGAAGCCACAGCTCACGTACCACCATAGAAAGCCTCTCTAGATCACTGTATGATGGAGCTACAGCATTTCTGTGTGCCACCACATGATGCCACTGTATATCACTGTATAATGGAGCTATACTCACTGTGGCTGCCAACTATGTAACCATAGCCTTTCTTTTTTTTCTTTTTAAATGTACTGTAGATTGTGAGCCCCACATAGAGCTCACAATGTACATTTTTTCCCTATCAGTATGTCTTTGGAATATGGGATGGAAATCCATGCAAACACGGTGAGAAAATACAAACTCCTTGCAGATGGTTTCTTGCCCTTGGTGGGATTTGAACACCAGGACTCCAGCGCTGCAAGGCTGGAGTGCTAACCACTGAGCCACCGTGTGGCCCCTGTAATCATAGCCTTTCTGTGTGCCACTATATGATACCACTGTATATCACTGTATAACACAGCTATACTGCCTTAGAAGTCCCTATGATATCAACTATGTAGCCACAGGCTTTCTGTGTGCCACCATATGATGCCACTGTATAATAGAGCTATAATGCCCTAAAAGTCCCTGTGGATCCGAGCCTTTCTGTGTGTCCCCATATAATATCACTGTATAACAGTGCTATACCTCCTTAGAAGTCCCTTTGGTTTCAACTATGTAGCCACAGGCTTTCTGTGTGCCACCATATGGTGCCACTGTATAATAGAGCTATAATGTCCTAAAATTTCCTGTGGACCTGAGCTATGTAGCCACAGCCTTTCTGTGTGTGCCCATATAATATCAAAAGGAAAATGTTTGTTTTGGTACCGTGTTAGCCAGTGGTTATAAAATATAAAAAACAACAACAACAAAAAAACAACTTTGCAAGTCTTCAGTAGGTCATACCTTTTTTAATGGCTAACTCATAATGATGACAGAATATAACGTTTCGAAGCTTCCTCTGAGCTTCTTCTTCAGATATAACTAAAAAAACACTCTGTAGAGGCTGCATATTTATGACTGGGCACAGGGGTAGGATTACAGGAGGGAGGGGGGAAGAGGCTTATTACTATATACTTATAACAACAAACAATCAATTGCCAGATCCCCAGTTCTTATCTTAATGGCTGTCTTAATGATTTGTATAAAAAGACATAAACCCACGTGAGATGTTCATCCCATTGTCCAACGTCTGGAATAGGGTCATGGCCTTGTACTCATAAATCAGTCGCTGTTTCCTTGATTTAAAGTTCCCTTTTAAGATCAAGATTTTCATGTCATTGATGATGTGGTCTTCCTGGCAAAAATGATTTGGCACGGGAAGATCAGTTCTCTGTTGTTTGATTGTATGGCGATGTGAATTAATTCTCATTCTGAGTTTCTGACCAGTCTCTCCAACATACAGATTTTCAGTGGAACATTTGGTGCAAATGATCAAATACACCACATTAGGTGTGTTACAGGTGAACGTACCTGGGATTTTATATTCCCTGTTAGAGTTTGGTATCTCTATCCTGTCAGTGGTCAGTATGTGCAGGCAGGTCTTGCACCTCTTCTGTCCACATGGAAATCTTCCTTTGTTAGTTGGAGGTGACAGTGAGCTGCTAATAATCATATTCCTGAGGTTTGGTGGCTGTCTGTAGCATAGGAGAGGGGGGTCAGAAAATATGGATTTTAGACGGTTGTCTTTTTGCAGTAGTGGATGTAATTTGTGTGTGATTCCTCTCAGCGTCTCCAGGTGGGGGTTGTATGTGACGACCAGGGGCACGCGATTGTTCTCCTGTTTGGTATTGTATTTTAATAACTCCGATCTTGGTATCCTGGTGGCTCTGGTGATTTGGTTATCAACTGTTCTTGGATGGTAACCCTGCCTCAAGAATGTGTTTTTGAGGCCCCCAAGGTGTTCGTCCCTATCTGCAGGGTTTGAACATATGCGATGGTATCTGATGGCCTGGCTGTATACAATGGAGTTCTTTATGTGTTTAGGATGAAAACTATCCCATCTTAGGTACGTAGGGCGGTCAATTGGTTTCCGATACAGCGATGTCTCAATTTTGTTGTCCTGTATCTTGATGACTGCATCCAGGAAGTTTATTTCGGAGAAGGAGTGATTGAGCGTCAGGTTGATGGTGGGATGGAATTCGGGTTGATGGTGGGATGGAATTCCATGAACAGTTCAACCAGTTCCATCCCACCATCAACCTGACGCTCAATCACTCCTTCTCCGAAATAAACTTCCTCGCCATACAATCAAACAACAGAGAACTGATCTTCCCGTGCCAAATCATTTTTGCCAGGAAGACCACAACATCATCAATGACATGAAAATCTTGATCTTAAAAGGGAACTTTAAATCAAGGAAACAGCGACTGATTTATGAGTATAAGGCCATGACCCTATTCCAGACGTTGGACAATGGGATGAACATCTCACGTGGGTTTATGTCTTTTTATACAAATCATTAAGACAGCCATTAAGATAAGAACTGGGGATCTGGCAATTGATTGTTTGTTGTTATAAGTATATAGTAATAAGCCTCTTCCCCCCTCCCTCCTGTAATCCTACCCCTGTGCCCAGTCATAAATATGCAGCCTCTACAGAGTGTTTTTTAGTTATATCTGAAGAAGGAGCTCAGAGGAAGCTTCGAAACGTTATATCCTGTCATCATTATGAGTTAGCCATTAAAAAAGGTATCACCTACTGAAGACTTGCAAAGTTTTTTTGATTTTTATATCATATAATATCACTGTATAACAGTGCTATACTTCCTTAGAAGTCCCTGTTGTTTCAAACTATGTTGCCGCAGCTTTTCTGTGTGCCACCATATGGGTCACTGCTATACTCCTCTAAAAGTCCCTGTATACTATGTAATAGATGCAGCAGCCAATCTGTGTGCTACCATATGATGCTTCTACGTGTCGCTATACAGTATTACGCCTACAGTATCTTTATATACACATGTGGCTTTGTGCTACATACAGTAGCTGTAGTCACTGTCATATGCTTCCTCCATTTTTTTATACTAAGATTATATATCCCTGTACCTGAAACCTGTGTACACCTTGAGTTACAGTAGGGCTCCATACAAATTTAAGGGTGCCATATTATATAATGGGGGTGGCTGCCTTTATATGTTTATTTTTGTTAAAGGTTACAACACGTCCAGCTTAAAAGGACATAGAAAACAATGAAGCTGCACAAATAACCATTAGAAATCTCACATCAAGCAATGCTTTCCCTGACATTTCATCCATCTAATGTTTGCAGATGAATTGCCAGTCAGGTTCAATGAAGTTCAAAGTGCTCAGTATCATTCTTGTGATTACATAGATTTCCTGTGTGGGATTTCTTCTGATCCTACAAATTCAATATGGCCGTGCTGCACTTTTGATTTGCCGCCTCACTGTTCGATTTCGCAGCTCCTCGGCTACACTATCAGACTTTTTAATGCTGTAAGCCATTAAGAAAAAAGGAAATTCAAATCCCATCAGAAAGCTGGAAACACAGGAGACCGGATAAAGGGAATCAAAAAGAGAAATTGGCAAATGCCAATGTGGGCCCGGTGTGTTAGCTAAAAATAAATATTTTATCAATGTCACTAATTGGTGAATATTTAATGACCTCTCTACAGAGACCAGTCCTTATATAGAGTGCCAAGAAGGCTTACTGATATCCAGCATGTGCAGTCACAATAGAGGAACGTACACAAAGCAATCCTTAGTCACAATCTCATCTATCTATTTATCTTAGATCTATGGATTTATCTTTCTATTTACTGTATCAATTTCATGTCTATCATCTTCTCCCTCTATCTATCTATCTATCTATCTATCTATCTATCTATCTATCTATCTATCTAGTATCTATCTATCATCTATCTTCTATCTATCTATCTATCTATCTATCTATCTATCTATCTATCTATCTATCTATCTTTTTATCACTGGTAGCATTGTTCTCCCAGGACACATACCAGTATTAGTAAGCCTAAGCCTGATGGTGGTTGGAGTGTCCTTGATGATAAGTGCAGGAATAAGACTTAGGAGAAATAGAAAACAGGGAAACCAAACCACTTCCAGATACTGGCGGAGTATGTCTTAGGAGTTTTCTACTAGATCTTGTAGATTGTTCTTTCCAGCATTCTGTATCTCCTGTGATGGTGCAGTCTTCCTCTTTATCAGTGTGCTGAATCCAATAAAACCACAAGTGCCTTGGCTGTAGGGTGCAAATCCAAAAAGCTTTCCCTGTCTGATCTGAGGCTACAGGCAGGGTCATAGCTATATGTTTCTAGCACAAAATCTCCAAATGGGCAGGGATTATTCCCATCTCCTGCCTGCTTCTACCCTAGGGGACCTGTTAGTCACCTGCTGACTGGCTCTTGCCTTCAATTAGGGCCCTCTCAGCTCGGTGAGCCAGGGATACATGCTCATACACAGGCAGGCCTCAGGCAGTGACAATACAAGATAATTGGTAAGATAATAAGCAAGATAATTGGTGATGGGTGTCCAGCCGCAACGTCAGGAAAGTAGGGCTCTCAAATGGAGGATATTAGTCAGCTTGTCTATGCACCTAGAAGTTATCTCAGCTACCTGACACATCTGTATAATAATAAACTAGGTAGTTTATTAAAAGGAGTCTGTCACCAGAACCCAGCATATCAACTCAACCCCGCAGATAAATAGGTATCACAAAAACAGTGATATCTCAGCAATAGAGGCAGCGACTCACAAGGGGAAAACACTGTGACCCTATACTATCTACCTGTAGGGTTTGGTTGAAATGCTGGGGTCTGGTGAGAGACTCCCTGTAAATAATCTGCCCAATGTATTAGTATAATGATGCACAAACTGGTTGAGATGCTGTGAGCTGCCTATAACCAATAACCTTCTTCCCCCCTCCCTCCTAGAATTCTATCCCTATGTGTCCCTCTGTACATAAATATGCATCCTTCAGAAATTGTTTTTAGATATACCTGAAGAAGAAGCCGAGAGCTTCGAAACGTTGTAATCTGTCATCATTATTAGTTAGCCATTAAAAATGGTATCAACTACTGAAGACTTTCAAGTTTTTTGTTTTTATATTTACTACCCACTGGCTAACTTGGTACAAAACCAAACATTTTCCTTATCTTTATGTAGTACACTGAAAGTATTGTGCAGTGCTCCAGCCTTGCAGGGGGTGGTGGGCCCTAACCTGGCTCAGGGATCCACAAAAGGTTAAACAATTTTATCTGGATAATTCAGATCAAGAGTCATCACAGTAGAAGTCCTCTGCGTTCTGCAGCTTTTCCATATAAAAGGCATCATACCCCCCTAACCTGAAGCCAAATAATATCCTACTGACCAAAGGACCAAATCATATCAAGTGATACATATGTGCATGCACGAACCTTAGACCAGTGCAGAGAAGCCCTTAGAATTTGCTGTTCAAGAAATTGTCAAGTGCACAGAATATGGACGAGGGGTTGACTTCTTAGCTCCGGGAGTAACTTTGTTCCAAATGTCTACTGGATGGTATCCTTTCATTGGTTCATCAATAGTACAGATGGAGACTGCTGTCTGCTCCAAGGCTCCTCACTATCCAGCGTTCCTAACCCCTGAGATCATCCAGATCTTAAAAGGGCTTCTGTGCAAAAATCCCCCCAGTCGGCTGGGAATCAAAGGAAATATCACAATTTACAAATCATCCATTATTCCCAGCTGTAAAATAGAAATAAATGATCTGCTATGTAGATCTAACTATAGGGGCATAATATTCCATCTAAAGTAAGACTACAAGGATTTGCAAAAATCTAATTCTACAAAAGGACTCTCACAGTGACCTCGTCCATCATGCCCTACTTATTAAGAGCGATACATGTATGCTAACTGGTCTTTGTGACTAGAAGGAACTGTCCATTGCCATATTATTCCTATGACTCTAATAAATAATATAAGACCACGATCTATTTCATTCCCATAGTTTTGCTATTTTCTTGTCTTCTATTATTTCAGAACCTGCAGAGACAACATCCCTGTGGAGGTCCTAACCACCCATTAACCTGTCCAGGTTCTAATCCCCCATTAACCTGTGAAGGTTGTAATCACCCCTTAGGAGGACCTTGCATGCCCTCAGGAACACACAGTTTTATATGAATTCAGCACACTATCGGCTTTCCCATTATGTGCCCCGGGGCAAGAGCTATCGGTGCTGTTATCGATATCTGTTCACTGTCAGAAGGGCGTTTCTGAAAGTCACGTTGGGAACGCCCTTCCTGACAGTATTGTTTGTAGCTCTCTACTGTCAGAGGGAGTGTTCCTTACTGAGCGGTGAGGAATGCCTCCCCCCCTCCTGACAGTACTTGTCCATAAATTAATACTGGGTGGGGGTGTTCCTCACTGCTCTGACAGCTCTTGCTCCAGGGTACATAATGGGAGAGCCGAAAGTGCGCTGAATTCAGCACACTGTCGGCTTTCTAGCAGTATATAAAAGTGCGTGTGTTCGAGGACATGAAAGGTCTTCTTTAAAATTCCGCTAGTGGAAAAAAACCTAGCAGAACCCATTGAAATCAATGGGAGGCTTTTTTTTCAGCGTGGAAAATTCCACATCAAATTCCTCACCATTTTCCTCCATGTGAATGGACCCTAAGGGGTTGAAGGTAACTGATCCTGATGACCTCTCCACAGGAGAGGTCATCAGTATCAGATTGGTTGGACCCTATCCCGATCATGTGTTTCAGCCACCCGAAGCTAAATACTAGTTAGGGTCTGTTCAGACGAAGTTTTTGGCAGCGGATTTTGATGCTCCCATTGACTTCACTAGTAGTGGAAAAAAGAAGCGAGATGACCCTTATTGCCACAAATTCTGCGGTTGACTCAGCCATTCATTTGGGCCTAATTTGGAGCGGAATGCCTCGTCGGGATGCCCGTGCACTGGATCGGCATCCGATTGTGGCTAGGCGCACGAAATGTTCACATGCGGAATGCAAATTCCGCTGTGTGAACATACCCTTATATAGCCAGAAGCAGTCCTTCTCCTATTCAAGTGACACTAGGTTACCTTCAGATCCTGAGAAGGACATCTGCAAGGAGTTTGTATGTTCTCCCCGTGTTTGTGTGGGTTTCCTCCAGGTACTCCGGTTTCCTCCCACACAAAAGACATACTGATAGGGAATTTAGATTGTGAGCTCTATATGGGACAGTGACTGTCAATGTCTGTAAAGCGCTGCAGCATATGATGGCGCTTTATAAGTAATCATAATAAATACATAAAAATAAATAAATCCGCGGACCCCATAGACTATAATGGGGTCTGCCAGGTTTCCGCCCTGTTATGTTTTTCTCTCCGCATTTTTAAAGTGGAATGAGAAACGGTATCCCCAGGCAGAGTGTAGATGCAGGTGTGAACCTAGCTTAAATGGGCTGTAGTTCCAGGTGCCACCTCTACACTGTACAGACCTGGAACTGTAGCCACATTCCCATTCACTTGAATAGGGGAAGGGCTGCTATTGGCCGTATTCCTAGTTTTTGGCTTCCTAGAGCGCCAAATTGAGACGGGTTCAGATGTCTCACCCTAATCGATTTGATACCAATGATCTACCTACAAGTCCTGACAACCCCTCTAAGGGGTTAAAGAGTCTACTGATCCAAGTTGGAGGCTGGCGCTCCTCCCCCTTTCCTTATTCTATTGACAGATGGTGCTAAGAAAAAATCCTATTATCGGAATCATACCTGTTCATAAGGCCTGTGTCCTCTAATGTTCTTGTATCTGAAACCAAAGCCGATCCCCGTTCTTACAGCACATCTATCTACGTGCTCCCCTAAATGTTTCAATTAGTTATTTTTTAGATATATAGCTATTATGTCATCTGAAGACTTGCTCTCCGCTTGGAGGGTCATATAGAAAGGAACAAGACAAAGAAGTGCGTTCTGGGGTCAGGAAAATCTCACGAGAAATGAAGACAATCTGTAACAAACTTCTGAAACTACGAAACTTGCAATAAGAGTTTTTACAGCCCTTCTGAGCCTTTTGTCAAGAAAGCTGGAAAGAAAGAAAAATTCTGGAGCTGAAAAAAGCAGAAGGAAAAATATAGAAGCTGAAAAGAACATATTTTTCTACAAGAAAATCAAAATCACTACTGGGATATGTGTGCACTAAGCTAGAGAATATATGCCTCATGTATAGATCCAGATAAGATATTAAATATATCTGTAAATGTTTGCCACAGACTGCTATACAAAAAAGGAGTAGGGGAGCCACACAGTGGCTCAGTGGTTAGCACTGCAGCCTTGCACCAGTCCTGGTGTTCAGATCCCGCCAAGGGCAAAAAAAAAAAAAAAAAAAACATCTGCAAGGACAAAGGCAAAAAAAAAACATCTGCAAGGAGTTTGTATGTTCTCCATGTTTGCATGGATTTCCATCCCATATTCCAAAAAGACATACTGATAGGGAAAAATGTACATTGTGAGCTCTGTGTGGGGCTCACAATCTACATAAAAAAATAAATAAAAAAAAAGGAGTATACTACTTTTTCTTATGGGATCCCTCTCGAATCTGGTTTGATCTGAACCGGTTCACTCATCTCTAGTCCAAAGCCCCTGTGCCGTACAACAAAACACCAACATTCTAAGTGGGCGGCCTTGTCACAGATTTTGCACTGGGAATAAGAAGCCTCAACATATGTTTTTGGGTAGCAAAAAGAAAATACTTCTAATAAAGTGCATGTATAGGCATCAGAGATATCCAATAATGATCACCTTTTTCCATACATTTGATTAATGATGATATACAGGCATATCAACATATACATGGGAAAGTCCTCATAACGTGTACACCAAATGTACGCCACAGATGTATTGTGAACAGAGCCTTAAAGTGTTTCTCCAATTCTAAAACAACTTTTCATAAATGAATGGTACAGGAGAATATAAGAAACTTTATAATATATCATATTAAATAAAAATGCTTCTTTCTCCATTTATCAGGCTGTTTTCCTCTGAATCTTTTCACTCACTTTATTATTCCTGTGTCTCTTCTTATCTCCTCCCCTTCCTTCCCCAAAGACATCTATGTTAAAAGTAACGTGTCTGTAAATGCATATGGGTTGTATTAGAAATAAGAGAGTGAATCAAGAGATAGGGAGGAAGGTAGTCTGTTAAATGGAGAAAGAAGCATGTTTTTATAATAAGATGTATTAATATCTTAATCTTAATATCAATTATTTTTATTGTACAGTTTGCACAAACATAGTACATACACATTTAGACATTATTTCATTTATCAACTTTTTATGGTTTTCAAGATCTCTAATTTATAGTAATCGAATAGGAACATTCATTATATACTTGTACATAGAGGTACATTATAATGGATAACAGACACAGCGCTGTTTCCTTGATGTCCAAGTGGGGATACTGATGGTCTATGTGGGGCGGTGGGACACAGAGCCTGGGGGCTTGGTCTGGTGGCAGGGGTGTTGCCGGACCACTGGGTCGCTCCCCATGTGGGTGCCGTGTTGCAGTTGTGGCAGACGCTGTGCAGCGCCACACCCAGTGGAGTAGGGACCAACTACAAAGAGGTTGCTGGGAAGTGGCTAGAGGGCTTATACACCTTGATCAATACAGTATGTATACTAAGAACCTCATGTTCAGTATTGTAGAATTTGCTGAGAAGCACTAGATCCTATTAATATTTGTGTGTTTGGATGTTCGAATGTTTGTTCCTCAATCACGGAAAAACCGCTCCACCGATTTGGCTCAGATTTTCCACAAACATAGTTAATACACCTGATTGCACAATAGGCTACTTTTCGTCACAATAACGCACATGCGTTTTTCCCAGGACCCACCCAAAAAGCCAACTCACATCACCATCTCTGCAATCTCACACACTTTGGACCATAGCAAGCCCTAAAACTTCACATTCCCCTCTACAGCCTAGCCCCTAACCCCACACAATCACATTCACATATACTTCAGCACTTTCACACTAACCGTAACGATACTGCAGGACCCGACCTGTTTCACTCTCCGGCCCAGCCATCTTTACCGACCCCCACCACTAGTAGGATCTGCGGCACCGCCCACCAGACTACTCCACTGTCTTCACAGGAGCATGCGCACGTTACACACATAGACAACGTGTTGCCAGCACGCCACCATTTTGCGCCTACAGCTTACACAGCAACACCCGTCCCACTGGCTCCAGGCCGCAACACTTCCCGATGCCACTCTCAGCTCCCTGCTGTTTGCTGTTGATGATCTATCCACCGGCCCGACACTGGTAAGTGGCCATACCATTCTTGCATTGCCAGAACCTCTGGCCTGTATATTACGCTGTACCGACACCTTACGCTCCATAATAATCTTCCCCATCTCCCTCCGTAGCCTATCTATTTACTTAGTCTCCTCCAAACACCTCTCACTAACTTGCACCACACTTCACCCCGTTAGTATGGCCCATGCCGCTGATGTTCCTATGCCAACCGCCAGCCATAGCCGCCGCTTATTGCCATAGCACCGCTGACTTCATTTCTACTGGCTGGGCTCCATTGCCGGCACATGCCGTTCCATTACGGCGCATGCCGGCGCTTTCGCTGTAGCAGGTGCCCGGGAGCCGCACGATCTACATGGCCTGCTTAACCCCCGTGATGTCCCCCATTGCTGCCCACATTCCCAACTCCGCTGCCTTTTACAATGACTATTAATAAATCGCAAGGACAAACGCTGAAAGTAGCAGGAATACATTTGGCCACACCATGCTTCTCACATGGACAACTTTATGTGGCTTGCTCAAGAGTATCCTGTGCCCAAAACTTACATGTACTGGCAGAAAGTAACAAATCATACAATGTCGTATATCCAAGTATATTAACCGGTTAAGGACCAGGCCCAAAAGTATGTTAAAGACCAGGCCTTTTTTTTCAAAACTGACATGTGTCACTTTAAATGGCAATAACTTTGAGACGCTTTAACATAGACAAGTGATTCTGAAATTGTTTTTTCGTAACACATTGTACTTCATGTCAATAGTAAATTTTGGTCGGTATGTTATGTCTTTGATTATTAAAAAATATGAAATTTGGCGAAAATTTCGAAAAAAATGCAGTTTTCAAACTTTGAAATTGCAAGTCTTCCAAATAGAGAGTCATACCAACCAAATTTTTTCATAAATCTAATTAACCATGTCTTTCATTTATGTTGCAATCAAATTTTAATCACTCTTTAAATTTTTTCAGATATTATAAGGCTTACAAGTCAAGCAGTAATTTTCCAAATTTTCAAGAATATTTCCAAAACACAATTTTCAAGGGACCAGTTCAGTTCAGAAGGGAACTTGAAAGGCCTCTGTAATAAAACCCCCCATAAGTCACCCCATTCTAAAAACTGCACTCCTGAAAGAATCCAAAACAGCAGGTAGAAAGTTTTTTAACCCTTTCAGCATTTCACAGCAATTAAAACAAAATGGAGGTCAAATTTACATTTTTCAATTTCTATCACTAATATATTCATTTAGCCCTAGAATTTACACATTTACTAAGGGTTAAAAGTGGAAATGCACCCCACATTTTGTTGCACAATTTCTCCCGAACACGACAATACCACATATGTGCTGTTACCCTAATGTACGGGCACACGGTCGCTCTCAGAACGGATGGAGCGCTAATTGGATTTTGTAGACCAGATTTTGATAAAATAGTTTGCAGGCACCATGTCCCATTTGCAGAGCTCCCAAGGTGCCAAAATAGTGGAAACCCCCAAAATGTGACCCCATTTTGGAAACTAGACCCTTCAAGGAATTTATCAAGGGGTATAGTGAGCTCTTTGACCCTACAGGTGTCTCACAGATTTTTTTACCATTGAGACGTGAAAATGAAAAATTACTTTTTTTGTAATAAAATGTTACTGTAGCCCTAAATTTTTCATCTTTACAAGGGGTTAAAGGAGAAACTGCACCCCATATTTTGTTACACAATTTCTCCCGAACACGACAATACCCCATATGTGCTGGTACCCTAATGTACGGGCACACGGTCGCTCTCAGAACAGATGGAGCGCTAATTGGATTTTGTAGGCCAGATTTTGATAAAATAGTTTGCAGGCACCATGTCCCATTTGCAGAGCTCCCAAGGTGCCAAAATAGTGGAAACCCCCAAAATGTGACCCCATTTTGGAAACTAGACCCTTCAAGGAATTTATCAAGGGGTATAGTGAGCTCTTTGACCCTACAGGTGTCTCACAGATTTTTTTACCATTGAGACGTGAAAATGAAAAATTACTTTTTTCGTAATAAAATGTTACTGTAGCCCCAAATTTTTCATCTTTACAAGGGGTTAAAGGAGAAACTGCACCCCATATTTTGTTACACAATTTCTCCCGAACACGACAATACCACATATGTGCTGTTACCCTAATGTACGGGCACACGGTCGCTCTCAGAACAGATGGAGCGCTAATTGGATTTTGTAGGCCAGATTTTGATAAAATAGTTTGCAGGCACCATGTCCCATTTGCAGAGCTCCCAAGGTGCCAAAATAGTGGAAACCCCCAAAATGTGACCCCATTTTGGAAACTAGACCCTTCAAGGAATTTATCAAGGGGTATAGTGAGCTCTTTGACCCTACAGGTGTCTCACAGATTTTTTTACCATTGAGACGTGAAAATGAAAAATTACTTTTTTCGTAATAAAATGTTACTGTAGCCCCAAATTTTTCATCTTTACAAGGGGTTAAAGGAGAAACTGCACCCCATATTTTGTTACACAATTTCTCCCGAACACGACAATACCACATATGTGCTGTTACCCTAATGTACGGGCACACGGTCGCTCTCAGAACAGATGGAGCGCTAATTGGATTTTGTAGGCCAGATTTTGATAAAATAGTTTGCAGGCACCATGTCCCATTTGCAGAGCTCCCAAGGTGCCAAAATAGTGGAAACCCCCAAAATGTGACCCCATTTTGGAAACTAGACCCTTCAAGGAATTTATCAAGGGGTATAGTGAGCACTTTGACCCTACAGGAGTTTCACAGAATTGGCCCAGCAAATTGGAAAATTACATTTTTTGCTATAAAATGTTGCTTTAACCCAAAATTTTGCATTTCCACAAGGGGTTAAAGGAGAAAATGCACCCCACAATTTGTTACGCATTTTCCCCCAACTACAGAAATGCCCCACATGTGGCTGTAAAGTGATGTATGGGTACACTGTAAGGTCCAGAGCAGAAAGAGCGCTGTTGGGATTTTGGCGGGCAAATTTAGCTGGAATATCTTTCAGGCACCATGTTGCATTTGGAGAGCCCTTGAAGTGCCAGAACAGTGGAAACCCCCACAAAATGACCCCATTTTGGAAACTAGACCCCTCAAGGAATTTATCAAGGGGTATAGTGAGCACTTTGACCCTACAGGAGTTTCACAGAATTGGCCCAGCAAATTGGAAAATGACATTTTTTGCTATAAAATGTTGTTTTAACCCCAAATTTTGCATTTCCACAAGGGGTTAAAGGAGAAATTGCACCCCACATTTTGTTACCCAATTCATCCCGAACGTGACAATACCCCATATGTGCTGGTAATCTAATGTACGAACGGATGGAGCGCTAATTGGATTTTGTAGGCCAGATTTTGCTAGAATAGTTTGCAGGCATCATGTCCCTTTCGCAGAGCCCCCAAAGTGCCAAAACAGTGGAAACCCCCAAAATATCACCCCATTTTGGAAACTAGACCCTTCAAGGAATTTATCAAGGGGTATATTGAGCACTTTGACCCTACAGTTGTTTCACAGAATTGGCCCAGCAAATGGGAAAATGACATTTTTTGCTATAAAATGTTGCTTTACCCCAAATTTTGCATTTCCAAAAGGGGTTAAAGGAGAAATTGCACCCCAAATTTTGTTACCCAATTTCTCCCGAACGTGACAATACCCCATATGTGCTGGTACCCGAATGTACGGGCACACGGTCGCTCTCAGAACGGATAGAGCGCTAATTGGATTTTGTAGGCCAGATTTTGCTAGAATAGTTTGCAGGCATTCAATAAGTGCTTTAGCATCTTCTTAGAGTATCCAGATTTTTTGTGAAATGTTGAAAAAGATGCAAAAAATGTAATTAGTATTTTTGTTCCCCAATGTATTCATCTAGGGGTATAATTTAGGGAATTTAGAGTTTATAACAATAGGAATTTGCAGGTTTATGCAAAAAATGGGGCTTGGTGGCAACCACAAAATTAGAAGTGGAATATTTTCTGGGGAAGAGCTCTAATAATGAACAACAGTGTGGTATCTCTCAAAACAAGAAATACACAGGCCTGGTTGTGAGGGGCATGAGGGACAAAAGTAACGGGTATCTCTGCGTCGCCCATTTTTGGCGCAGACACGGCATTTTTTTTGCACGTTAGCTCGTGTTGTTGTGGAGGGAATAAGGCTGCATTCACATGGAGTAAACGCTGGCGTTTTTTGTGTGTTTTTTGCACATAGCGCCGCGTTTACGCCGCGTAGCGTCGCGTTAACGCCGCGTATACGCCGCGTTAACGCCGCGCTATTTAGTGGTGGCGTTGCCCGGCGTTAACGCGGCGTATACGCGGCGTTAACGCGACGCTACGCGGCGTAAACGCGGCGCTATGTGCAAAAAACACACAAAAAACGCCAGCGTTTACTCCATGTGAATGCAGCCTTAGACTGATAAAATGCCTTTCAGTTAGTCGTTTGACATTTTCAGACTGGGGGTTCTCTATGGGGTCCTGAGGGTCAAAAAGGAGGTTGTGAATTATTTTTTCCTGGAAATCCAGATATTTGTCGGTGCCTCCCTTCTTTTTATAAAGTAAAAAGGCATTGTGAATTCCAATTTGTATTAGGTAGATGGCCACTTTTTTGTACCAGGTTTTGGTTTTCCTTTTTATCAAATAGGGCTGTAAGATTTGATCACTTAAATCCACCCCCCCCATGTGTTTGTTATACTCGGACACACTTATTGGCTTATGCTTGTCTGCTGTGGCCCCTCTTTCCCTCACTGCCACTGTTCCTGTGGGGTGTATTGTGCTCAACACATATACATCTCTCCTATCTCTGTATTTCACCGCCAACAGCTCCTCACAAGAATAAGAACAGGACTCCCCCTTTTGTATGCCCTTCCCCACTAGCTGCTGCGGAAAACCAATTCGGTTTTTGCGCATGGTTCCACATGCTCCTGTGCTTGCACAATGCAAGTGTCTAAATAGGGCCACACCTGAATAGAAGTTGTCACAATACAAGTGGTACCCTTTGTGTAGCAGGGGCTGCATTATCTCCACCACTATTTTACTACTGATGGGAAAATTTGGGGGGCATCCTGGGGAATTAATTTTTTTATCTCGTCCCTCATATATTCTGAAGGCGGCGGTGTAGCCAGAACTGCTTTCGCAAAGCTTATATAGCTTTATGCCATATCTTGCCCGTTTGGAAGGGAGATATTGGCGAAAGCTCAGTCTGCCGTGAAAACTAAGGAGGGATTCGTCCACACTGACGTTTTGCTCTGGGGTGTAATGTTGTAAAAAGGAGTGGTTCAAATAATTTATGAGGGGTCTCAGTTTGAATAACCGATCACGGTTTGGATCATTACTTGGGGGGGCCTGTGAATTATCACTGAAGTGAAGGAACCTCATTATTCGCTCATAGCGAAGCCTGGACATGACTGCCGAATATATTGGGGTTGACTGTGCGGGACTTTTTGACCAATATGATCTGATTGAGGGCTTTTTTACAATACCCATATTTAGGGTGAGGCCCCAAAATTTTTTCATTTCCACTAGATCTGTGGGTGTCCAATCTTTGGCATGGGCAGAGGAAGGTTTTTGGGTTATGTACTGGGTGGCATATAAATTCGTTTGAAGGACAATTTCATTGAGGAGGTCGTCGCTTATGAATAAACTAAAATAATTCATGTGGGTAAACTGGGAATCATCCACTGTTATGCCAGGAGATGCAGTAAATGGGTGGACTCTAGGGGCAAAAGATGGAGCAGGTGCCCACTGGAGGGAACGCACATCAATTAGTGGGAAAGTGTCACTGTGTGCTGCCGCACTGCTAGTTCCTGCACCTTCACCATCTGAAGAGTCAATGTCATCAGGGAGAACGTCCCCTGAAGACACATCGGAATTGACACTTATATTGTCATTTTCATTGTCTGCAAATGTTTCAGTGTCAGACGCATCTGATGCATCTGACCAAAGAATGGCGTATGCCTCCTCACTAGTATAAAACCTCCTCGCCATAATCGCTATACAGGGGACAGATATATATATATACCTATATGGCGGGTATATATATATATATATATATATATATATATATATATATATATTTTATACGGTAGATATATATATATGTATTTAGCTAGAGAGCTGATTACTGCGAGCCCTCTTTGACACTTTGGCTGACAATGTCTGTAAAGCGCCACAGAATATGTTAGCGCTATACAGGGGACAGATATATATATATACCTATATGGCGGGTATATATATATATATATATATATCTATATTTTATACGGTAGATATATATATATGTATTTAGCTAGAGAGCTGATTACTGCGAGCCCTCTTTGACACTTTGGCTGACAATGTCTGTAAAGCGCCACAGAATATGTTAGCACTATACAGGGGACAGATATATATATATACCTATATGGCGGGTATATATATATATATATTTTATACGGTAGATATATATATATATATGTATTTAGCTAGAGAGCTGATTACTGCGAGCCCTCTTTGACACTTTGGCTGACAATGTCTGTAAAGCGCCACAGAATATGTTAGCGCTATACAGGGGACAGATATATATATATACCTATATGGCGGGTATATATATATATATATATATATATATATATATCTATATTTTATACGGTAGATATATATATATGTATTTAGCTAGAGAGCTGATTACTGCGAGCCCTCTTTGACACTTTGGCTGACAATGTCTGTAAAGCGCCACAGAATATGTTAGCACTATACAGGGGACAGATATATATATATACCTATATGGCGGGTATATATATATATATATATATATATATTTTATACGGTAGATATATATATATATGTATTTAGCTAGAGAGCTGATTACTGCGAGCCCTCTTTGACACTTTGGCTGACAATGTCTGTAAAGCGCCACAGAATATGTTAGCGCTATACAGGGGACAGATATATATATATACCTATATGGCGGGTATATATATATATATATATATATATATATATATATCTATATTTTATACGGTAGATATATATATATGTATTTAGCTAGAGAGCTGATTACTGCGAGCCCTCTGGCACAGTGGCTGTAAAGCGCCGCAGAATATGTTAGCGCTATACAGGGGACAGATATATATATATATATACCTATATGGCGGGTATATATATATAGATATATCTCCCTATCTAGATCTGATATACAGAGATATATATATATATTTATTTTTTTATATATATATATATATGATCTATGTATAAGGTGATATGGGGTGGGAATTAGGGGTTTTTGGGCAGTGGATGGGGTGATCGATGGGTTTTTGGGCAGTGGAAACAAAGTATAGTGCTTTGTGACAGCTGCTGCTCTAAGATATCGCTTCTTCTTCTCTTCTCCTCACAAAAGAAACTAAGTGTAAGAAGAAGAGGAGAAGGAGGAGACTTAGAAGCAGCCGTCACTACTGTAAATAGAACGGATCGCTGTGACTTGCTGTCACAGCGATCACATGACCGGGGACCAATCAGATCGGTCCCCGGCATGTTCACCAAGTCCCGCGCCGGTAGTGGGGGCGGGACTGTCGCCGGGGGGACGCGCGATCCCCTCTAAAATGGAGTCTAAAGACCGGCCGTATTTTTACAATCGGCCGGTCTTTAGGTACCAGGATCACTGGCCGTAATTTTACGGCCAGCGGTCCTTAACCGGTTAACTTGAAATACCTCTGTCCCAAAGACACTATGTACAGTTTCCACCACCGACGTATACCAGGTGAAATAAAAAGTATTTTACATGCAAAAAGTCTCACGTATTCTCTAACTTACTACAAAAACAACATATGAACTTACATTTCATATCCCAGACCTTTTACACACTACTAAAACCTTGTCCGCGCCTGTATTTACCCACTTCTACAATCACCGCAGACGAAGTTGCGGTACCAGCTAGTCAATGTATAAGACTGGGATGTGCAGGACATGTCTTTTTCTTTTTTTGGATAAATACTGATGGCTTAGGCTAGGTCATCAGTTTCAGGTCAAGTAAATAGTAGCCCAGTTGCCATAGCATGGCCACTACACAGTGTGAGAGATAACCAAATCCGTTCGTAATAAACCAGATTCATCCCAAATATTCCAAATTGTTCGGTTTTAGAGGAAACCGAATAATTTGGGATCTGTCACGCTCAAACTAAAATAATGGCTGCCTGCCTATAGTTGATAGTGGGATCACTGCCACTATTAACAGTGGTGGTCCTGCTATCACAGAAAAACCTCTGCTACTACTGAATTCAATAGTGGTTGCAACTCTCCTGTGATAGTAGGATTGCCATTGACAATGGCAGCGGTGGTCCCATTATCATCTATCCCTGTGCTATGAAGCTATGATGTCACACTACAGAGATAGTAAAAAAAAAAAAAAAAAAAATTGGTGGTAGCGGGTGAAAAAAAAATCATCACACTGAAAGACATTTGTTTCTTGTTTTTGGACTATCAGGTGGCTGTGTTTTTTCCCTTTTTCCTTTCCCCCTTTTTGTATATATTGCAAAAAAATCAGCAGAGCTACTGCCGCTATTGGCCCTCATGGCCCCATTATGTATGGAAGCGGTGGTCCCGTTATCACAGAATAGTCCACAGCAGACCCAGGTTTCTAGTAGTCCTGAGAGTGTCATACATTATGTTTTAAGCCTTTTTAAGGTGTGGTTCTTATTGAATATGTTCGACCCAAAACGAAACAGGGACTTGAATCGGCCGAACGCAAAACGCGAATGATTCATCCATCTTACAGCTCCATACACTATTCTCCCAATACTTGATCAGTTGGAGTGCTGGGTGTTAGACTCCCACCAATCTGTTACTGTTGAATTTTTTTCTAAGGATAGGCCATTAATATCCAATCTTGGATAAATACCGTATTTTTCGGACTATAAGATGCACTTTTTTCCCCCCAAATTTCGGAGGAAAATGAGGGTGCGTCTTATAGTCTGAATGTGGGTGGAGGAGTGGGTTTGCAGCATGGCCGCGCTACTTCCATCGCTGGTTTTCTTCAGCGGCAGTAGCGCGGCAATCTGCAGGCCCCGGCAGCTAAGACACTCCCCGGCATCTGCTGTAATAGACCGGCGGATGCCGGGGAGTGTCTTAGCTGCCGGGGCCTGCAGATTGCCGCGCTACTGCCACCGCTGGTTTTCTTCAGCGGCAGGAATGTGACAATACTGCAGGCCCCGGCAGCTAAGACACTCCCTGGCATCCGCCGGTCTATTACAGCAGATGCTGGGGAGTGTCTTAGCTGCCGGGGCCTGCAGATTGTCACGCTACTGCCGCTGAAGAAAACCAGCGATGGAAGTAGCGCGGCCATGCTGCAAATCCGCTCCTCCGCAGGTCCCAGCAGTTTAAAGTTAGCCCTGGGGCCGGTCCTTTACCTTTAGTGATGCAGGCCGGCTCCTGCACGGCGAGGCCGCAGGAGCCGGCCTGTTCCGATGACAGCCGGGAGCCTAATGAAGGCTTCCAGGCCTGTCATAGCTATATATTACTATCGCGGCTGGTCTATGACCCTCCGCGATAGTAATGTATAGAATCTCCCATAGACGGCAATACACTTGTATTGCCGTCTATGGGACTTGCAATCAACTGATTGCAGGCTCAAGCCCCCTAGGCGGGGGATAATAAAATAGTAAAAAAAAAAAAAAACCACTTAAAAAAAAATATAATAAAAAATAAAATAAATAAAAGTTCACCTCCTTTCCCTAGAATACATATAAAAGTATAACATTACTGTGAAACATACACATTAGGTATCCCTGTGTCTGAAAATGCCCGGTCTACTAATATTTTTATGTACAGTGAACGTCAAAATCAAAAGTGCTAAACTGCCGGGTTTTTTTCTCTGTTTTGCCTCTGAATTAAATAAAAGGTGATCTAAGCAATAAACATTTCCCAAAATGGTATATCTAAAAAGTACACCTGGCCCCACAAAAAAAACGCCCTATACATCCCCGTACAGCTGCAGGGTCACCTGTCAATGTGGCCTTGCAGCTGTTCCAAAACTACAACTCCCATATATTAAATATTTTACCATTTTTTGCCTGAAAATTTTTTTTCCCTATTTTTCTCCTCTAAAACCTGGGTGCGTCTTATAGTCCGAAAAATACGGTACTTTACTTATAATGTTCAACAACGAGCAGAAATTTGACCAAACTCCAACTCTTTGGTTCCTGTAATAGCTCCTGCTCCACTGATTCCAGCACAATTTGAATTATTCTCTAGCCCGCACTGATCCCGAGCAATCATTTCTGTTAGTTTCATCACTCATTGAGCTAACTAGGCTCTCTACTGTCAGGTGGGCGGTCCCAGGCTACCTTTTCTCCCCAAGGACCTCCCACCTGATGGTAGAGAACCTTGCACAATAGGTGCTGTAACAGTTTCTATTGCTCAAGAACACTAGAAACTAGAGAAAAAATTACAACTGAATCAGAATAAAGGCATCTATTGAAGGATGCAAAGAGTTCACGTTAGTGGAGGAGGTGAAAGGTCTCCTTTAAGCCATTTTGATATAAAACTATGTAACCCCTATATCACATGCAGCACATGTAGTGCACAAGGACACCATGGAGAGTATAATAATACGTATTCGATATAGTTTTATTATGGCACTTGCCCTTCATGTTTTGATCTATGTTTGTTCAGTTCATAGAGTAGAACTTCTTAGAGTAGAACTACCTTTATATCTGACGTTTTACACCCACAGAACATGTAGCATTAGACGTCTCTTTATGTCGGATTCTCTTTGTATATTTTTCAGGTCACCTTTCCGGTGGGAATTACAGTAAAATATATTCCTTCTAGAGCAAGACCCGGAGGATCATGAAGAAGGTGCCCCAGATAGACTAATGATCCAATCTAACAAAGGCCTGTCACAGGGGGTCCATCCATCAACCCTCCTGTAATTAGCAGCAACTCCTTACTACTAATTGGTCTATTTGGCTAAAAGGCGCTGTACTTTACCATCCAATTTTCATGGCTCTAATAAAAGACATCTCACTCTTAGCTGTCGAGCCATTTTCTTACAAGACTACATTGATTTCTAATATTTAGAAGTTTGGTCATTGTTGTCAATGCATTTGTTCATTGTGAATACATATATTTGCTATTACTATTACATTAATAACTTCTGCCAAGAGATGCGGCTTATAATGAGATGAAAAAGATAAGGCTAAAGTGCCAGTTTATCAAGCATAACCATCTATGAGTATAGTTCACATTCAGGTCCAAAGTTTCTAATTTTAAGCAACAATTGCACAATTAAAGTGAACCTGTCACATATAAAATGTAGTCCTGTCTGCAGATAACATGTTATAGAGGAGGAGGAGCTGAGCAGATTGATATATCGGTTTGTGGGAAAACATTCAGTATAACCTCAGATTTTTCTATAGAAAGTTCTATGGTGAAGTGCAGGAGGCGGTCCTATCAGTGACTGTACATACAGAGATAGCTGTCAATCACTGATTGGACCGCCTCCTAGACGTCTTACGTCATATGCCATGTATGGAAGGGGGATGGTGAAGAATATTCTCCCACTTCAAAAAACTGTCTCCTCCTCAGATTCACCATTGAGGCTACAATTAGGTCCTGGTGTAAACATAGCGCAATGGGACGCATCTAGTTTAGGCTTTTTTGACTTACTAGACATGTGGGTGTAGATTTTCAGGAAAAGGGGACGTGGCTTATATAGTACGTGTCTTACTGTGCCAAAATTGTGTTGTGAGATTCTGGCTCAACGGAAGCCATTAAGTAAGTGGTATAAACTTAGACAAGACAGTCTAAAGATACTCCAGAGTTTTCCTCCAGCATCAGCCTCTGTGATAAATACCCCCCCCTCCCCCCGCCAGTGCAAAACTATAGAAGTCTACTGTCAAGGAGGCTTTCCTCACTACCCAGCAATAACACTGATCTAGCTGTGAGTCCGTCTCCTCTGACAGTGTAATTAGTAATATTGGTACAGAAACTAACGCCACCGATATCTCAGCAACCCAGCAAAATCTTAAGACATTTCAGGAGAACTGGAACCTTTGTTCAGACTCAATGTTGTATTGTGGAGAGAAGTCAGTGTAACATTCTCTGTAGTATGTAACATTCCCTGTGTTGGCGCTAGCTTCATGGTGGGTCTATACAGTGGCAAAACCATTCTATAAGTAGGAGTGCCACCAAGCCACTTTGTGAGTTGGTAAGATGGTCTAATGCCTTGACACCTCTGTGCTGCCCTCCATATAGCTACTGAGTCATTTGTGAATTGTGTCGCCATACCTTTTCCAATAAACTGTATGAGTTTACCTCACACACCAATTTTTGTTGCCAAACTATGGGAACTACAGTAAGAAAATGAGTTGGATGATCTAAATTATGCCACAGAATATTTAGCTTCATACAGGACTTACAGACAATCATACACTGTATGCTACTAGAGGAGAGATCAGAATGGATTATACTGCAAAACGATTCCCATGTTGGGCTCCCCAGAATAGTCATGGCTGGTTAGTAACATTGTTGATAGAGTAATAGTGTGGTCAGGAGCCAAGGAAGGGATGTCTCCATGACATAAATTAAAATGAGACAGAACAGAGGAAATAATGGGAACAGAGCCAAGGGTCAGATCCAGAGGCACAAGTCGTACCAGCAGGGCCGCCGATAGGCCAGTACTACTGGTACTGGCGTCAGGGGCCCGGCCAAATTGAAAAATGGGGGGGGGGGCCCGGTTTTGGCCCGCTACCGTGTGCCGGCCCCCTGGCGCCCGTAGCAGTCATTGTGTATGTCCTATTTCAACTCAGATCTGCATCCAGAGGACACAGATCTGAGTTGAAGACATACGCGGCTGAAGCAAGGAGCTGACACAGGTCAGCTTCTCGCTTCACCGCTGTGCGCCTCTCTCCCTGACACATATGCAGCTGCTACTGGCTTGTAGACGCGATGTGATCACATCGCGTTTAAAAGCCAGTAGCCAGCGGCAGCAGCGAAGCGAGGAGCTGACACGGGTCAGCTCCTCGCTTCAGCCATCGCGTCTACAAGCCAGTAGCCGGCGGCGAAGCGAGGAGCTGACACAGGTCAGCTCCTTGCTTCGCCGCTGCGCGCCTCTCTCGCTGTCACATATGCGGATGAAGCAAGGAGCTGACCTGTGTCAGCTCCTCGCTTCTCCGCCTCCGCTACTGGCTTGTAGACGCGATGTGATGACGTCACATCGCGTCTATAACTGTGCGCCAGTGAGAGAGAGGCGCGCAGAGAGCTGCGAGGGAACGAAGGAGAAGGTAAGTCAGTCAGTGTAATGTGGAACGTGAAACTGGGGGCAGAGAGAGGACGGCATGACACTGGGGGCAGAGATGGAGGGGACATGAATATGGGGGCAGAGATGGAGAGGACGGCATGACAATGGGGGCAGAGATGGAGGGGACATGAATATGGGGGCAGAGATGGAGGGGACATGAATATGGGGGCAGAGATGGAGGGGACATGAATATGGGGGCAGAGATGGAGGGGACATGAATATGGGGGCAGAGATGGAGGGGACATGAATCTGGGGGCAGAGATGGAAGGGACATGAATATGGGGGCAGAGATGGAGGGGACATGAATAT
The DNA here is from genome assembly GCF_031893055.1 of Leptodactylus fuscus. Taxonomy (NCBI): domain Eukaryota; kingdom Metazoa; phylum Chordata; class Amphibia; order Anura; family Leptodactylidae; genus Leptodactylus; species Leptodactylus fuscus. Next base: position 185,506,785 of record NC_134269.1, on the reverse strand, counting down.
GGGGGCAGAGATGGAGGGGACATGAATATGGGGGCAGAGATGGAGGGGACATGAATCTGGGGGCAGAGATGGAGGGGACATGAATCTGGGGGCAGAGATGGAGGGGACATGAATCTGGGGGCAGAGATGGAGGGGACATGAATATGGGGGCAGAGATGGAGGGCATGAATCTGGGGGTAGAGATGGAGGGGACATGAAACTGGGGGCAGAGATGGAGGGATATGAATATGGGGGCAGAGATGGAGGGCATGAATCTGGGGGTAGAGATGGTGGGGACATGAATCTGGGGGCAGAGATGGAGGGGACATGAAACTGGGGGCAGAGATGGAGGGGACATGAATATGGGGGCAGAGATGGAGGGGACATGAAACTGGGGGTAGAGATGGAGGGGACATGAATATGGGGGTAGAGATGGAGGGGACATGAATCTGGGGGCAGAGATGGAGGGGACATGAATCTGGGGGTAGAGATGGAGGGGACATGAATCTGGGGGCAGAGATGGAGGGGACATGAAACTGGGGGCAGAGATGGAGGGGACATGAATCTGGGGGTAGAGATGGAGGGGACATGAATCTGGGGGCAGAGATGGAGGGGACATGAATCTGGGGGCAGAGATGGAGGGGACATGAAACTGGGGGCAGAGATGGAGGGGACATGAATATGGGGGTAGAGATGGAGGGGACATGAATCTGGGGGCAGAGATGGAGGGGACATGAAACTGGGGGTAGAGATGGAGGGGACATGAAACTGGGGGCAGAGATGGAGGGGGGAACATGAAACTGGGGGCAGAGATTGGGTGGGAGACATGAAACTGGGTGCAGATGAAGGGTGTATATGAAGCTGGGGGAGAGATAGAGGGGGGACATATAATGTACGGGTGACTGTAGGAGGATTATACTGTGTGCGGGCACATGAAAAATTAATGAGAATGGGTGGAGTCAACATAACGGTGAGTGGGGCTAAATTTGCCCCACGCACATTTTGTCCCTCTTTTGGTTCTTCAAAAGTTGGGAGGTATGGGTACAGGGGGCAGTGGAAAGATGTTAGAAGGTGGACGGGGGGGGGGGGGGAAGGGGGATTGTTAGGGCATCGGGTGAGCGGCACTGCGGAGAGGGAACTGGGGCCTGATTAAGCCTTGTAAAGCTGCTAAATAAAGGTAAATGTAATACAGAATTGGTATGTCGCAAAATAAAGTAGTTTTAAAATGGCGGCAGCGGGGGGGGGGGGGGGGGGCAGACACTTAGGCTGTATGGGGCCCCAAAATTCCTGATGGCGGCCCTGCGTACCAGATACACAATACAAGGGGCCAGACAAAGGAAATACACTGAGGAGCAAAAGGGTAACTGGTTTGAACTTTCAGGCTCTGTAGCTCACCATCCACTACAGCTGCCAATATGAGGCCACCATCATTTTCTAGACAATCATCTTCGCTATCTCATAAATAAATTTGACTTGCATTTACGTAGCATGTGATCAGTTATGCAGATTCTTCTCATGTAACTGCATTGTTACTGTTTTGCTCCTGGTGGATGAAAAATCTTTTTTTTTCTTGTATACTTCAAATTACAACCTGTTTTCACCTTCCCTATAGCTCAGTGTATTATTAGATTGCTTACCAAGGGAAAGTCACTGGTTCAAATCAAGGATCAGCCATGAAGATTTCCCAAGAAAAGAGAAACAATATTATGCAGCTTTTCAATAGCAGTTTCTTGGCCAAGAAAATTGCCAAACTGCATCACGTGTGTGCCATGACAGTTGGAAGAATATGAAATTAAGTCAGTCCATCCATGGCAGTGGAGGAGGCTTGTATCCTATCCTATTAATATTATAAATGTGAAAGTTTGTGGTTTTTTTTTTTTTTTTTGTAGATTGTGAGCCCCACATAGAGCTCACAATGTACATTTTTCCCTATCAATATGTTTTTTGGAATATGGGTTGGAAATCCATGCAAACACGGGGAGAACATACAAACTCCTTGCAGATGGTTTTATGCCCTTGGCGGGATTTGAACACCGGGACTCCAGTGCTGCAAGGCTGCAGTGCTAACCACTGAGCCACCGTGTGGCCTCCTATGGGTTTGTGAGTTTGTGTGTGTTTGGATGTTCGGATGTTTGTTCCTCAATCACACAAAAACCGCTCCACCGATTTGGCTGAAATTTTCCACAAACATAGTTAATACACCCGATTGCGCAATAGGCTACTTTTCGTCACAATAGCGCACATACGTTTGTGCCAGGACCCCCACAAAACCCAAACTCACACCACCATCTCTGCAATCTCACACACTTTGGACCATAGCAAGCCACAAAATTCCTATTACCCTCTACAGCCTCGCCCCTAACCCCACACAATCTCATATACATATACTTTACCACTTTGCCCCTCCCCTTAACGATACTCCAGGAGGCGCTCTATAACGCTCCGGAGCAGCCATGTTTGCCGACCCCCACCGCTCTGACAAGCCGTGACACCGCCCACCCATGTCAATACCCCTAGGCGGTCTAATAAATGCAAAAAAAAAGTTTAAAAAAAAGTAAAAAAAAAATAAAAACAAATAAAAAGGATTAAAAATTCAAATCACCCCCCTTTCCCTAGAACACATATAAAAGTAGTTAAAAACTGTGAAACACATACATGTTAGGTATCTCCACGTCCGAAATCATCCGCTCTACAAAGCTATACAAATTTCTTTCCTGTTCGGTAAACGCCGTAGCGGGAAAAATGGTCAAAAGTGCCAAACCGCCGTTTTTTCACTGTTTTGATTCTGATAAAAATTTGAATAAAAAGTGATCAAAGCAATAACATTTCCCGAAAATGGTAGAACTACAAAGTACACCCGGTCCCGCAAAAAAAGACGCCCTATGCATCCCCGTACACGGACGTATAAAAAAGTTAACATAGTTTTGGATTTTTTAAAGGGGTCAAAATGTAAATAAAACCATATAAATTTGGTATCCCCGGAATCATAACGAAACACAGAATACAGGGGACATGTCAATTTGGTTGCACAGTGAACGCCGTAAAACCAAAGCCCGTAAGAAAGTCGCAGAAATGCATTTTTTCTTCAAATCCATCCCATTCTGAATTTTTTCCCTGCTTCCCAGTACATTATATAGAATAAATAATGGTGGCATCATGAAGAAAAATTTGTCCCAGAAAAATTAAGACCTCATATGGCTCTGGGAGCGGAGAAATAAATAAGTTATGGGGTTTAGAAGGAGGGGAGTCAAAAACGAAAAACCAAAATCAAAAACTGCCATCGGCGGGAAAGGGTTAACTTCAAATACCTCTGTCCCAAAGTCACTATGTAACGTTTCTCACAACACCGTATAGCAGCTCAAATACAAATTACATCCAACACAAAAGTCTCACGTATTCTCTGAATTACAGCAACAACAAGATACAAAGTTACATTTCATATCCCATACCTTATACACAGTACGAAAACCTTACCCGCGCCTGTATATACCCACTTCTACAATCACAGCAGACGAAGTCGCGGGTACCAGCTAGTGTATCATAATAGTGAGATCACAGATGTTTATGCAAGCACCACGTGATGAATCGTTACACAAGTCTGGAATGGTGGCCTGAAAAAAGGTGAAGAAGCCTAACTTCAATATTGTCATAAGAAGGGTCAACTCGAGTTTGCAAAAAAGTAGGAAAAAGTGGACAGTAGAAGAAGGGGAAACGAGTGATTTAGAGTGATCAGTTGAAAGACAATAGACTGAGCTCTGATGGGTGCAAATGGGTCTGGAACTGGAAGGAGCAAGGGAAAAGGGGGTTAAAAGATCGAGAAATTGAAGGAACTGGTGGAGGAAGCCTGATGATATGGGGGGTTGCTTCACAACCAAAGATGTTGGATACTTCACCACGATCAATGGTGGTCTCAATGCTGAGCTATATGTGTGTATCCTATATGACAAGTTATTTATACACATGAATACTATGGGTATAAAATGGACGACATAGTGTTCCAGCAGGACAATGACTTCAAGCATACATCGAGATTAGCGAAGAAATGATTCAATGTCAATAAGGTGCTGGATTGGCCACAGTCCCCAGACCTCATTCCAATCAAAAACTTTAGGTAGAATTGATGAAAAAGCTGTATTTGTACCCAAGTGAGTCCATCAGAATGCTCCAACATTTGGAATGTGTAGAAGAGACCTGGGATCAGACTGCAGTCGAGACATGCTTGAATCTGATCGAGAGCATGCTTAGAAGGTTTCATGCAGTTTTGAAAGCCAAAGGTGAATATACAAAATACTAACAATACTAACAGTCGGGAAGGATTTTTTTTCCCCTGAAATGGGGCAATTGGCATGAGCCTCATGGAGGTTTGTGCCTTCCCCTGGATCAACACTGTAGGGGGATTGTAGGGTTATAGGTTGGACTTGATGGACTAATGTCTTTATCCAACCTCATCTACTATGTAACTATGTAACAAAATAATAAAAAAACACGATTTAGACTTTTAGGAGCAAAATGGTAACATTGCAGTAACATTACAAGAATCTGCATAACTAATCATATGCTAAATAGTTGCAAGTCAAATTTATGTATGAGATAGCCAAGAAGATTGTCTATAAAATGTTGGAAGCTGTAGGGGATGGTAAGATATGGAGCCTGAAAGACAAAAGCTCAAAACATTGTTACCCTTTTGCTTGTAAGTATATCCAAGAACAAGGTTCAGGTCAGGATCAGACATCAAACTTCAAACTTAACTTCTCGGTGCAGTCTGAGCAAAAGAGATGATGCCTTTGTCCACGAAAGTCGCTTGGACATGGAGCTTGAACCACAGGAGCTTGAGTCATAGCAACACAACCATCTTGGATCTACCGCTATTTATGCATCTTAGATACACCATGTTTAATATTCTCTTGGGTTTTACAGTTCCTTATGTCCTCTAAAGTTTCTTTATGAGTTTTCAAACCAAAGCCATTAGTGATGAAGATGAAAAGAATGGGACAATATTTCAATCTGCGGTGTGTAGCCATATTGACAACCTGAGATTAATTGAAAGAAAATGAACTACGGCATCATTTATTCACGCAGGATACAGCTGTACATTAGATGGATGCAGACATTTTGCTAAATTTATGATTGTGCCATTATATGTACATTAAGAGGAATTATACGCTTGTAAAAGCGGCTTTGGTTAAATTAAGTACCTGTGTGAAATTGTGCTTAGGTGGAAGATGAGAGGGGATATATTTTATAATAACAAAACCTTAAGGCTGGAGACACATTATATCGATTACAGCTGAGAAGTCATCGCTTTCCTGTGCATGGAAAAAAAAATAGAGAAAAAGTCGTCTGTGGGGGACATTTGTGATAACTGGTACACAGAGAGGTATAAGAAGAGAACGGAGGGATCCACAACAATGGTTCTACTGAACATCTTGAAGTCCACCTCCTGATGTGCACCTCAAATAGTCCCTGCTCATGACCCCTAAGATTATAGCACTATTAGATTAAGGGCGTGCGTTATCAGAACTCAGCGTGCTACCCCAACCCTGCAGATAAGGTACATAGGTTAGGGAAACCGGAATCAAACTATATTTTCTCCTTGTATATTGCTGCCTCTGTTGCTGTAATGTTGCTGTTTTATCCACATGCAAATGAGCTCTATGGAGCAATGAGAGCATTGCCATTAGTCCAAAGAGGTAAGCAGCAACGCCTCATTGCGCCAAAGCGCTAATTTGCATATTGACAAAAAAACGGCAATATCTTATATACAGAGGCAGCAATTCAAAAGGGGAAAACACTATATGATTCAGGTGACCATAACCTATTTGCAGGGTTGGGTTGATATTCTAGGGTCTGGTGACAGACTCTCTGTAAAAGCCTTCACTGCATTATACCTTGAGAAAGGAGTTTGTGTTTGGAGATTCTTGGCCTCAAATTCCGAGGGTATTAAGGGATTTATTTGCCATGATGTCACAGCCTCAGTAGCACTTTAAATTGCTGCCTGGTGGAAAAGCCTGGTGTAGGAACCCCACTGATCTGATATTGATAAATTATCCTAAGGTCAGGTGATCAATATTAAACTACCGAATCCAGACCTTAAACACTGATGACCTGTCCATAGCACTGGCCACCAATATTTAGTCCGTGGGCTTCTGACAACCAGGACCCCGCCAATAGCACAATACAGAGGCCAGTAGTTCATTAGTTTAGGCAGTTTTGCCTGGAACTGCAGATCAACCTCATTAAGTATGTATAGTGTAGTATGCACTGTGACTTCTTCATCAATGGGGTCCCAATATTTTTGTTTTTACGTTACCTTTATATGTCTCCAATTTAATAAGGTATATGGAGAATTTTCCCTGTTAAATCCTATACATTTTAAGCATTTCCTTTGACCACTTTCTTTAGGCTGAGGCCCCACGTTGCAGAAAAGTTGCTTGTCTGTTGCAGATTTTTTTGAGCCAAAGCCAGGTGGGGAATGAGGAGAAAGTATGAGAGCTAGTTCACATGGGCACAGAGGGCCTCTCACAATAGTGGTCAATGGAGACCGCTAGCGATCTTTTTTCCGTGAGCTACCCTTTCTTCAGGCGGATTCCGTGGCTCATTGAGCTGCGGTGTCAGTCTCATGGCAGCAACCCCTAGAGTCAGCCCATTCATTTGAGCCTACTCCAGAAGGGGAAGCTAAGACTGACGGAAGCAGCGACAGTCATGGCAGGCGCATTTAGGCCCCAGAGTGACGCGGCGCCCCGCATCACTCTTGGTGCCAAAATCCGCCCTTACGCTCCCCACGTGAACTTACCCTAAGTGCTTGATTTATATTTTCCCATTCTTTTGTAGTCAATCATGGATTTGGCAAAAAAAAAACAAACCACAATGCTGTAAACACTGCCGCAAAAAAACGTAACATTTGTGGCCAAATTGGACACTTACATTTTTTTTTATTTTTTTGCTTGCTTATATAGCACCAACATTTACATCTACTTTGGGGGGTAAAACACAGCAGGTTTTCTGCACACAAATTTGCATCAACAAATCCAGAGAGTATATATCCTGTGTGGATGTAATGTATAGCTTCTTCCCAAATTTTCGCAGTTGAGAAGACAATGGCAGCTGTTATTCTTAATAAAGATAAAGTATATTTAAGGACGCCTCAGTAGCCAATAAATCCTTTAATTCCATTAACTCTTGCGGCGCGATCTGAATGACAGATGATGGGCCTTTCCACTATTGAATTACTCGCTGTTCTCCCTGTGACACTCGACAAACTGCTAAGTAAAATCCCAGAGGTGTAATCCTGGCCGTGTAAGATGTTTTCTATATCTCGTGACACCTAAAATTGAGAACAAATATGGTTAGATGGCAGATTGCTGTAAACTTCCAGGAAGATGGAAAGAGCCTTTAGACATTCTGTGGCATGAGCACAAAGCTTACGTATATACTGTAAATATTCCTGACAGTCTTTATATTTAGTTTTTGCATCTGTTTTTTATATAATTTTTTACATGGATTTTTTCTTCTCTTTTCATCCTAATCCTGGGGTTAGGCCTTGAGATATGAAGGCCACAGATTTGCCCCCTTCACTGGTGTGTAATGTTTTATATTTTGTTGTCTATGGAAGCTTGTCCAATGTAGCCAATTGCAATGTAACCTAATCACATTGAGGACAGCTAGTGGTTGCAGTCATTACATGTCCATGGATCCTTGTGGCACAAAATCCATTATGTGATGGAAATGGAAGACCTAGAGGCAAGTGTAAATTAAAACCGCTCCGCTGTGCTGCCGTTTTTCCATGGAAGTGGTATGGTTCCTAATGAACTACTGTGCGGCATCACTTTACTGCTGTGTATTCAGGGTTGGCATCACATGTCCCTACAGAAAAGGACAGCACTAGACAGGAAGACCATCAATAGATGGTACTAAATTGGGAACCATACAAATTTAGGCTGGCCCCACAAGCCAAATTGGATCTGATTTCAAGCAGATGCCATCAAATCCTGAAAAATCTTTTTGACCTGATCTTGTTTGTTTTTGTCAGGTTTCTGGACTGGCATATTTATGGTAAAAATATCACAGTAACATATTTTCTTATGAAAGATAGGTGATAACCAGTAAGCCCCCCATTGCAACTCCAATAGACGTTTTAAGACCAGGTTAAGGCGTCTGTAAAAGCTGGGTGACTCCTATAAAGCTGGCAAGTATTGTTGTCCTATTGTTGCCCCGTTTCAGGGCTCATCGCAGGCGTATATTGTGTGGGAGTTCCAGGGGATGTCACGGGTCTGTCAGTCTCAGGTATGGTGGTAGCAGGGCGGGTAACTGGGCTAGGGAATCTCTAGTGCTGTCACCCCGTTCCACTAGGACAACATACTTGTCAGGTTCTTCTGCATCCTCAGGTCTCAGCCGTCATCATCACCACCAATATTGTAGCAGAGGGGATCGTCGTGACCGTTCCCCTTGTGATGATCACCGTGTACGTCGTTGGAGCAGCAGGGGGCTGGCCCCTTCAAGGTCGTCCAGCATGCTCTCCCGTTCGACAGGCGTGGATCGTCAGCCTTCCTCCTCACGGTCATCGTTACACTGGGCTCATCGGGGGTCAAGATGGTCTTCCGCCAGCAACAGACGTTGATTCATATCTAATAACCGCGCTGTGGCAACTCTTGGGGCCGCCAACCGCCCTTTGGACAACCTGCCAGCTGATGCCCCTCCACCAGCAGTGCCTGGGCCGGACACGGGGAGCAGGAGAGTCGGTGAGTTATATTGTCTGCCCTCTTGGTCTGCCCTACTTAACCCGAGCCCTGGTGAAGATTTTGCTGCTGTACTTAGGCGCATGCTTTCACAGGTTGAGAATAGTTCCAGTTCATTGCCCCTTAGGTCCGGTGTGGGGGGAGCTTCACACCCGTTCCTGGCCACTGGACAGGGTTTAGCATTTCGGGATTTGTTTTTTTGTGGGGTTGCCCCCTTCGGACTCTTGAGCGAGGTGAAAAAAATGAAAAAAAAGTCAAATCATTGATCATTTTACACAAAACTCCAAAAATGGGCCGGACAAAAGTATTGGCCCCCTCAGCCTAATACTTGGTAGCACAACCTTTAGACAAAATAACTGCGAACAACCGCTTCCGGTAACCATCAATGAGTTTCTTACAAGGCTCTGCTGGAATTTTAGACCATTCTTCTTTGGCAAACTGCTCCAGGTCCCTGAGATGTGAAGGGGGCCTTCTCCAAACTGCCATTTTGTATTTTTACACGTGTAAGATGTACAGAATACACAGAGCGTAAACTCCGTGTGAAGGGGCCCAGGGGACATCAGTTATATAAAACAACTACAAGTCCCAGCATATCCAGTATGCGTAAATGAAATATTATTGTATACTGTCACAGTCAGAGATCCACGAGAGGGAAAACTTCCCACGTCTTAGCATGTAGGTGTTACCCATTTTATACAATTTCAGGGGGCATTACAATAAATGCTGTATGCACAGAAAGTACTACAAGCCTCAGCAAAATGAGGCTGAAAGATCTGAATTAAATCCTGAATGTATCACTAAGGATGGGTTCACATCACATGATGAGTGCAACAGACATTAAACGACAGATGCAGATGGAGACCCCTTCATGTAGTATTTGTCTGCATTCACCCCAGTGCGAAATGATGGAAGTTTTCATCTGTCATGTTTTTTAACTTTTGTAATGGAAGAAAAAGTCCTGCATGCAGGACTGTTACAAAGGTTACAAAAGTAAGAAAACATGATAGAAGAAACTGTCTGTCATGTTGTTTAGATTAGAGTTACGCTAGGTTCACACTAGCGCCCGGAGTCCATTCTCAGCTTTCCATCTTCTGCATGCAGAAGACGGAAAGCTGTCAGACCGGGTCCGGCTGTGTGCATTTTTGCTCTCTGCCGCGAAACCGATTTTTTTAAACGGGACACAGAGTACTGCATGTCTGACTCTGTGTCCGGTTTAAAAAAAAACGGTTTCTCGACGGAGAGCATAAAACGCTCACCGGCGCTCACGGCTCGACATCTTTCAAACCCATTCAAATTAATGTGTTTGAAAGCGTGCTGCAGCTTTCCGTCTCCTGCTCAATTTTGTGCAGGAAACGGAAACCTGTATGAACAGAGACCGGGCGCAGATGTGAACGAGCCCTTAATGGGAACGGACACATAAGAAGGGGGCTCCGTCTATGTCCATTACTCTACTACCATTAATGTCATCTAAATTTATTTATGTCAACCCCTAGTCACCAGCTTTTGCAGAGCCTTATATTCTAGCAGGAGTATAGCTTCAGCGGTAGGACTACTAGCACTATTCTAACTGGTACAAGGTAGCTCGGGGCCCTATTACTGGTTTTTCATTGGGGCCCTGGGTCTTCAGTTATTGAACTGTCTTTATAGCATATCGCAAGTTGTCGGGGCATGTTCAGATTTGTAGTTCCGCAACAGCTGGAGGGCACAGGTTATAGCCCACTGGTTTTGACTGATGTTAAATAGGTCTATAGAGATGTATAGAAGGGCAGAAGCACAAGTCCCAGCATTGCATATGGATCAAAATGCTCATGTCCCTTCTTCCAAAGTAGTAGAAAATCTTTTAAGAGAATATTCACATGTAGCGGATTTGTTGCAGAAATTTCTATGACTAAAAATCAGTTCCATTCCTCTAAATGTGGTTGTTTCTGCAGCAAGTGCGTGGATTTCTACGAGAGCCTTCAGCATAGCTGGACTCCCCCCACGTGACTGATCACATGATCATGATGTCAGCAAAGGTCCTTTAACCCACGAGGCTCTGATCTACAGGCATGTTACTATTTCTCTGCATTTATCTATAAAACTACAACTCCCAGCAGCATCTAGGGCGTCCGACAGCTGATCTGTGCCGGGTGAAGCCTGATAGGAATCCTGCAGGAGGAGGGATATGAGAATGGAGCTTAGGTGACATTGTGTATGTGCGTTATATAATATGTTCACATTGCATTCATGCTTTGTGTATTGTGAATATGCTGGTGAAATGTATGAAATGGAAGGTTGCAGAATGTGTCACCTTGTACATTGCCCATAGGGTCACAAGGAATGTATACTGCAAAGTGTACGTTATGTGTCTTCTTAACCCCTTAAGGGCGCAGGGCAGTGTGTACATTATTGCTCGGTGACTTTTTTCATATTTTCCTTCCCGCCTTCCAAAACTCATAACTTTTTTATTTTTATTTTTCTGTCGATGTAGCTAAGTGAGGGCTTATTCTTTGCATGACAAGTTCTACTTTCATTTGGAACCATTTTAGGGAACATATGATGTTTTGATTATTAATAGAGATGAGCGAACAGTGTTCTATCGAACACATGTTCGATCGGATATCAGGCTGTTCGATGTGTTCGATTCGAATCGAACATCACGTGGCAAACTCCAAAATAATTTGATTCCCCTCCCACCTTCCCTGGCGCTTTTTTTGCACCAATAACAGCGCAGGGGAGGTGGGACAGGAACTACAACACCGGAGGCATCGAAAAAAATCGGAAAAAGTCATTGGCTGCCGAAATCAGGTGACCTCCATTTTAGACGAATAGTGGATTTCAAATCCGGGTCATATGAGAATGTGAACTTTGTGACTAAGAGACAGGGATAGCTGTACAGGCAGGGATAGCTAGGGATAACCTTTATTTAGGTAGGAATGTTATTAAAAATAACTTTTTGGGGCTCTATCGGGTGTGTAATTGTGATTTTTGTGATATAAACTTTTTCCCATAGGAATGCATTGGACAGCGCTGATTGGCCAGAGTACGGAATTCGACCAATCAGCGCTGGCTCTGCTGGAGGAGGCGGAGTCTAAGATCGCTCCACACCAGTCTCCATTCAGGTCCGACCTTAGACTCCGCCTCCTCCGGCAGAGCCAGCGCTGATTGGCCGAAGGCTGGCCAATGCATTCCTATGGGTATGCAGAGACTTAGCAGTGCTGAGCCAGTTCTGCTCAACTACACCGTGTGCCGGTCAGCCCATCTGATATAGCAGAGCCGAGTGTGCACACTCGGCTCTGCTACATCAGATGTAGCAGAGCCGAGGGTGCACTAGAACCCTTATGCACACTCGGCTCTGCTACATCAGATGTAGCAGAGCCGAGGGTGCACTGGAACCCCTGTGCAAACTCAGCTCACGCTAATAGAATGCATTGGCCAGCGCTGATTGGCCAATGCATTCTATTAGCTCGATGAAGTAGAGCTGAATGTGTGTGCTTAGCTCAACTACTCCACCGGCGTAGTTGAGCTAAGCACACACATTCAGCTCTACTTCATCGGGCTAATAGAATGCATTGGCCAGTGCTGATTGGCCAGAGTACGGAATTCGACCAATCAGCGCTGGCTCTGCTGGAGGAGGCGGAGTCTAAGATCGCTCCACACCATTTTAGTGTTCACTCATCTCTAATTATTAACATTTTGGGGGCTCAGTGTGAAAGAAAACCTACAACTCTATCATCATTTTTTGGCATTTTGGCATCGTCATTTTTTTTGGCATTTTGTTTTTATGGCTTTCACTCTGCATTAAAAATGATGTGGCAATTTTGTCCGGCGGGTCATTACGATTACAATGATGCCATATTTATATTACTTTTATCATATTTTACCATTTTTACATATTAAAATGTCACTTGAACAAGAACTATTTTCCTGAGCTCACCGTATTCTGACGCCTATAATTTTTTTACTGTTTTATTGATGGAGATATTTCAGGGCTCTTTATTTGCAGAGCAAGTTGTATTTTTTATTGGTGCCAATGTTTGGTGTGTATGACTTTTTGTTCACTTTTTATTGCTATGTTTTGGTTAAAGCAAAGTGTCCAAAACACGTCATATTGCGCAATGCGTTTTTTTTTTAAGGCCTTCACCGTATGGGATAAATAAAGCTATTTTTAGATAGTGTGGACTTATACTTAAGTAAAGTAGGCCATGTGTATTGTAGTATACACCTTACATTGGTTGGCCCAGGGATTCAACAAATGCAGCAACATGGCTTAGGCAGGCTTTCATAATCTCTACCTACCATAACCCAGTGTTAGGGTCTGGGGTTGCTAGGTGAGGTGGCATAGACACACAAAAGTCCAGATTCTTTAGTCCAAAACAAAGGTAGAGTTTATTTTCACTCAAAAAGGTAGTGCAGCAACAAACGGAAACAATACAAAAATAAATACCTGCCCGGCTAGGCTCTAACTAAACATAGAATAGGTTACCTCACCTATAATAACAGAAATCCAAAAGCCAGTAGAATCATTCAGGACACAGCTCCAAAAATATGACCTCTTTCTTTGGCTCTCCAGCCAAACTCTGTCCCCAGTCTGCTGCTGGAGCTGACTTCTTAAGCTCCTTTAATGAGCAGACTCTCTGCAGCTGAGTCGCTGCTGGAACATCCCCAAAGTGAGGACTGGAGGGGGGGTGGAATGACAGGTCCCACTAGCAACCTACCTGCCATTCCTAAAAATCCCCCCCTCATCTACAAACCGGAGGGCTGGGCATTTGTGGCCATTTGTGGCCATCATACAATGCACCCTTGACAGGGCATCAGCTTTTCCCCATAATTTCCCGGGTCTATGCTCCACACTGAAAGAAAAATTTTGCAAGGATAGGAACCATCTGGTAACCCTAGCATTTCTGTCCTTATTCATTTACATCCATGTAAGAGGAGCATGGTCAGTTATTAAATTAAACTTTCTGCCCAGGAGGTAATACAGTGCCCACTTAATGGCAAAACATTCCCTTTCCACAATAGCGTAATTTTTCTCAGCGGGGGACAGCTTTCTGCTCAGGTACATTACTGGATGCTCCTCACCATTTACAACCTGGGCACGGCTCCTAGACCTGCATTTGAGGCATCTGTCTGCACCAAGAACTCCTTCCTAAAGTCAGGGACTATCAGCACTGGCTGCTGGCATAGAGCTTGCTTTAGCCTCTGGAACGCCTCCTCTGCCTCTGGTGTCCAGTGGATCATCACTTACTTCCCACCTTTCGTCAGCTCAGTGAGAGGAGCTGCAATAGAGACAAAGTTTGGCACAAACCTCCGGTAGTGGCCAGCAATGCCAAAAAATGCTCTGACTTGCTTCTTGGTTAGCGGTCTTGGACAGTTCTGTATTGCCTCCACTTTATTGATTTGTGGCTTTTCTTACCCCTTTGCCAATGACATAGCCCAGGTATTTGGCTTCCTCCAGCCCTAAAGAACATTTTTCAGGGTTGATAGTAAGGCCTGCCTCACTTATGGAGTCCAGTACTGCCTGCACCTTAGAGAGGTGACTTCCCCAGTCTGGGCTATGAATGACTACATCGTCCAGGTAAGCCGCTGCTTAGTCACGATGTGGCCGCAAGATCTGGTCCATCAACCTCTGAAAGGTAGCAGGAGCTCCATGCAAACCAAATGGCATAACCCTGTACTGGAACAGACCTTCAGGAACAACAAAGGCAGTTTTCTCCTTGGCTTCCTTAGACAAAGGTATTTGCCAGCAACCTTTTGTAAGTTTAGTATACCTCACTGTAAAACAAAGAGGGACATGTGACATTATAGGCCCAACTTGTTGCCGAAAAATTGGTTAGAAGAACGTGACATCAACAAGTATAGCTGGTGGAAGATACATTTTGTATTTGTATCCCAATGAATTGGTTTAAGGACCTGAGTGGGTGGTTTATGGGAATATTGCAAACCGTATTACAGATTGTTCTATTGTGTTATATTTGATGATTACATTTTTATTTTGTTTTTATGAGAAGGTGCAAAGATAAGAAAGAAAACTTAGTATGGTAACACCAAGAAACATGCCATGATGAGCTTTATCCTATAAGAATGAACTACTAATAGAAGAGAATACATATGTATACATAGTCACTAATGTTTAACCCTATAAGATTTTATTTTTGGTTGTCCTTTGTGTAAAAGGTATAACATATCTGTGAGTAAGGAGGTGAAAAGTTAAAGAAGTCCTCAGAAGATGGTTAGCATTTGCTAATGTACTCCAGTTATGGTTTATATCATTAACAAGAGAAGGAACTTGTTAATGAAGGGTTAGACTATAGTATTATGTGAAAGACCAAATTTTTATAGTTGTCTGTCAAACATGCTAACTTGATGACTCAGCTAAGGGGGAGTTCATATAATCATTGCTAATGTCCATTGCTGACTTGCGTCCTAGGATGACAGCAACGGACATTAAACTGTCATAGAGAACAGTCACAGACTAATTTTTTGTCTGTTCCCATTGACACATGTAAACAACGTGACAGAAGCTATCTTTTGTCATGTTGTGCATTCAGGATAGCTTCCAGGTCATGTTGTTTACATTAGTGTCAATGGGAATGGACATAGAATAAGTCTGTGGCAGTTTAATGTCTGTTGCTGTCATCCTATGACAGAAGATAGCAATGGACATTAGCAATGGTAGTGTGAATGCCCCCTAAGAGACCCTGGTTTGTCCACTTGTTAGACTTTGCACAACCTTGAAAATGTACTCAATGTATTGTGTTCATTGTGTTGTCTTACCTGTAAAATGGTATACAAGGTGAACTGAATTACAATAAAATGGGACACTTATACATACCATTAGGCTGTATGACTGTCTCCCGGGACCCGTGATGTATGTTTGTTTTAATTAGGTTTTCACATAAGGTATTCAGCAGAGTTTTGTCTGCAGCTTATTTTCAAGGGACCCTTTAAATAGAAAGTGGACAAAACCTTTAAATAAAGTGCTGTCTAATAGATAAAAAATTGAAGAGGGCATTACTTTTTTTATATATTATACAATCTGTATTTTGCACACTTATTGCCTGGTTTGCATGCGAGCAAGGGGAAACAGAGGGAACGTATAACAAATCTTTTGTGCATAAATATATATGCCTTCAGAAATTGTGTCATACCATGGCTGATGAAGAGACCTAGTAGTCTTGAAAGCTTGCAATCTGTCATTAAAAAGATATTAACTACTGAACACTCAGTCTTTATATTTCATATCCACTGGCTGCTACAGTACAAAGATATATTTTTTCTTATAACAATTCTAGCATAATACAAAATGGTTGTAAAACTGTAAATATCCTATAATCTTACTTTCATAACAGTATGTGATCTTGTATCTAAGAATATTTGTTTTCTTCAATTTGCAGAATGAAAATAACTATCAGTAATACAGAGCAACCATGCTGAAATCTGTAGCCAACACTGTCCTGAGATGGCACGATAGACCATGGAGAAAAGCTCTCCTGTTCCAACAGATTACTGCATCTGGTTATTTACGGGGAACCAGGAAATTCAACCTTTCCGATTCTGTACCAGATTCCCAACATGCAATAGAAAACAAAACCACAGTTGACAATCTTTATAAACTGTCTGTAGACATCAAGAAAATCCGCCGGTTAAAAAGCTGGGTACTTAATAAAGATGTGGCCCATGTCGAGGAGACCGCTAATATCTTGAAGGAAATGGGGGCAAATGATCTTACTGTAGCCAATATTCTGGAGACTTGTCCAGAAGCTTTTCTACAGGAACCTTCAGAAATCAGTGCTCAAAAATCCATCTGGAACTTAGTTTGCCCCAAGGATGGAGAACTAATAACACTCATCGAAAAGTTTCCAGATTCCTTTTTCACTTATAAAAGTCCGACCAATCAACGCTCCAACATCAAATTCTTTCAAGATCTAGGACTTAACAACAAAATTGTCAGCAGACTTTTAACAAGTGCTCCACAAATCTTTTGTAATCAGGTTGAAAGCAATAAGAAGGTGGTCGATGCTCTGGAAGAAAATTATCTGAGTCTGGGAGGTACAAGACAAAACTTCAAAACCTGGATAATGAAGTTAATAAGTCAAGATCCATTTGTCCTCTCGAAAACCACCGAGACGATGAAGGAGAATCTGAAGTTTTTACAAGATTTAGGATTTCATGATGAAAAAGTATTGAAACTTCTGTCTAAACTTAAAGGTTTTATCTTTGATCTGAACACAGAGACGATGGATAAAGGGGTTTTGTTCACAATGTCGACTTTCAAGTGTAACAATGAAGAACTAAGAGAGATGGTAATGAAATCTCCCGCCCTTCTCTACTATCCGGTTCCTTTGCTAGAGGAACGTTTACAACTTCTTCTCCAGGAAGGAGCATCCATAAATCAAGTAAAAGAATGTCCTAATGTTCTGGAGCTCACCCCACAGATTGTACAGTTTAGATCAAGAAAAATCAAACAATTGGGTCGAAGAATACAGGACCAGAGTTTAGAGGTGTTAAATGGAACGAAGAAAGATTTTGAAGCTAATTATGGAAAGTTGCAAGTGAGAAAAGAACGACCTCTCTTCAATCCAGTCGCCCCATTGCATGTCGAAGAGTGAGAAGAACATTGAAAATAGTTTACGAGAGATGAAGGCAAATGCTTTGTTAAATTGGTTGCCTTAATTGTCATATTTGCAATGTATGGCTGGTGTGGTCATTGAACTGGGGTATAAAAGGGAGTGTCCCAGAATTCATGGTAAGTGTCTGGTCACTAGAGGTCCCACCAATGACAATCTCTGGGGATGACAGAGTTAGCCAAGTACAATGCCCGACTATTTTGTTTAGTCCCGTAGACTGAATAGAGCAGCATTATTCAAGTAGGAATGTTGCTCAATTTGTTGTGGTTGAGTGGGCAAATATGGACTTGTCAAGGCTGGTGGCGTAGACAGAAAAAGTTCACGTGGTGCCTTTTTGATGTTGTGGTCATTGATCCCAATGTTTAAACACTTTGACATGTTTGATGAATGAAACTGTGACTATTTCATTACTTTGCATCTTTTTTAGTACATGAAAGATACGATCAGCTGACCAACAAGCTTTTGTTTCGTGGTTAGGTGATCAGCAACCAATTAGACAACTCAATTCTCGGGAACACTGGTTGACGATAACTGCCCTGAATATCTAATTGTCACCAAAACCCAGAAACACAGCCCATGGATAGATAGGTTATGGTCACCCGGAATCATACTATGTTTAACTCTTGTGAATCGGTGCGTCCATTGTTGAGATATTGATTTTTATGAGATCTTTGGAGCAATGAATACACTGCCATTGTTCGAAAGAGGTAGGCAGCAACATTTGCATATTGACAAAAACAGTGATATCTTGGCATGGAGCCACCGATTCACAAGGGGTAAACACTATTTGATTCAGGTGACCCTAACCCATCTAACTGTATTCATAGACTTCACATTAGGGCTCAGGAGCTTTAAGTTCCACCTCTGTATATGCTATTATATATTGCCTCAGAATCATTTTATCTGGTGGGCAAAACGAACTTCAGTCCAACACTGTCTACAGAATTTGTGGTAGTATAGTCTCTGCTAATATGGCAATGTCCATAACCTTTAATCCTTGGACATCATCATCCAAACCATCATTATCATATGTTCAAGACAATTTCTCAGCCCAGGAGCTCAAAAGCTGAATGTCCTTGAATTCCACAAAAATGTTTGTGTTATCTGATAGCAAGTCACAGCAATGCCTATACGTCAATACTATCAACAGCAGTGCCTATAAATGTGTGCCACCATCAATAGCGGTAATCCACAGGTCACTGGACAGTTTGATGAATATTATGAACCAAAAACTCAATTGTGAAATTTGTAGACCAAAGGTGTTGTCCATATTCAAATACTACACTTCTTTGATCACAACGCGTCAACAAGCCAGTAGCCGGCGGCAGCGGCAAAGCGAGGAGCTGACACAGGTCAGCTCCTCGCTTCGCCGCTGCGTGCCTCTCTCGCTGACACATATGCGGCTGGAGCGAGGAGCTGACCTGTGTCAGCTCCTCACTTCGCCGCCGCCGCTGCTACTGGCTTGTAGACGCGATGTGATGACGTCACATCGCGTCTACAACTGTGCGCCAGTGAGAGAGAGGCGCGCAGAGAGCTGCGAGGGAACGAAGGAGAAGGTAAGTGTAATGTCGTGTATGCTGAGGTGGAACGTGAAACTGGGGGCAGAGATGGAGAGGACGGTATGACACTGGGGGCAGAGATGGAGAGGACGGCATGACACTGGGGGCAGAGATGGAGAGGATGGCATGACACTGGGGGCAGAGATGGAGAGGACGGCATGACACTAGGGGCAGAGATGGAGAGGACGGCATGACACTGGGGGCAGAGATGGAGAGGACGGCATGATACTGGGGGCAGAGATGGGGGGACATGACACTGGGGACAGAGATGTGGGGACATGAATCTGGGGGCAGAGATGTGGAGACATGAATCTGGGGCAGAGATGGAGAGGACGGCATGACACTGGGGGCAGAGATAGAGGGGACATGAATCTGGGGGCAGAGATGGAGGGGACATGAATCTGGGGGCAGAGATGGAGGGACATGACACTGGAGGCAGAGATGGAGGGACATGAATATGGGGGCAGAGATGGAGGGGACATGAATATGGAGGCAGAGATGGAGGGGACATGAATATGGGGGCAGAGATGGAGGGGACATGAATATGGGGGGAGAGATGGAAGGGACATGAATATGGGGTCAGAGATGAAGGGGACATGAATATGGGGGCAGAGATGGAGGGGACATGAATATGGGGGCAGAGATGGAGGGGACATGAATCTGGGGGCAGAGATGGAGGGACATGACACTGGAGGCAGAGATGGAGGGACATGAATATGGGGGCAGAGATGGAGGGGACATGAATATGGAGGCAGAGATGGAGGGGACATGAATATGGGGGCAGAGATGGAGGGGACATGAATATGGGGGGAGAGATGGAAGGGACATGAATATGGGGTCAGAGATGAAGGGGACATGAATATGGGGGCAGAGATGGAGGGGACATGAATATGGGGGCAGAGATGGAGGGGACGTGAATATGGGGGCAGAGATGGAGGGGACGTGAATCTGGGGGCAGAGATGGAGGGGATGTGAATCTGGGGGCAGAGATGGAGGGGATGTGAATCTGGGGGCAGAGATGGAGGGACATGAATATGGGGGGAGATATGGAGGGGACATGAATATGGGGGCAGAGATGGAGGGGACATGAATATGGGGGGAGAGATGGAGGGGACATGAATATGGGGGCAGAGATGGAGGGGACATGAATATGGGGGCAGAGATGGAGGGGAAGTGAATATGGGGGCAGAGATGGAGGGGGCGTGAATATGGGGGCAGAGATGGAGGGGACGTGAATCTGGGGGCAGAGATGGAGGGGACGTGAATCTGGGGGCAGAGATGGAGGGACATGAATCTGGGGGCAGAGATGGAGGGACATGAATCTGGGGGCAGAGATGGGGGGCATGAATCTGGGGGTAGAGTTGGGGGACATGAAACTGGGGACAGAGATGGAGGGCACATGAAACTGGGGGCAGAGATGGAGGGGGGGACATGAAACTGGGGGCAGAAATGGATGGGCGGACTTGAATCTGGAGACAGAGATGGAGGGGGAGACATGAAACTGGGGGCAGATGAAGGGTGTATATGAAGCTGGGGGAGAGATAGAGGGGGGACATATAATGTACAGGTGACTGTAGGAGGATTATACTGTGTGCGGGCACATGAAAAATTAATGAGAATGGGCGGAGTCAACATAACAGTCGGTGGGGTTAAATTTACCGCGGCGCGCAAGGCATTTTGTCCCTCTTTTGGTTCTTCAAAAGTTGGGAGGTATGGGTACAGGGGGCAATGGAAAGATGTTAGAAGGGGGGGGGATTGTTGGGGCATCGGGTGTGCAGCACTGCGGAGAGGGAACTGGGGCAATAATATATAATATATAAGTTTTTAGCTGGAGAACTACAAAGCGCACAATACCTCTAAAGGTATGTGTGCTTTGTATTAAGAATGATGTAGGCTGCTATGCTACTAGCATAGCAGCCTGTTTGGGGGTGGGACTTTCACTTTAAAGGAGTGTTCAAATTGCATTTTTGGCCTCCCTTGCTGGCATACGTTGGTAACCAGTCACAATCAGCTACCCACTTATCCCTGCACGGAGAACTGCAGGCCCCCCTTTTTTTTAATGGCCAGTTCTTCGTGCAGGGATAAGTTGACAGCTGATTCTGACTGGTTACCAACGTATCCCGGCAAGGGAGGCCAAAAACGCAATGTGAATAAGCCCTGAGGATTTATTAGGAGGGCTCTTATAAATGGTGTTGGCTCTCTATAGGCGCTGTCACACGTAGCAGATTTTACCTGCAAATAGAATCTGATTAAGCCTTGTAATGCTGCTAAATAAGGGGAAATGTAATACAGAATTGGTATGTGGCAAAATAAGGTAGTTTTAAAATGGCAGGGGGGCAGACACTTAGGCTGTATGGGGCCCCAAAATTCCTGATGGCGGCCCTGGATCCGGTGCTCAATATAGAGATAGCTATAAATAAGTGAGACTTCTCTTCATCAGCACAATGTTGTCATGTTAGAAGCGAAAAACCTTACTAAGTCAACATTGAAAGTAAATTGCCTGTAACGTATTACTGCCAGCAATGCAGAATAGGCAATTCTGATTAGTGGTCAACTAAATTGCCTGAATTTACAAGTAACCACGTGATGGAAGAAGAAGAACGCTGGAAGACTCTAGACATATTAGTCTAATGTTTGATCCAACTTCTAAATATCACACGTAGCTTCAGTACAATATTTCACTTTGCTCACAACGGATGCAATATGAAGACATGAAGCAGGCAGCAGTCCTCATTACTCGCACGCCAGCTTTCTCAGTATCTGGATTCAAGTTGACAGCTATCTCTTACACAATTGCCCGATGCCCAACTGTGCTTATAAAGCACATTATTATATTTTAGACGTGGAGGCAGCAAACAGATTTCTGAAAAACATTAAAATTTTAATAATGTTGGAATAATTTTGTCTAATGCAATATTCATAGGACCTGCCAATCTGGGAGTTGCCAGATTAACAAGTATTCCAAATGATCAGATGGACATGTGGGAAATGTGTTGTATAGTACTGGGAATAAGTATAAAAACTCAAATAAATTACACATGATATATGTTACTATCACTTTGTAATATCCGCAGAGGTTGGAGGTGCAGTGTACAAAAGAACTTAACAACTGATATATCAGAGCCATACTTTTTGATTTTGATAGTAGAATACAGAAACATTTTGACATAAGCAACATTAGAGTACTCCAAAGCAATGGTTTCCATTACCCGGGGCGGCAGATGATACTTCTATTTTCACTGGATGCTGCCACTCACCATCACAGACTTGGTTCAACGGTGATGTGGTAGACTGCTTTCCAGGACCAGACATGAATGACCCTTGACCAGACCGGCAAGGCACAAAAAGTCCTCCTTATATATCGAGTCCTCGCCCCGTAACCTAAACATCACACTGCAGCCAGTAGTCAAAACACAGGGCATATCGATTATCTCCCACTATGGTACAACACCTAGGTGCAACCACAGTCCCAACTCTCCACTTGTACCTGGCAAGCGAAGACTGCAACCAACCCATTACACTACCAAGCAATGATACAGTATTTTAGAACATCGGTACAAGGAGCCAACATCACAACAACGAGCACAAAACTGGGTATACATTGTTAGGGGTTGCTAACCAGTTTTGGTTATCAGTGCTCACCCACCTAAGATTGCCGATTTGAGATGTTGACCTTCACTTCCCTACAACTTTGCCATTACTCCAAAGAATTAGGCAACAATGCCCACATCAATATTTTGGCAACAGAGGCACCGATTTACAGGGTAAAAAGACCATCTGATTCAGGTGACCCTAACCTATGTATCTATGGGGCTAGGCTGACATGTTAGATTCTGATGACACATTCCTCTTAGTACAGAACTCTAGTGTACCCCATGGAGCCATAGAGAGGTTTCTTGTTTGTTTCTTTTGTCGTTTCTGTTGGGTATCGTGGTGTATGACCAAATACAAAGCAACTGTAATTTTTTTTAGTTTTTTTGGTTTTGGTGTTGTGTAATCGGGGAATGTAAGGTAGAACTAGCCTGGTTCTGCGGAGCTGCTCCCTCTGCAGGTACTGCACCTAATATTATAATAGCATTCTGCTTAAAAAAGATGTCCCTGGCAAGTGGATGTAGGCTAAGGCCCCACCGGCCGGAAACAAAGCGTTTTTGGGAACTGTGGAAACGCAGCGGGAAAAAAAACGCAGACCATAATTCCTTAGGAGTTTCAACATAGCCTTTCAATTAACTTTATTGCACATGAAAAACTTGAGCAAAAACGCGACGCAACGGCTTTGCAAATCGCAGCATGTCCGCACTGTGATTTTTTCCACAAAGTGGGCATGGGATTCGCATGAATCCCATCCACTTTGCTTGCACTGTAAAACGTTACGATTTTTCCTGCAGCGTCTCCGCTGCGGACAAATCGCGGCGTTTACGTCCTGTGGGGCCCCGGCCTTACATAGTTTTATTAAAACGTGAACTTCAAGAAGAGACACTCCTTGTGTAGCTCCTGCTGGCAAGAAGACAGCAGGACCAATGCTCCTTGGAGATATTAAAACAGCTTTCCACCTAAAGAAAGAAAATGGTCTTCCCGATGCCTCCTATAGGTGACAACCTAGTAAGTCAGTCTTCAACCCTATAGGGCATGTCCACATGGGATACATGGCTGCAAACACTCTGTAGAAAACCTGCAATGCATAGATTCTGCAGCAATTAAGTAACAAAATAACCAGCAAAAAATGCACATTTTGATGTGTGAACATAGGCATAAAGTGTCTTGAACTCATTATCTCAAGGCATTTTTGAAGGTTCTTCAAAGTGTCAGGAAATGTAGGAGACAATAGAGAGACTAGTTTTATTTTTTCTGGAGGAAAGCCATTTTGCAAAAAAAAAAAAAAAATTATATATATATTTACTGTATATATATATATATATATATATATATATATATATATATATATATATACAGTCCTATGAAAAAGTTTGGGCACCCCTATTAATCTTAATCATTTTTAGTTCTAAATATTTTGGTGTTTGCAACAGCCATTTCAGTTTGATATATCTAATAACTGATGGACACAGTAATATTTCAGGATTGAAATGAGGTTTATTGTACTAACAGAAAATGCGCAATATGCATTAAACCAAAATTTGACCGGTGCAAAAGTATGGGCACCCTTATCATTTTATTGATTTGAATACTCCTAACTACTTTTTACTGACTTACTGAAGCACAAAATTGGTTTTGTAACCTTAGTGAGCTTTGAACTTCATAGCCAGGTGTATCCAATCATGAGAAAAGGTATTTAAGGTGGCCAATTGCAAGTTGTTCTACTATTTGAATCTCCTCTGAAGAGTGGCATCATGGGCTACTCAAAACAACTCTCAAATGATCTGAAAACAAAGATTGTTCAACATAGTTGTTCAGGGGAAGGATACTAAAAGTTGTCTCAGAGATTTAACCTGTCAGTTTCCACTGTGAGGAACATAGTAAGGAAATGGAAGACCACAGGGACAGTTCTTGTTAAGCCCAGAAGTGGCAGGCCAAGAAAAATATCAGAAAGGCAGAGAAGAAGAATGGTGAGAACAGTCAAGGACAATCCACAGACCACCTCCAAAGAGCTGCAGCATCATCTTGCTACAGATGGTGTCACTGTGCATCGGTCAACTATACAGCGCACTTTGCACAAATAGAAGCTGTATGGGAGAGTGATGAGAAAGAAGCCGTTTCTGCACGTACGCCACAAATAGAGTTGCCTGAGGTATGAAAAAGCACATTTGGACAAGGCAGCTTCATTTTGGAAACAAAAATTGAGTTGTTTGGTTATAAAAAAAGGCGTTATGCATGGCGTCCAAAAAGAAACAGCATTCCAAGAAAAACACATGCTACCCACTGTAAAATTTGGTGGAGGTTCCATCATGCTTTGGGGCTGTGTGGCCAATGCCGGCATCGGGAATCTTGTTAAAGTTGAGGGTCGCATGGATTCCACTCAGTATCAACAGATTCTTGAGAATAATGTTCAAGAATCAGTGACGAAGTTGAAGTTACGCCGGGGATGGATATTTCAGCAAGACAATGATCCAAAACACCGCTCCAAATCCTCAGGCATTCATGCAGAGGAACAATTACAATGTTCTGGAATGGCCATCCCAGTCCCCAGACCTGAATATCATTGAACATCTGTGGGATGATTTGAAGCGGGCTGTCCATGCTCGGCGACCATCTAACTTAACTGAACTTGAATTGTTTGTCCAAAATACCTTTATCCAGGATCCAGGAACTGATTAAAAGCTACAGGAAGCGACTAGAGGCTGTTATCTTTGCAAAAGGAGGATGTACTAAATATTAATGTCACTTTTCTGTTGAGGTGCCCATACTTTTGCACCGGTCAAATTTTGGTTTAATGCATATTGCGCATTTTCTGTTAGTACAATAAACCTCATTTCAATCCTGAAATATTACTGTGTCCATCAGTTATTAGATATATCAAACTGAAATGGCTGTTGCAAATACCAAAATATTTAGAACTAAAAATGATTAAGATTAATAGGGGTGCCCAAACTTTTTCATAGGACTGTACATATATATATATATATATGATTATTACTAATAATATAAATGTGAAGAGGATTGTTTGCAGTAGAAAGGCTCTTCTTATTCTCTTTTATCAATCATTTTCATTCATGAGGAGTCTGGTGTCCTTTACTTAAACACACAAAAACATCCTTCTGAAGATGAAAGCTTCCACTGAGCAATCTTAGCTTTTTCATTATTTACTTCCCATTCTGTGTATCTCTGAAAGGTTCGACCAGTTCATTCATGTAAAGTACTACTTATGTCAATGATATTTTTCTTAAAAGCCACCTTTCCTTTCATAAATCAATGGGACATGATATGTTTTACTCTGTATTGTCAAAGAGGTAGGGGTAGGGAATTACACAAGAGAGTGATTTCACAATTAAACTATACACTTCTAGCTCCAGATCTTGGGTGTATTGCTGCTCTGCTGTTGCAACTACAGGTGCATTGTACTGTGTGTGGGGCCACTAGGAAACATTATACTGCGTGGGAGCACTGTGGAAGCATTATACTGTGTGTGGGACACTAAGTGAGCATTATACAATGTAGGGGTATCGTAGGAGCATTATTCTGTGTGTGGGGGCCACTGTGGAAACTTTATACTGTGTAGGGGCACTGTGGGAGTATTCTAATGTGGGTGCATAATACTGTGTGGAGGGCCATTGTAAAAAAATTACACTGTGTGGGGCCAATAAGGGAACATTATATTCTGAGGGCCACTGTGAAGCTTTATACTGTGTGTGTACCACTCTGGGAGCATTATACTTTGTAGGGGCACTGTGGGAGCACTATACAGTGTGGGGGTCATTAAGAGAGCATTATACTGTGAGGAGACCACTAAGGGGGCACTATACAGTACAGTGTGGTACACAAGTTAGGAAACTTTTACTGTACAGGGACACAAAGGGATTGAGTAGTGCCAAAGGATAAGTGGGTGGCTGAACACACAAAAAAATGTGTCTCCTTTACAAAATACAGTGTTCTCTTTGCAACAAATAGTTCCCATAGCGCAACTCCAAAATTTTCGGATCAACTTTATCTTATATGATCACACTGGCCAGACTGTGGAAGATTGCCACACATTGATAGGGCAGCATCAGGGGCCTAAACCAGACTTCACATCTGGAGAAATGGCAAACAAGCGGAGAGCATATTATAGGAATGGGACAGCCCAGGAAAAATTTATATACTCAGTGCAGTGGTTGGATTCATGTCAATGTTAATGTCAATAACTAGTGTCAGGGTCTGGGGTTGCTAGGTGGGGTGGCATAGACACAAAAATCCAGTTTCTTTAGTCCAAAACAAAGGTAGAGTTTATTTTCACTCAAAAAGGCAGTGCAGCAACAAAGGAAACAATACAAAAATAAATACCTGCCCGGCTAAGCTCTAACTAAACATAGAATAGGTTACCTCACCTAGAATACAAGATAACCAAAAGCCAGTAGAATCATTCAGGACACAGCTCCAAAAATATGACCTCTCTGTCAGCTCTCCAGCCAAGCTCTGCCCAAAGTCTGCTGCTGGAGCTGACTTCATAAGCCTCCTTGACGAGGAGACTCTCTGCAGCTGAGTCGCTGCCGGAACATCCCCAAGGTGTAGACTGGAGGGGGGTGGAATGACAGGTCCCACTACCAATCTTACCTGCCATTCCTAAAAATCCAGCCCAGTAACTGGAACTCTGAAATAACCCTCAGCAGACAATAGCTATCTGCTAAGGAATGTTCTTTCTGGAGTTTTCTTATCTCACCCACCTCAGTAGTCTGGGTGAGATGTACATCCCCTCCATTACCTGACCAGCCATCGGCTTACACTAGTGACATGTCTTATTTGAGACAGAGAGCTTTTTGTGAATCTATGTGAGCTGGCTAGTGTTGCCAAAAAACCTGTACATAGTTACATAGTTGATAAGGATGGATAAAGACATTAGTCCATCAATTCCAACCTATAACTTTACAATCCCTACAGTGTTGATCGAAGGAAAGGCAAAAAACCCCATGAGGCTCATGCCAATTGCCCTATTTCAGGGGAAAAAATTCTTTCCCGACTCCAAATCTGGCAGTCAGTATAAAAACCCTTGATCAATGTGTCCTTAAAATCTATAGTCCATAATGGTCGAAGGTCTCCGGTAGGGTATCTGTACTTTACGATATTATTGATTTTTTATTACACTACCCTCATTTGTTATGGGCATCTACATGGCATCTCTGTTGTGCAGCTGCAATTTCAGCGCAGTTGTAGCATGGCTCCCTACGGGAGTAATAAATGTATAAATTAGTCAGTGACTATCAGTGCTCTTCGTAAA
The DNA here is from genome assembly GCF_031893055.1 of Leptodactylus fuscus. NCBI lineage: Eukaryota > Metazoa > Chordata > Amphibia > Anura > Leptodactylidae > Leptodactylus > Leptodactylus fuscus. The sequence continues at coordinate 185,479,040 of NC_134269.1, read as the reverse complement.
TCTTTAAGACACTATGGGGTCATTGAAGCCATAATAATTTGTAATTGATTATTGTGTGATATACGAAGCTAAGCATAATGATTTATTTCTGGAAAAAACCTGACACTCATCTCAATTAATTCACAATGACATTGGTGAATTACTTCCGCCATCTGCTTCTTCTACAAAGCAAAGCCCACTTTTGGGCATGAAATTTATTAGGGACTTCCCCTCTAGCATACTTAGCATTCAAAAAATAAAAGTCCCCTACACAGTTTATCACTCCCTTATGCCCCCACATAGCACCTTCATATTATAAGGAGTGGCATAACTAGGAATGGCGGTGCCCCAAGGGTAACATTTGACATGGGGCCCCCGCAGCCCCATTAATTCCCCCCCCCCCCCGCACAAACCACATTACTGCATACAGTATTATTCCCTAATAGTGGCCACTGCACACAGTATTATGCTATGCCCCATAGTCAGGGCCGGCGTCAGCGCACGGCATAGTCGGGCAAGTGCCGGGGCCCTCAGAGCCTCTGGGGGCCCCCCGGCACTTGCCTGTCACAATTTCAGCTCATCGGTGTCCGTCCGCCGATGAGCTGGAATACATACGCGATGCAGGAGCTGTGAGATCAGCCCCTGCTTTAAAGCTCCGGCCCGGCTTGCGTGTGTAGGCGCGATGACGTCATCACATCACGCCTACACACGCAAGCCGGGCCGTAGCTAAGCAGGAGCTGATCTCACAGCTTCTGCATCGCGTATGTGACTGGAGTGAGAGAGAGGAGCGTCGGGGGAACGATGGAAGGTGAGTGATAGAAGGTGAGTGTAAGTGTTTGTTTTGTATTACATATTAAGGTGAAACATAATGAAGGGGGCCCATGAAACTGGGGGGCAAATGAAGGGGAGGGGGGGAACGGCATGACACTGGGGAGGATGAAGGGGGTGGGGAGAGAACAGCATGAAACTGGGGACAAAGATGGAGGGGGCCCAAAGAAACTGGGGGGCAAATGAAGGGGAGGGGGGAACGGCATGACACTGGGGCAGATGGAGGGGGGGAGAACAGCATGACACTGGGGCAGATGGAGGGGGTGGGGAGAGAACGGCATGGAACTGGGGACAGAGATGGAGGGGGCCCAATGAAACTGAGGGGGCAAATGAAGGGGAGGAGGGGGGGAACGGCATGACACTGGGGAAGATGAAGGGGGTGGGGAGAGAACGGCATGGAACTGGGGACAGAGATGGAGGGGGCCCAATGAAACTGAGGGGGCAAATGAAGGGGAGGGGGGGGAACGGCATGACACTGGGGAAGATGAAGGGGGTGGGGAGAGAATGGCATGAAACTGGGGACAGAGATGGAGGGGGCCCAATGAAACTGAAGGGGCAAATGAAGGGGAGGGGGGGAATGGCATGACACTGGGGCAGAGACGGGGGACATGAAACTGTGGGCAGATGAAGGGGGAGAACGTGATGAAACTGGGGACAGAGATGGAGGGGGGACATGAAACTGGGGGCAGAGGAAGGGTGTATATGAAACTGGGGGAGAGATGGAGGGGGGGCATATAATTTACGGGTGACTGTAGGAGGATTGTACTGTGTGGGAGCACATAATAAATGAATGAGAATGGGTGGAATCAACATAAAAGTGGGTGGAGCCAAATTTGCAGCAGCGCGCAGAGCAGAGCACAGCAGAGCAGAGCACATTTTGCCCCTCTTTCTACTCTTTAAAAGATTGGGAGGTATGGCGTTGGTGACGCCACACTCCTGCATGACGTCACTTGCTTCATCTGCAACGCACAGTGTCTCGACTCCCCCACCTCCTTTACAAGGGGGCCCACTGAGGCTCTGTCGCCCAAGGGCCCATAAAAACCTGGAGCCGGCCCTGCCCATAGTGGCCCCTTCACACAGTATTATGCCCCATTGTGGACCACCTATGAACAATTATTATACTCTGGGATCTGGAAAGACCCCAGAGAATAACGATCGGAGACCCCGGGGAGGATACAAACATATAAAAACACTGTTACTTAATTCTCCCTGGTTCCGGCGCACTCCCCGCAGATCTCTTCAATGTTGGACTAGACATAACCTGATCTAGGCCAGTGTCGCTACGGATAATGACGCTGGCCTGGGCCATGTGATGTTTGTGATATCACCAAACAGGCTCGAAGCCTGCTGGAGCATAGGAGAGGTTATGTAAAGAATCAGGGGCTTGCTGGGCCCCTCAATGTTCTGGGCCCTGTGGCAGCCGCTACCACTGCTACCCCAGTAGCTACACCACTGAGTATAAGAGTTATTTCAATGCCCTCACTCAACATAATGGTACTCTCAGTGGCCCCACACACAGTATAATAGCCACATCGTTGTCCCCCATACACAGTATAATGGCCCCCTCAGTACTCTGACATGCAGGTTAATAGCCTACTCAGTTCCTCACACATTGTGTAATGGCTCTTTCCGTGCCCCTCCATATAGTATAGAGTCCAGTGAGTGAGCGATGAGCTGGATTACTTACTCAGAATTCTGCTCCCCACTCCTTCTATTCTATAGGGTTTCATGTGATACAGTATAAGCACTCAATGTCCTGAGCAGACAAGAAGCGGGTAATGGGGTTGTGAGTAAAGAATCCTTACGCAGTGATCGGTCCCCATGGTACCTGTTATGTCAATAGTCACCGCAAACAGTACTGATGGAAGTGCATGTGGAACTGCCAGACCAGGGCACTGAGAGGAGGAACTATGGAAACCAATGCATCTTATTGGGAACAGTGAATGGCTCCTTACCCCCAGAAGTTTCTACACAACTCCCTAGGAGGTTGCAACGCTCAGTTTGGTAACCAGTAAACAGTTCTACATGAAGTACTGGAATGTTATTTGTAAATTAATGGAATAAAGGAAGTCAGTCCTTCACATACTCCTACTTGCCAATTGTGTCCGGAATACTTGGAATGTTCCTAGAAAAAGAGGAAACTTCCTGGACTCCTGGAGGAGTTGGCAAATTTCCTGTGGAAAATACCTCTTGGCACTGCACAAAAGATACAGTCCAACTGCACATTCAGGGGCAGCACTTGTGAAAAAGCTGAACGGGAGAAGGGTAATGGAAATTTCACCTCCTCAATTATAGAGTTGGCAAGTATATAGATACTGGGGGAATTTACTTACATATGTACACCAGTGATCTGGCATAGATGGATGTAAATATAGAATATATTTGACGTACTGCCCTTTTTTACACTATATTGTTCCTTTAGAACCCTGATTGCCACTTTTTGTGGAAGTAGGTGTAAAAAGTGGAGAACAAGGTGGGCCAGGGATACCTTGGTCCAACAATTGTATTGGGCCCCTTCACACGGCGTAAGTGCTCGGCTCATTTTGAGCCGTATACACGAGCGCTTCTAAACACTTCCCATTGACTTCAATGGGAGCGCTCGTAAAGCCGGCTTTACGAGCGCTCCCATTGAAGTGAATGGGAAGTGTTTAGAAGCGCTCGTGTGTACGGCTCAAAATGAGCTGAGCGCTTACGCCGTGTGAAGGGGCCCTTTACACCTCAAGCCAGGAAGCTTCTGTGAGTTATACCCGAATCTTAGTTCTGGCCGGAACCTCTTCATAATTCGGACACGTCTAGTACCACCTGGGTCTTTATTAAGAGTGGTGTAAGGAACGTCAATCTTAATATATTCTCTCCCCACTCTAAATTCTTCCCACATAGCAAACTTGTGGGGAGAAAGTTTAGATGGGACTACTACCTCTAAATACCTTCCGATAAGTCAGCATGACTTAAGTGCTCTAAGAGTTTTGCTTGCTGTTTAAGAAACAAAAAGGTTTGATCCATCAGGATGTGTTCTCTGAATACTATCCAAAACCTAAGCTAACCTTCTCCGAGTCTCCAGAGCCTCATTATGGTCTACGCTATCCATACGAAGTGTGTTTTTTTTCTCTCTTTCGGGTGTCATCTTGTTCCCCCTAACATGCATCAGGATGCTCTACATAACGTGTTATGGTTTTTGGCGCCCAATCTTAAGTACGGTTCCCAGGTGTCCCAGCTCGCGTAGTCCTGCTGTGAAAGTGGATCTGTCTTTCTCAGGCTGATAGATTGCATATTCGGAAACCTCTCTAAGGGACTTGTTAAATATCAGATGTGCTATCTCAATACCTCATGTTTTCCCTATTGAGCCGTTCTATTCCAGTAGAGATCTAAGGTTAAGACGTCACATAAAAAGGCTCAACTTCAGCAACATTTATGTACGGTTTGTAGGAAATTCACGATTAGGCTGTGTGCTGAGGGCCTTTCTGCTTTCTGCTTCAACAAACCAAATTGTCCAATGTTGCTGTTATTTCATGTTTTTGTCTTAACTTCATTATCCTGGTTTTAACAACTTTTTACGTACATTGACATATTTTACCACTCAAAGTTTATTTAATTTTTTTTATCATTATTACTCTTTGGGTATTATTATTGTTTTAGCCTCAGGTCCTTAAAGGGGTTTTCCAGGCAATAAATCTGTTAGTGCTATTAATAGGTTAATAGGTGCACTCCAATACCTTTACGCTGGGTTCACCCCAGCGTTCAATTTCCGTTTTCAGGTTTCCGTCTTCTTCATGCAGAAGACGGAAACCTGTCATGCTGAGTCTGGCCGTGAATGCTGGTGAGCGTTTTATACGCTTCGCGACGAAACCGTTTTTTTTTTTAAACCAGGCACAGAGTACTGCATGTCCAACTCTGTGTCCAGTTTAAAAAACGGTTTCACCACGGAGAGCATAAAACGCTCACGGGCGCACACAGCCGGAGACTTTTCAAGCCCATTCAAATGACTGGGATTGAAACATGCCGGCAGGTTTCCGTCTCCTACCCCTGTTTCGTGCAGGAAACGGAAACCTGCAGAACGGAGTACGGGCATAGATGTGAATGAGCCCTTAGTAGTATTTTGAATGATTTCTGGGTTTCCCTAGGAGCTTCTGGCATCCTCTGCATTTGTTTACGGGTGCAGCCTCCTGTGCTTTTATCCTACAACTACCATCATGCATTGCATGAGCTCACTACCTCCCTCTCACTACCCCTCCCTCTCTCACACCCCCTCCCTGTCTCCCCAGTTATTCCACATACTACTAGCTTTTCCCAACTAACTAATTCAGTCCAACCCCCTACCCCAGGGATAGGGAACGTACGGCTCTCCCGCTGTTGCAAAACTACAACTCCCAGCATGCATACTCGCTCTGCTGTTCTTAGAACTCCCATGGAAGTGAATGGAGCATGTTGGGAGTTGTAGTTTCACAGCAGCTGGTGAGCCGAAGGTTCCCTACCCCTGCCCTACCCTATCATCCTTCCAACTCCTCCCGCCTTTCACGCCTGCTCAATAGAAATGTAGTGCTGGCTACAGTGCAATGCTGGCTCTATTGCCAAGTGGCGACAGATGTCAAAGAAAAGGAGTCATCCACACGGAAGAAAGTCATCTGTCATGCCCAGAAGATCTGAACAGGAAGACAGGTAAGTATAATGGTAGAAGTATTGGTGACATTCCATTTCCAGAAATGGGGAAAAGGAAAATCATGGATAATCAGAAAATGTGCCTGGGGTGGTCACATGACTGCGCTGGCGATACTGGTAAATATACAATTTTGCTAAACTAAGCAGTTTAGAAAGTACGCATGGGGAGGGTGTTTAGGTTACAGTATACATTAAATTTTATCCTGGACAATCCCTTTAATATATTCATATCATAAAAGGGTTAATAGTTTATTTTTGCCAGTTAACAAAATTAAGTGAATGAAGAATATAGAAATGTAAATCCCATCAATTTTTGGTGTGACCTTTGCTCTTTGCCTTCCATCAATTCTTTTTGGAACTCAGAACTAAGCACAGATCTTCTGCAGACAACAGCTTGCTCCAATCTTTCTGTCTCTTTCTGTTATCCCAGACATATTGGAAGATAAGTTCCGTAATAAAAATTCCAGCGCCAAAAAATAGATAAAACTTGACTTTTACTGAATCATATTAAAAAATCTTTACAAAAATAGATCCATATTGCAAATACAAACACTGCTTACGCGTTTCGGGACAATAAAATATGTCCCTTACTCATAGCTATGAGTAAGGGACATATTTTATTGTCCCGAAACGCGTAAGCAGTGTTTGTATTTGCAATATGGATCTATTTTTGTAAAGATTTTTTAATATGATTCAGTAAAAGTCAAGTTTTATCTATTTTTTGGCGCTGGAATTTTTATTACAGAACTTGTCTAAACGTCTTCCTCTTCAGTCGTGGAATTTCTGAGCAGCCTACAAAATGTGGTGTGATCATTCCTTTATCTAAAGCTGGGGGTTTTGAGCGGATTTATTGTGTTTATTATATTGGAAGATGTTGAGATTAGGGCTGTTTGGGGATCCTATAATCACTTCCAGGACTCCTAATCCAGGAGGCAAAAGTCACACCAAATATTGATGGGATTGAGGCTGAGGCCCCACGTAATGTGCCATAGCCAATGCACTGCGAGAAAAACCAAGTCGGAAATGCATCACGGTTTTTCCCGCAGTGTGTTTCACAGAAAGTCTGCACAGATTTCCTCTGAGGACTTTCTGCTTCAACTATTCCTACACGGAGCCAGGGTTTCTGTAGGTATAATTGACATGCTGTGATTTACAAAAATCGCAGCACATCCACTGTGGATATTTTTCTGCAATTAGCCAATATCCCAGCAACTTTACACTAAATCGTGTTTTTTTTTTTTTTTTTTTTTTTTTTAATCATAGGGCTCGTTCACATCTGCGCCCGGCACTCCGTAATGCAGGTTTCCGTTTCCTACATAAAACAGAACAGGAGACAGAAACCTGCAGGATTCTTTCTCACCCATTCATTTGAATGGGTGAGAAAGATGTCCGGCCGTGAGTGGCGGTGAGCGTGTTATGCTCTCTGCCGCGAAACCGGGTTTTTTAATCCGGACACAGAGTCGGACATGCAGTAATCTGTGTCCGGATTAAAAAAAACGGTTTAGCAGCGGAGAGCATAAAACGCTCACCGCCGCTCACGGCCGGACCCGGTCTGTGCTTTCCGTCTTCTGGCATGCAGAAGATGGAAACCACAGAACAGAGACCAGAACGCAGGTGTGAACCTAGCGTCAGATACATTCTTACTTTGAAGCATTTTTTTTTCACCTTTTCACCTAAAACTTACGCACAGTGCTGTATATACTGGATTGTAAGAGGCCAACCTTCTAGAAGACAATTTATCAATACAAATATAGGCTCAAACATTTTATAGTTCAGTACCTAAAGGAGATTATTACCTCTGTCTATTTTTCTTAAATCCCACTTTAAAATCCCACTTGTGCGCTGAGAGAAGTCTTCCCTTCTGCCTTTAAACACACTACTGTCACTCCTATCTTGAAGAAACCATACTTTGATCTGTTTTCTTCAGCCAATTGTATCTCAATGCAACTCTCAACTATCCTATTTCTCATCCAACTTACTCTTTGACAGACTACAGGAAGGCTATTCTGTGTATTGTATGTAAACCCTTAAATGTACAGCACCATAGAATTAATACAATAATGTACAGGACCATGGGATTAATATAGTAATGTACAGCACCATAGGATTAATATAATAATGTACAGCATTTTAGGATTAATATAATAATGTACAGCACCATGGGATTAATATAGTAATGTACAGCATTTTAGGATTAATATAATAATGTACAGCACCATGGGATTAATATAGTAATGTAGAGCAGCATAGGATCAATATAATAATGTACAGCACCATGGGATTACTATAATAATGTACAGCATTTTAGGATTCATATATTAATGTACAGCACCATAGGATTAATGGTGCCTTAAAATTAACAATAACATTAAGCATCGGCCCAAAGGTGTGGACAAATAATAAACACTTACACTCACGTTGCTTCACCTCCTTTGGGCTCTATCAGGGTCCTGTTTGGTGGTCTTCTGGCCCCCTGGGTGATATCATGGGTCACCATGGGACACCTGATGCATATGATTGGACCTTGGTGGTCACATGGAGCGCAGGGTCATAAGTTTTACATTAAAGTGTCACATGTGACCACTGAGAACCAATCACAATTGTCAACAGTTCTCCAGAGCGTGTGCATCAGCCAAGATGCTAGAAGAGGCCAAAAGAGGACCCTAAAGGGGCACTAGATGCTGTAAGAGAACCTAGGAAAGATGAGGCAAGGCGAGTATAAGTGTTTATTATGTTTATACATGTCCTCTGGACCTCCACTTATTATATTATGGGGTCTGAAGAGACTCCAGAGTATGATAATAGCACAACACAGGTTTTTTGATATACCCCCTCTAGGACCCACAAATATTTTGAGAATGGTGCCTCATTTGTTCCTCAGGATGAATGGAAAGGGACAGTACTGAGGCTCTTCATTCTTTTGTATAGGGATTTCGGAAATGGCTGAACTTGGATTTGCTCGTATTATCTATAATGTTACTAGAGAAAATCCCTCTAAATTATGATATTGAGGTCATCATATTTATGAATGTTGCTGCTGCTCATTTCTTCATCATCTTCTTTACCCTATTTAGGAAGTGGGCTGAATCTTGTATTTTTGGATTTGTTATGGGGTCCTTACAATTTCTGCCAAAGCCCCTGGCGACGACTAGTTCCGATTATTTACCTCATCTTGTTCTAATTTCTGTTCTTGTCCTCATTTATGGTTTTACAATTTATATTACCAGAAATCTCTCCAGAGATTGTACAAAAGTTGTAAAAACAATGACCAGACCAACAAACAATTATCTGTTCTCTTTGTTTCGCTGAAGCCGTTAAAAAATTAGGAAAACGGCTTTGAATCTCCCTTAAGTAATTAAATGAAAATAAAAGTTCTGCATTCTGCCGGATCCATTGTCTTCATTGTCCAGAATTCACAAAGGGGACAGAAAAAAAGCCTGCATAGCCCCTTTTTAGCTTCAATGTAATTATATTGGCAAATGCCACATTCAGCCTTCACCCAGGCGCCATTGTGAACCCGTATTCATGTTTTCGCCACTGTTATTTGTTATGTGTTTGGGAAAAATGTATTTGGCGACGGAATATACAAATTATTTAGAAAATGTATTAAATTATTATTTGCTAGTATAGAGTTTGTGCAAAATTGTTTCCATGGTTACAAGAGACTGGGACATCACATGGCTACGATAAGTCCCTTGTTTATAGACATGGTAATTGTCTCTGAAAAATCTACCAAAGATTATCATACAAGGCGTTTTGGAGGGGAAATAACATATTTGGCGGCAAAATCAATTTGGACTGTTATTTCTTGAGCGACCAGAAACCTTTTCAATCTGGCAAACTCCCTAAACTGGTGACATGTTATCTGCATGGCTTGAGGTGGGGAGAAGCTCAGTGGATCGTGTATTTCATCTATCGACTCAGAAGTCTTCAGGATTTAAAGGGGTGTTCCATCTTAGACATGGGGTATCTACAGGAATAAATGTCTGGCAGGAGGGGGGACCTAGCTATCTTGTATGGTGGGAGAGGACTCAAAAAATATTCCATCAAACAGAACTGGCTTCACGTTTTGGGGGCCTGTAAGTACAGATTGTCTGTATTTTGTATGACAAATACTTAAAGGGAGTCCACCACTAAACCAACATTTTTTCTAATTAATTAAGATGACCAGGAAAACTAGAAAAAATCCAGTACCGTCCCAACATTGTTTAAAAGTCAACTTTTATTCCAAATCCATAAAATCGATTTACATGGTAACCACAGTAGATTGAGATAACGGCTACGCGTTTCGGGACACATAAGGTCCCTTATTCATGGCAGGAAGAGCAAGAGCAACCTCCCAAAAATGGGAGGCCGCTCTTGTGGTTCAATACAGGAGCGTACTGCGCAGGCGTCAGAGGTTGGACTGAGACAGAAGACAGAAGAGGCAGGGTTGGAGATGAAAATGGAGGCGTCGCCGGAGTGACCTCTCTGGCAGCAATGGGGACATCCCCATCGCCGTTTGAGCGCTGGGGTCTGCCCTCATTGCTGTGGAGAACTCATTTGCATACCGGTTAAAACCGGTATTTCTAAGGAATGGCGCCGCGGAGACCACGTCTAAAGGTAAGAGACGAATAGCCTTTCTTAATGTTGGTTTAGTGGTAGAATCCCTTTAAAAAGAATATGTCACCATTTATATTTATTAAAACCAAATCTCTGAGCGGCAAACCTTCAAGGTGGAAGACTCTCTCTACTTCACCATGTGTTTCCACTGGGTTTTTTGACCACATTGCCTGGGAACATTAGTTTTAGGCAAAGTGTATAAAAATACACTTTAGCAGTAACATACATTTGTGCAATGTATTTGCAATTTACAGTCTTAGAACCAACAAACTTCCCTTCTTCTGCCTTCAAGGTATAGGGGAAGCAGGTATACTCAGCAGTTATGTGTAGGGCACCTGTACGGGCAGTAGATGTATGAACCTACTGTACCACCTACTGGAGGTGTCCTGGGATAGATGTAGCAGACGAGGGAACAGATGAACTCTGCTATGTGGCACCAGAGGGTACAGGCAGGGGGATAGTCAGGAACAGGCCAAGATTCAGATTCAGGCAAGCAGAAGACAAACAAGGTCGTAGACAAGCCAACGGGTCAGGTTCGCTAGTTCAGGACAAGCTAAGGACATCAGGAATCAGGATCAGAAGTGTGATCAATAAATGAAAATGCACAGCAGTATAGTAGGAAACCCTTCCAGAATCAGAAGCATCAGATTCAATATTGCTTGAGCATGGTTCAGAGTGCTGAGCAGACTAATATAGGTGGAAACCATCAGCAATTGGCTCAGGAGCTCATAGGTGAATTTGTTCAGTCTTTTGAGCTAGAACAGGTGCTCATAGAAGAGAATACACAGGAATATGGCGTGAACTGGAGGCAAGCCGTTGGCTGCGTTTGTTAGTATGATACTGTGGAGGAGCAGGAAAGAGACCATGGGTAGCAAAGGTAATCTGTTGGCAGGTCATGTTGTTAGGTGTTGTACACTGGTGGCGTTAGCATTACAGCACCTCTTGTCCCAATACATAGCTGCGTGTCCAACTACTTCATCAGTGAACATCAATCAGACCCCTGCATCTTAGCGGGGATCCAGCAGGGTGACCACCCAGTAATCGGCACCGGTGACTATGCGGGCAACTTGGCTCATGTGTAGTGGCTCATGAGTGACAGGCTGCCCAGACACAAACATAAGCTGTCCTCGATGCTAGGTGTCTCCTCTTCCTCTGCATACCCCAAGCCACACTCCAGTGACGCCCGTGAGCTGTACTAGATGCCACCCTGCTGTGAGGAAAACTCCTCCGAATCCTCCTAAACTGGCTGGACACTGGAGTCAACTTTATCTGGCCTCTCCATTCTAACAGCGCTATTATGGCCTACAAGAATATGCTGCAAACCCAGGCGCCTACTTGCACCAGAAGAAGGTGTAGAGGGCACAGATGTAACAAGTAACGAGTACAATTCGAAACTCCTGTTTCGAATAGCACGCATCAGGAACATAGGAAAAAGTAACGCGTTTTATATATCCTTCGGATCTATCTGGGTCTGCTGTCCTGTCCAATATGGCTTCAGGTAACCTAATCTAAATTTTTGGGGATCTTTTTGGACCAGAAAGATGTGACTATCCATGAACTGAAGGGTGAAAGCTATTTAGGTGAACGGTGTATGGGGAGTTAGAGGGGATGTATCCAATATGTTCTTCTGTCTTTGACTATACATCATCTGATTGAGATTTATTTACAGACAGAGAGTATAATACTTTGATACTTTCTCCCCTTCACTCTGTTCCATGGACAATTTTGAATCTATACTGACTTACTTTCTGCATTACTCCATTCTGGTCCACAATTGATGTATGATATAAACGTTTTTGGTTACGGTGAGATATTTGTTACCATCTGTGTCAGCACCTGTTAGATTTATCTGTTTTTTCTCTAAAGTGTCTTATTGTGTCTTTGGCATATGTTCCATCTGTTGCCCTGCTAATTTATTGGATTGTGATTTTATATTTATGATAAATAAATTGTATTTGTTTTATATACTAGTGACTTTTTTGTGGCTTTCTGACTGTTACTTGTTCCTATGTTCCTGATGTATGCAATGTGAAGTCAGTTTGTGATCGTTGGAGGTACCATGTGTGCTTCGAATAGCACGCACCCTTAGGAATGAATGGATGCAGTCGGAACGCAGGCGGTTAAGCGTCATTCCTATGGGTGCGTGCTATTCGAAACGGCCGTTTCGAATAGTACTCGCTCATCTCTAAACAAGTTGTCTCCCTGCACCACCATATCCATCATCACCAGCAGCAGCACCATGGCCATGTCCCTTATTTGCCTTTTTCAATTTTACACTATAATTTGCATACAAACATAGCTATTGTTACTGCACTAGGAAACATGGGTACACACTTAGTTATTGTTACTGTGCTAGGAAACAGTATGGGTACAGACTTAGTTACTGCTCTAGGAGACATTATAGGAGCATATACACACACAGTTTACTGTCACTGCCCTGAATAGGCCTTTCTTATTTCTAGGCTATCTGCCCCTCCACAGTTTCCGGCTCCTCTCACTACTTCCCTGCACTGCCTTGAGAATTATTACATTTAGCTCAGGCCCTGACTGTCCCATCTCCAGCTGCAGCCTCTCCCTACATAGTCTAACAAGTGTCAGGGTCTGGGGTTGCTAGGTGGGGTGGTATAGACACACAAGTCCAGTTTCTTTAGTCCAAAACAAAAATAGAGTTTTATTTTCACTCAAAAATATAGTGCAGCAACAAAAGGAAACAATACAAAATTAAATACCTGCCCGGCTAGGCTCTAACTAAACATAGAATAGGTTACCTCACCTAAAATAACAGAAATCAAAAGCCAGTAGAATCATTCAGGACACAGCTCCAAAAATATGACCTCTCTGTTGGCTCTCCAGCCAAGCTCTGCCCCCAGTCTGCTGCTGGAGCTGACTTCTTAAGCTCCCTTGAGCAGACTCTCTGCAGAGTCGCTGCCGTAACATCCCCAAAGTGTGGGCTGGAGGGGGGTGGAATGACAGGTCCCACTACCAACCTACCTGCCATTCCTAAAAATCCAGCCCAGTAACCGGAACTTTGAAATAACTCTCAGCAGACAAAAGTTATCTGCTGAGAAACATTCTTTCTGGAGTTTTCTCATCTCAACCACCTTAGTAGTCTGGGTGAGATGTACACCCCTCCATTACCTGACCAGCCATCGGCTTACACAACATAAAATGGCGACAGGACCTGTGACCACGCCTCTTATACAGATGGGTCACATGTCCCACCTAGCCAATCACAGCCTTGCACATACTGGGCATGTCTGTGATATCTGTGGGCTTAAAGGAGCTCTATCATTGGGAAAAGATATTTTTAGGTAAGCACATCCTTGCATAGACTTTAGAGAGGCTATTTCACACCTACCTTTTGTATGTAAATCGCCTCAGTGGTTTTTAAATGAGCACTTTTTTATTCATATGTTAATTAGCCTCTCGGTGCATCCCTGAAGTCTCATCGTGCACCTTCTGCCTATTGTTTCCTATGTATGTATTAAGCACAGGCTGCTGCTGCTGATGACTCGGCTTCCTGTTTGCACACAACCATAGGAGATAATAGCAGAGACGAGTGCTGCTGGGAACTTCCTGTGCTGGCTAGAAGCTAATCAGCATATGAATGAAAACTGACTTATTCAGAAACCACTGAGGCAATTTACATACTAAAGGTACGTGTGGAATAGCATTTCTAAAGGCTATGCAAGGATGTGTTTAGTTAAAAATGACTTTTCCCAATGATAGAGCCCCTTTACAGCTGGTTGATTGGCTGCTCAGCAGTGTATATAGTATATACAGTATGATCAGCAGTGTATACAGTATGCTGAGAAGTGTATACAGTATACACAGTGTGCTCTGCAGTGTATACAGTATGATCAGCAGTGTATACAGTATGCTGAGAAGTGTATACAGTATGATCAGCAGTGTATACAGTATATGCAGTATGATCAGCAGTGTATACAGTACATACAGTATGATCAGCAGTGTATACAGTATGCTCAGCAGTGTATACAGTATGCTTAGCAGTATATACAGTACGATCAGCAGTGTATACAGTATATACAGTATTCTCAGCAGTGTATACAGTATATACAGTATGTTCAGCAGTGGATACAGTATACACAGTGTGCTCAGCAATCAATTTACCAGCTTTAGGGATGAGACAAACCTGAACTTAAGACGTTTGTGTTGGGCTTCGGGTTTGCTCTTAACTAGCTGCGAGTCCTACTCTCCAGATAGTGTTTGGTTCGTGAAAGACAACCAACATATGGACCATATTTCACTTACTGAACACGCCTGCATAAGGTGGGCCTAGGGCCACTTTCGCATGGCAATGATACACCTGTATTTTAGGGAGGGACATTGTTGTTCTGGCCTCTGTTGCTGTGAACCCCTGACAATAGTTAAGTGGATCTTTACTAAAAGTAGTCAAGCCCACTCCCGTTTTGCAGTTAACCAGTCTGATACAGTAGTTAGGGGCTCTCTTCTGATAGGGGCCATGTTACAAAATTTTCATTCTGCCGTAAGTGCTAAACTAAATCTCTCTCAATGCCTTCTAAGGTGACAGTACAAGAAAGAAATTGTTTATTCCTCACCTCTGTTTTCCATATTGCTAATATACATCCATTAATATTACATGTGCGGTGTAAATATTGCAGAGGTGACTGCGGAGGAAATGCTGACTTACGTATTACATATTTTATCACTCTACTATTTTCCTGAGGTTTACTATTTGTATTTTATTATCATGACATGTAATATATATCTACGGAGACCATTTACCAAGATTTTGGACAAAACTCATTATAACAAATGAACTGTCACAGCCTCTCCCGAAGACGATAGCGAGATAACTGCTGACTTGTACTTTTATATAAACGCTTTTACAGTCGGAGTGAGGATTTAAATGGGACAATTTTTAACTCAAGTGAACCAGTCGCGAAAAAAAATCGTATATATCCCCATGAATCTAATTATATTTTGTAGCTATTGTCAAGGAAGGGGCATTTACTCTCCTCGTGTCGGTGGAAAGCTCCGGGTAACATAATACATTGTGATAAACAAAACATATTTGGCGCTTTACGTGTTTTATGCTTTCAGGGTTCTGTAATTAAATTACTCCTCTCCGAGATGAGATGACAAAAATGAAGATAAATAACGGCAAGGAATGGGTATGCATGAGTGGGGCCTGCCTCTAATAAGACGCTCCGTCATGTACGCTGTCATTAATAGATATTGGAGGGACATTATTAAAGCTTAAAAAGTTAGAACTTTACGGTGGTAATGAAAACACATATAAAATATTGACATACTATTAATAGTAAATAGAGATGAGCGAACACTAAAATGTTCGAGGTTCGAAATTCGATTCGAACAGCCGCTCAATGTTCGTGTGTTCGAACGGGTTTCGAACCCCATTATAGTCTATGGGGAACAGATACTCGTTAAGGGGGAAACCCAAATCCGTGTCTGGAGGGTCACCAAGTCCACTATGACACCCCAGGAAATGATGCCAACACCTCTGGAATGACACTGGGACAGCAGGGGAAGCATGTCTGGGGGCATCTAACACACCAAAGACCCTCTATTACCCCAACATCACAGCCTAACAACTACACACTTTACACACTCAATACCACCTCTCTGACAGTAGGAAAACACCTTGAAACATGTGTATTTGGCACTTGCAGTGAGGAGAGCTTGTCACCAGCAGTGAATTTGGCCCTTGTAGTAAGTTGAGGTTGGCACCAACATTTGTTTTGAAAATCAGGGTGGATTGAGCCTCTAACCAGCAGAGTTTGGGCAAATTCATGGTGGAGGGAGCCTCTAAAAACCCCAGTTTGGACCAATTCATGGTGGAGGGAGCCTCTAACCAGCCCAGTTTGGGCAAATTCATGGTGGAGGGAGCCTCTAAAAAACCCAGTTTGGACCAATTCATGGTGGAGGGAGCCTCTAACCAGCCCAGTTTGGGCAAATTCATGGTGGAGGGAGCCTCTAACCAGCCCAGTTTGGACCAATTAATGGTGGAGGGAGCCTCTAACCAGCCCAGTTTGGACCAATTAATGGTGGAGGGAGCCTCTAACCACCCCAGTTTGGACCAATTCATGGTGGAGGGAGCCTCTAAACAGCCCAGTTTGGGCAAATTCATGGTGGAGGGAGCCTCTAAAAAACCCAGTTTGGACCAATTCATGGTGGAGGGAGCCTCTAACCAGCCCAGTTTGGACCAATTAATGGTGGAGGGAGCCTCTAAACAGCCAAGTTTGGACCAATTCATGGTGGAGGGAGCCTCTAAAAACCCCAGTTTGGACCAATTCATGGTGGAGGGAGCCTCTAACCAGCCCAGTTTGGGCAAATTCATGGTGGAGGGAGCCTCTAAACAGCCCAGTTTGGGCAAATTCATGGTGGAGGGAGCCTCTAACCAGCCCAGTTTGGACCAATTAATGGTGGAGGGAGCCTCTAACCAGCCCAGTTTGGACCAATTAATGGTGGAGGGAGCCTCTAACCAGCCCAGTTTGGACCAATTAATGGTGGAGGGAGCCTCTAACCACCCCAGTTTGGACCAATTCATGGTGGAGGGAGCCTCTAACCAGCCCAGTTTGGACCAATTCATGGTGGAGGGAGCCTCTAAAAAACCCAGTTTGGACCAATTCATGGTGGAGGGAGCCTCTAAACAGCCCAGTTTGGGCAAATTCATGGTGGAGGGAGCCTCTAAAAAACCCAGATTGGACCAATTCATGGTGGAGGGAGCCTCTAACCAGCCCAGTTTGGACCAATTAATGGTGGAGGGAGCCTCTAAACAGCCAAGTTTGGACCAATTCATGGTGGAGGGAGCCTCTAAAAACCCCAGTTTGGACCAATTCATGGTGGAGGGAGCCTCTAACCAGCCCAGTTTGGACCAATTAATGGTGGAGGGAGCCTCTAACCAGCCCAGTTTGGACCAATTAATGGTGGAGGGAGCCTCTAACCACCCCAGTTTGGACCAATTCATGGTGGAGGGAGCCTCTAAACAGCCAAGTTTGGACCAATTCATGGTGAAGGGAGCCTCTAAAAACCCGTTTGGACCAATTCATGGTGGAGGGAGCCTCTAACCAGCCCAGTTTGGGCAAATTCATGGTGGAGGGAGCCTCTAAACAGCCCAGTTTGGGCAAATTCATGGTGGAGGGAGCCTCTAAAAAACCCAGTTTGGACCAATTCATGGTGGAGGGAGCCTCTAACCAGCCCAGTTTGGACCAATTAATGGTGGAGGGAGCCTCTAACCACCCCAGTTTGGACCAATTCATGGTGGAGGGAGCCTCTAAACAGCCAAGTTTGGACCAATTCATGGTGGAGGGAGCCTCTAAAAACCCCAGTTTGGACCAATTCATGGTGGAGGGAGCCTCTAACCAGCCCAGTTTGGACCAATTAATGGTGGAGGGAGCCTCTAACCAGCCCAGTTTGGACCAATTAATGGTGGAGGGAGCCTCTAACCACCCCAGTTTGGACCAATTCATGGTGGAGGGAGCCTCTAAACAGCCAAGTTTGGACCAATTCATGGTGGAGGGAGCCTCTAAAAACCCGTTTGGACCAATTCATGGTGGAGGGAGCCTCTAACCAGCCCAGTTTGGGCAAATTCATGGTGGAGGGAGCCTCTAAACAGCCCAGTTTGGGCAAATTCATGGTGGAGGGAGCCTCTAACCAGCCCAGTTTGGACCAATTAATGGTGGAGGGAGCCTCAAACCAGCCCAGTTTGGACCAATTAATGGTGGAGGGAGCCTCTAACCACCCCAGTTTGGACCAATTCATGGTGGAGGGAGCCTCTAAACAGCCAAGTTTGGACCAATTCATGGTGGAGGGAGCCTCTAAAAACCCCAGTTTGGACCAATTCATGGTGGAGGGAGCCTCTAACCAGCCCAGTTTGGACCAATTAATGGTGGAGGGAGCCTCTAACCACCCCAGTTTGGACCAATTCATGGTGGAGGGAGCCTCTAAACAGCCCAGTTTGGGCAAATTCATGGTGGAGGGAGCCTCTAAAAAACCCAGTTTGGACCAATTCATGGTGGAGGGAGCCTCTAACCAGCCCAGTTTGGACCAATTAATGGTGGAGGGAGCCTCTAAACAGCCAAGTTTGGACCAATTCATGGTGGAGGGAGCCTCTAAAAACCCCAGTTTGGACCAATTCATGGTGGAGGGAGCCTCTAACCAGCCCAGTTTGGGCAAATTCATGGTGGAGGGAGCCTCTAAACAGCCCAGTTTGGGCAAATTCATGGTGGAGGGAGCCTCTAAAAAACCCAGTTTGGACCAATTCATGGTGGAGGGAGCCTCTAACCAGCCCAGTTTGGACCAATTAATGGTGGAGGGAGCCTCTAAACAGCCAAGTTTGGACCAATTCATGGTGGAGGGAGCCTCTAAAAACCCCAGTTTGGACCAATTCATGGTGGAGGGAGCCTCTAACCAGCCCAGTTTGGACCAATTAATGGTGGAGGGAGCCTCTAACCAGCCCAGTTTGGACCAATTAATGGTGGAGGGAGCCTCTAACCACCCCAGTTTGGACCAATTCATGGTGGAGGGAGCCTCTAAACAGCCAAGTTTGGACCAATTCATGGTGAAGGGAGCCTCTAAAAACCCGTTTGGACCAATTCATGGTGGAGGGAGCCTCTAACCAGCCCAGTTTGGGCAAATTCATGGTGGAGGGAGCCTCTAAACAGCCCAGTTTGGGCAAATTCATGGTGGAGGGAGCCTCTAACCAGCCCAGTTTGGACCAATTAATGGTGGAGGGAGCCTCTAACCAGCCCAGTTTGGACCAATTAATGGTGGAGGGAGCCTCTAACCACCCCAGTTTGGACCAATTCATGGTGGAGGGAGCCTCTAAACAGCCAAGTTTGGACCAATTCATGGTGGAGGGAGCCTCTAAAAACCCCAGTTTGGACCAATTCATGGTGGAGGGAGCCTCTAACCAGCCCAGTTTGGACCAATTAATGGTGGAGGGAGCCTCTAAACAGCCAAGTTTTGGGAAATTCATGGTGGAGGGAGCCTCTAACCAGCCCAGTTTGGACCAATTCATTGTGGAGGGAGCCTCTAAACAGCCCAGTTTGGGCAAATTCATGGTGGAGGGAGCCTCTAAAAAACCCAGTTTGGACCAATTCATGGTGGAGGGAGCCTCTAACCAGCCCAGTTTGGACCAATTAATGGTGGAGGGAGCCTCTAACCAGCCCAGTTTGGACCAATTAATGGTGGAGGGAGCCTCTAACCACCCCAGTTTGGACCAATTCATGGTGGAGGGAGCCTCTAAACAGCCAAGTTTGGACCAATTCATGGTGGAGGGAGCCTCTAAAAACCCCAGTTTGGACCAATTCATGGTGGAGGGAGCCTCTAACCAGCCCAGTTTGGGCAAATTCATGGTGGAGGGAGCCTCTAAACAGCCCAGTTTGGGCAAATTCATGGTGGAGGGAGCCTCTAACCAGCCCAGTTTGGACCAATTAATGGTGGAGGGAGCCTCTAACCAGCCCAGTTTGGACCAATTAATGGTGGAGGGAGCCTCTAACCAGCCCAGTTTGGACCAATTAATGGTGGAGGGAGCCTCTAACCACCCCAGTTTGGACCAATTCATGGTGGAGGGAGCCTCTAACCAGCCCAGTTTGGACCAATTCATGGTGGAGGGAGCCTCTAAAAAACCCAGTTTGGACCAATTCATGGTGGAGGGAGCCTCTAAACAGCCCAGTTTGGGCAAATTCATGGTGGAGGGAGCCTCTAAACAGCCCAGTTTGGGCAAATTCATGGTGGAGGGAGCCTCTAACCAGCCCAGTTTGGACCAATTAATGGTGGAGGGAGCCTCTAACCAGCCCAGTTTGGACCAATTCATGGTGGAGGGAGCCTCTAAACAGCCCAGTTTGGGCAAATTCATGGTGGAAGGAGCCTCTAACCAGCAGAGTTGTGGGAAAGCAGGGTGGAGGGAGCCTCTAACCAGCAGAGTTGGTGGAAATCAGGGTGGAGGGAGCCTCTAACCAGCAGAGTTGGGGGAAATCATGTTGGAGGGAGCCTAGTATTAGCAGAATTGTGCAACGCTTATGGTGGATGAGTATGAGGATGCGGAGGAATTGGAGAGGTTGAGTACAGACATGGAGTTTCATGTTGGGGTGCTTTACACAGGTGGGCACAAAAATGAAGGCTCTATCCAGTGGTGGTTCATTTTTATCAAAGTGAGCCGGTCGGCACTCTCAGCTGACAGACGGGTGCGCTTGTCAGTGATGATGCCACCGGCTGCACTGAACACCCTCTCAGATAGGACGCTGGCGGCAGGACAGGACAGCACCTCCAAGGCATATAGGGCAAGTTCAAGCCACAGGTCCAACTTCGACACCCAATACGTGTAGGGCGCAGAGGGGTCGGAGAGGACAGGGCTGTGGTCGGAAAGGTATTCCCGCAACATGCGCCTATACTTCTCACGCCTGGTGACACTAGGACCCTCCGTGGCGGCACTTTGGCGAGGGGGTGCCATCAAGGTGTCCCAGACCTTAGACAGTGTGCCCCTCGTTTGTGTGGACCGGTGAGAACTTGGTTGCCTACTGGAGGAACTGCCCTCCCTGCCGCCAACGTCACATGCTGGAAACATCTCCATCATATTCTGCACCAATTGCCTGTGGCAAGCATTGATGCGATTGGCCCTCCCCTCTACCGGAATAAAAGACGAGATGTTGTTTTTATACCGGGGGTCAAGGATAGCAAAGATCCAGTACTGGTTGTCCTCCATGATTTTGACAATACGCTTGTCGGTTGTAAAGCACCCCAACATGAACTCAGCCATGTCTGCCACAGTGTTAGTTGGCATGACTCCTCTGGCCCCACCGGAAAGTTCAATCTCCATTTCCTCCTCATCCTCCATGTCTACCCATCCGCGCTGCAACAATGGGACGATTCGAAGTTGCCCGGAAGCCTCCTGTATCACCATCACATCATCGGACAACTCTTCTTCCTCCTCCTCCTCCTCCTCCTCCTCCATTAAACGCAGTGAAGCGGACAGATGTGTGGACCTACTCTCCAGCTGTGACGGATCGGATGCTATCCCTAACTCCTCTGTGTGATCTGAGTTATCCCTGATGTCAATCAGGGATTCTCTCAGAACACACAAGAGCGGGATTGTAAGGCTCACCATCGCATCCTCAGAGCTCACCCTCCTTGTGGACTCCTCAAAGACCCGTAGGATGTCACAAAGGTCTCTCATCCATGGCCACTCATGGATGTGAAACTGAGGCAGCTGACTTTGTGGCACCCTAGGGTTTTGTAGCTGGTATTCCATCAAAGGTCTCTGCTGCTCAACCACTCTATTCAACATCTGAAACGTTGAGTTCCAGCGTGTGGGGACGTCGCACAAAAGCCGGTGTTGTGGCACATGCAGGCGTTGCTGGAGAGATTTTAAGCTAGCAGCGGCTACTGTCGACTTGCGAAAGTGGGCGCACATGCGCCGCACTTTCACCAGTAGCTCTGGAACATTGGGGTAGCTCTTTAGGAAACGTTGCACCACTAGGTTGAAGACGTGGGCCAGGCATGGAACATGTTGGAGTCCGGCAAGCTCCAGAGCTGCTACCAGGTTCCGGCCGTTATCACAAACGACCATGCCTGGGCCCAGGTGCAGCGGCTCAAACCATATTGCCGTCTCATCGAGGAGGGCATCCCTCACCTCGGAGGCAGTGTGCTGTCTGTCCCCCAAGCTGATCAGCTTCAGCACAGCCTGCTGACATCTACCAACGCCAGTGCTGCAACGTTTCCAACTCGTAGCTGGGGTCAATCTAACAGCGGAGGAGGAGGCGGTGGCGGAGGAGGAGGCGGTGGCGGAGGAGGAGGCGGTAGAGGAGGAGGAGGGGGGTGTTCTTCTCGTGTCCCTGCCAGGAATGTTAGGCGGGGAGACGAGGTACACCGGGCCAGTTTGGGAAGCAGTCCCAGCCTCAACTACATTCACCCAGTGTGCCGTCAGTGAAATGTAGCGTCCCTGTCCGCATGCACTTGTCCACGCGTCGGTGGTCAAGTGGACCTTTGTGCAAAGCGCGGAACTAAGGGCCCGCCTGATGTTGAGTGACACGTGCTGGTGCAAGGCGGGGACGGCACACCGGGAGAAGTAGTGACGGCTAGGGACGGCATAGCGAGGTGCCGCAGTTGCCATCAGGTCCAGGAAGGCGGGAGTTTCAACAAGCCGGAACGCCAACATCTCCTGGGCCAGCAGTTTAGCGATGTTGGCGTTCAAGGCTTGCGCGTGTGGGTGGTTAGCAGTGTATTTCTGCCGCCGCTCCAATGTCTGAGAGATGGTGGGTTGTTGTAAAGAAACGCCTGATGGTGCCTTTGATGGTGCAGGAGAAGGAGATAAGACAGGACCAGGGGAGGATGAGGTAGAAGTCAACAAAGTGGCGGAGGCAGATGAAGTGGTGTCCTGGCTCGTCCTCTGGAGTGCATCGCCAGCACAGTCAGCAGTGGCAGTGGCAGAGGCAGAGGCAGTGGCAGAGGCAGTGGCAGTGGCGTGAACGGCAGGCGGCCTTTGTCCTGCCGTTGCTGCCTGCCACTGATTCCAGTGCTTGGATTCCAAATGACGGCGCATTGAAGTGGTGGACAGGTTGCTCTTCTCAGAGCCCCTAATCAATTTCGAGAGGCAAATTGTGCAGACAACACTATATCTGTCCTCGGCGCATTCCTTGAAAAAACTCCACACCTTCGAGAAACGTGCCCTCGAGGTGGGAGTTTTTCGGGGCTGGGTACGAACTGGAACATCTTGGGAGATTCCGGGTGTGGCCTGGCTTCGCCTAAGCTGCTGACCTCTGCCTCTGCCTCTAGCTACCCTTTTTGGTGCTGCACCTGCCTCAACATCCACACTACTTTCCCCGCTTGACATCCCCCCTGTCCAGGTCGGGTCAGTGTCCTCATCATCCACCACTTCCTCTTCCAACTCCTGTCTCATCTCCTCCTCCCGCACAATGCGCCGGTCAACTGGATGCCCTGACGGCAACTGCGTCACATCATCGTCGATGAGGGTGGGTTGCTGGTCATCCACCACCAAATCGAACGGAGATGGAGGAGACTCTAGTGTTTGAGCATCTGGACACAGATGCTCCTCTGTTAGGTTCGTGGAATCGTGACGTGGAGAGGCAGGTTGAGGGACAATGAAAGGAGCGGAGAACAGCTCTGGGGAGCAGGGACAGTTTGGGTTATTGTTCTGTAAAGCTTCGGAATTTTGGGAGGAAGGAAGACAAGACTGTTGGGTAATAGGAGGAGAGGAGGCAGAGTCTGACTGGCTGCTGGACAATGTGCTGTAAGCGTTCTCTGACAGCCATTGCAAGACCTGTTCCTGGTTCTCGGGCCTACTAAGGTTTGTACCCTGCAGTTTAGTTAATGTGGCAAGCAACCCTGGCACTGTGGAGTGGCGCAATGCTTGCTGCCCCACAGGAGTAGGCACGGGACGCCCTGTGGCTTCACTGCTACCTTGCTCCCCAGAACCATTCCCCCGACCTCGCCCACGGCCTCGTCCACGTCCCTTTCCGGGAGCCTTGCGCATTTTGAATTCCTAGTTAGAAATTGGCACTGTATACCAGTAGTAAAAATTGTGGGTGCACGTAACCCCAATATATTCTTTGAATTCCCAGTCAGACACTGGCACTATATGGCAGTAGCAAGAAATGAGGGTATTTGTATTCCCAATATACTCTTTGAATTCCCAGTCAGACAATGGCACTGTATACCAGTAGTAAAAATTGTGGGTGCACGTAACCCCAATATATTCTTTGAATTACCAGTCAGAAACTGGCACTATATGGCAGTAGCAAGAAATGAGGGTATTTATAACCCCAATATATTCTTTGAATTCCCAGTCAGACAATGGCACTGTATACCAGTAGTAAAAATTGTGGGTGCACGTAACCCCAATATATTCTTTGAATTCCCAGTCAGACACTGGCACTATATGGCAGTAGCAAGAAATGAGGGTATTTGTATTCCCAATATACTCTTTGAATTCCCAGTCAGACAATGGCACTGTATACCAGTAGTAAAAATTGTGGGTGCACGTAACCCCAATATATTCTTTGAATTCCCAGTCAGAAACTGGCACTATATGGCAGTAGCAAGAAATGAGGGTATTTGTATTCCCAATATACTCTTTGAATTCCCAGTCAGACAATGGCACTGTATACCAGTAGTAAAAATTGTGGGTGCACGTAACCCCAATATATTCTTTGAATTACCAGTCAGAAACTGGCACTATATGGCAGTAGCAAGAAATGAGGGTATTTATAACCCCAATATATTCTTTGAATTCCCAGTCAGACAATGGCACTGTATACCAGTAGTAAAAATTGTGGGTGCACGTAACCCCAATATATTCTTTGAATTCCCAGTCAGAAACTGGCACTATATGGCAGTAGCAAGAAATGAGGGTATTTGTATTCCCAATATACTCTTTGAATTCCCAGTCAGACAATGGCACTGTATACCAGTAGTAAAAATTGTGGGTGCACGTAACCCCAATATATTCTTTGAATTACCAGTCAGAAACTGGCACTATATGGCAGTAGCAAGAAATGAGGGTATTTATAACCCCAATATATTCTTTGAATTCCCAGTCAGACAATGGCACTGTATACCAGTAGTAAAAATTGTGGGTGCACGTAACCCCAATATATTCTTTGAATTACCAGTCAGAAACTGGCACTATATGGCAGTAGCAAGAAATGAGGGTATTTGTATTCCCAATATACTCTTTGAATTCCCAGTCAGACAATGGCACTGTATACCAGTAGTAAAAATTGTGGGTGCACGTAACCCCAATATATTCTTTGAATTACCAGTCAGAAACTGGCACTATATGGCAGTAGCAAGAAATGAGGGTATTTATAACCCCAATATATTCTTTGAATTCCCAGTCAGACAATGGCACTGTATACCAGTAGTAAAAATTGTGGGTGCACGTAACCCCAATATATTCTTTGAATTACCAGTCAGAAACTGGCACTATATGGCAGTAGCAAGAAATGAGGGTATTTGTATTCCCAATATACTCTTTGAATTCCCAGTCAGACAATGGCACTGTATACCAGTAGTAAAAATTGTGGGTGCACGTAACCCCAATATATTCTTTGAATTACCAGTCAGAAACTGGCACTATATGGCAGTAGCAAGAAATGAGGGTATTTATAACCCCAATATATTCTTTGAATTCCCAGTCAGACAATGGCACTGTATACCAGTAGTAAAAATTGTGGGTGCACGTAACCCCAATATATTCTTTGAATTCCCAGTCAGAAACTGGCACTATATGGCAGTAGCAAGAAATGAGGGTATTTGTATTCCCAATATACTCTTTGAATTCCCAGTCAGACAATGGCACTGTATACCAGTAGTAAAAATTGTGGGTGCACGTAACCCCAATATATTCTTTGAATTACCAGTCAGAAACTGGCACTATATGGCAGTAGCAAGAAATGAGGGTATTTATAACCCCAATATATTCGTTGAATTCCCAGTCAGACAATGGCACTGTATACCAGTAGTAAAAATTGTGGGTGCACGTAACCCCAATATATTCTTTGAATTACCAGTCAGAAACTGGCACTATATGGCAGTAGCAAGAAATGAGGGTATTTGTATTCCCAATATACTCTTTGAATTCCCAGTCAGACAATGGCACTGTATACCAGTAGTAAAAATTGTGGGTGCACGTAACCCCAATATATTCTTTGAATTACCAGTCAGAAACTGGCACTATATGGCAGTAGCAAGAAATGAGGGTATTTATAACCCCAATATATTCTTTGAATTCCCAGTCAGACAATGGCACTGTATACCAGTAGTAAAAATTGTGGGTGCACGTAACCCCAATATATTCTTTGAATTACCAGTCAGAAACTGGCACTATATGGCAGTAGCAAGAAATGAGGGTATTTGTATTCCCAATATACTCTTTGAATTCCCAGTCAGACAATGGCACTGTATACCAGTAGTAAAAATTGTGGGTGCACGTAACCCCAATATATTCTTTGAATTACCAGTCAGAAACTGGCACTATATGGCAGTAGCAAGAAATGAGGGTATTTATAACCCCAATATATTCTTTGAATTCCCAGTCAGACAATGGCACTGTATACCAGTAGTAAAAATTGTGGGTGCACGTAACCCCAATATATTCTTTGAATTACCAGTCAGAAACTGGCACTATATGGCAGTAGCAAGAAATGAGGGTATTTGTATTCCCAATATACTCTTTGAATTCCCAGTCAGACAATGGCACTGTATACCAGTAGTAAAAATTGTGGGTGCACGTAACCCCAATATATTCTTTGAATTACCAGTCAGAAACTGGCACTATATGGCAGTAGCAAGAAATGAGGGTATTTGTATTCCCAATATACTCTTTGAATTCCCAGTCAGACAATGGCACTGTATACCAGTAGTAAAAATTGTGGGTGCACGTAACCCCAATATATTCTTTGAATTACCAGTCAGAAACTGGCACTATATGGCAGTAGCAAGAAATGAGGGTATTTATAACCCCAATATATTCTTTGAATTCCCAGTCAGACAATGGCACTGTATACCAGTAGTAAAAATTGTGGGTGCACGTAACCCCAATATATTCTTTGAATTCCCAGTCAGACACTGGCACTATATGGCAGTAGCAAGAAATGAGGGTATTTGTATTCCCAATATATTCTTTGAATTCCCAGTCAGACAATGGCACTGTATACCAGTAGTAAAAATTGTGGGTGCACGTAACCCCAATATATTCTTTGAATTACCAGTCAGACACTGGCACTATATGGCAGTAGCAAGAAATGAGGGTATTTGTATTCCCAATATATTCTTTGAATTCCCAGTCAGACAATGGCACTGTATACCAGTAGTAAAAATTGTGGGTGCACGTAACCCCAATATATTCTTTGAATTCCCAGTCAGACACTGGCACTATATGGCAGTAGCAAGAAATGAGGGTATTTGTATTCCCAATATATTCTTTGAATTCCCAGTCAGACAATGGCACTGTATACCAGTAGTAAAAATTGTGGGTGTATATAGCCCCAATTCTATTGCTAGGGGACTTGCAGGGTATTTCTGGGGTGAAGGTGGGGGGGCACACCGTTGGAACGGGTATCGGGGTATATATCGGGTATACGGGAATACACTGACAGTGTATTCCATTCAGGATCCTGGGAAAGCTGGGTTGCGGCGATTGAGCCCGTCAGTGCCACGTTACACTGACAAGCTTCTCCCTGGAATTTAGCTCTTACAAGAGCTGTTGGTTGTCTTCTCCTTCCTATCCTAGCCTGTCCCTGCCTACCCAGAATCTAAGCCCTAGCTAGCTGGACGGAAACCTCCGTCCTCGGTGAATTGCAAGCTCAGAATGACGCGAACCTGGGCGGCGCTGTTCTTTTAAATTAGAGGTCACATGTTTTCGGCAGCCAATGGGTTTTGCCTACTTTTTTCAACGTCACCGGTGTCGTAGTTCCTGTCCCACCTACCCTGCGCTGTTATTGGAGCAAAAAAGGCGCCAGGGAAGGTGGGAGGGGAATCGAGTAATGGCGCACTTTACCACGCGGTGTTCGATTCGATTCGAACATGCCGAACAGCCTAATATCCGATCGAACATGAGTTCGATAGAACACTGTTCGCTCATCTCTAATAGTAAAGCTTTCAAAGGAAATGTATCACTTAAAAAATTTTAACCAACTGTTTCCACACTGAATATAAGGTGTACAGAGGCATAAAAAGTCATCACTGGGCCCCATAGCAAAACATAAATGCCATGGAAGTAACTTGAGAGTTGCAACCGGGCCCCGCAGCCTTAGGGGGCCCCAAGATGTCTCTTTTCAATTACCATTACTATAAATTATACACCACAGTTGGGGACCTGGTACAGATTTTGCATTGGGGCCCAATCATGTTAGTTTTTTTATGGGAAGCACACCACTGAGAACTCCATGAAGCATAATACACATATAACAGGGTTTTCTGGAACTTACCGTATATACTCGAGTATAAGCCGAATTTTTCAGCACAGTTTTTGTGCTGAAAAAGCCCCCCTCAGCTTATACTCGAGTCAAGCAAAAAAAAATTAAAAAATAAAAAAATTTCTTTTTCTTTTTTTTTTTTTTTTTTGGGGGGGGGAGTGGGGGTCTATGACCAGCCGCCATAGTAATGTATAGAATCTCCCATAAAATAGTGAAAAAAAGCTTTAAATAAATATAATTAAAAAATAAAGTAAATAAAAGTTGTAAATCCCTCCTTTCCCTAGAATACATACAAAAGGAGAAAATGACTATGAAACACAAACACATTAGGTATCCCTGTGTCTGAAAGTGCTCAGTCTACTGAATATAGGTTATCTGCAGTGCTCCTGTTCCGTCGCGAAGGGGTTAATAGGAGCACTGCAGATACCCTATAGTCAGCCAGGCTGAATTCCAAGTGGGGGAAAAAACCCAGTCCTCAAGCTCAGGGAAGGGGCAGACAGACAACCAAAACACCCCCTCCCCTTCCCCAGCACCCAGCAACTACTGCACCCAATAACTCCAACCATTTTAATTTTTGAAATTTTCCAGTAGCTGCTGCATTTCCCCCCTAGGCTTATACTCGAGTCAATAAGTTTTCCCAGTATTTTGTGGTAAAATTAGGGGCCTCGGCTTATATTCGGGTCGGTTTATACTCGAGCACATATGGTATATTAGTGACCGTCGACCTCTTTGTGCTGATAACATTGCGATCATCAGTTACATGGTACAGCAGTGGCTCAGTCCCATTCAAAGAAGGCCTTTTTCTGACAGGTATATGCCAAAAAGTGGTATGGAATAGTGTGGTAAAATATGCTATTCCATACAAAAGTATCAAAAAATATGCTGCATATACAGATGTAGCAGAGTTAACCTAAACTGCAGGTGATATCTTATAAAAGATAATGACAAAAAAAAAAAAGACATTTTCCCAAAGATTTTTCATTGTTTTGTTGTTTTTGTTTTCTTCTGTGATAAGATAGCAGCAGTTTAACCACTTGCAGAAGTTTGGGTTAACTCTGCCACATTGGTATGACAACAGCCATTGGATGGTATCGTCCATTTAAATGTGCCTTCAGATTACCAGAAAATTCCGGAGGGGCTAAGAGTGGGGTAAAATTAAAAATAAAGTCATTCTCATCTATTACCGATCCTCTTTTTGATGTTGCCAATATCTCACAGACCACTGCTGCCAAAAGAATCCATTTAGGGTCAGTGCACATGGAGTTTTTTAAACTCTATTGGGAGGCTCTTTTTGGAGGCTGATTTTCAGGCGGATTCAGCGTCAAAATCAACGCCAAAAAACTCTGTGTGCACTGACCCTTAATTGCATCCATTGCTTTCTCATATTAATGGAAATGAAATGCAAATACTAGGCACAATCCAAGGAGCGGTGCTGTTTTTGGAAGAAAGCAGCCATATTTGTCTAAGGCCAAATTCATAGAAATGTGCTAACAGACATGTTCGTCCTTTTAAGACCTTATTCACACGGCCGTCACAAGACCTTTTTCTCTACACCTGTAAAAAATGATCTGTCAAAAAACACAAAACAAAATGTGAATAGACCCGTAGACATTCTTGGGTTTTAAAACAGTCATGTGAATAAGACTGTAATCGGACCAATTGATGTCTGTTCCTCAAAGGCATTTTTCCATCACATGGGATTTTTGGACCAGAACCTGAGGCAGAGGCCGCCTCAGGTTCCGGTCCAAAAAGTGGGTATCCGCGACTGAATGCCAGTGCACTGCACTGCCATCCAGTTGCGCACTCCGCTCCAGATTAGGCCAAATGAATGAACCTAGTCAGGAGGAGGGAGTGTCTTCAGGCCCGAGTCATGAGGCAAAACGGCCTGAAGAATGAGCATCTCGCTTCTTTTTCCGGGAATCGGTACAAGGAACAAACAACAACTGAGCGGCTCCCATTGATTTCAATGGGAGCCGTCTTTTTGGTCAGGATTTTGAGGCAAATACGGCCTCAGAATCCTGACCAAAAAACTCAGTGTGAACTTACCCTTACCCTGTTTTCTTCCAAAAACAGCACCACACCTATCCATGGGTTGGCCTGGTATTGCATTTCATTTCCATTGGTATGTAATACCACATACAGCCTGTGGACAGGTGTGGCGCTGTTTTTATTGCTTCACTGTGAACGCCTAATTCATGAAAACCTGTTTAACCAGATATAAAGAAGTATATTTACTTCCATAATCATGATATAAGAGATATCCTGTCTGCAAATCTCCATATTGTACTCCAGTTCTGGTCTCGCTGGTCGGATACATCTTAGGTATCATTTACATGCTAATTGGTTGGGTTTATAAATGAGTTTACATTTGTAGGCAGACAAGTGAATGCATTCAGTCATTATTATAGCATGATGGCTAATGAGCAGCCTAAGTAAAATGAATTACCACCTTGGCGTACATCCTTTCTGCAGCTAAATCAAGATATACATGAGGAGAATTTAACTTGCTGGGCAGAAGAATGCAATACGGCTATGAAGAGTAAAATCTGTGTACGATGCGCTCACTTCTGGTTGGTCATACGTGGAGCAGCTTGGGGACTAAATGTCAATGGCCAGCCAGACACTGCCGAAGTATCCGAGGTTATCCTGAATATGAGTATGACAATACAAGGAGCTCAGTTGTGTCTCCTCTACTCACTGGGGGCGCTTGAGGTAGCCAATGTACACTGGCATGACATATTCCAGTCTTTATCTGTAAGGAGTAAGGTGTGTTTATTTGCAGGCATGCGCCTCTTAATAAATCTGCCAATCTCTACGGAAGAAAACCAAATCTACTTGGTGGTCATGTGGATTAAGTTGGCATTATTATACGACATGTTTCACCTGTGATTCGGTCTCATTGGTCTCTGACGTCATTCATTACGTCTCTGAGACCTGAAGAGGCCGGAAGACCAGTGCTGGAGCCCAGGAGAGGCGAGGGGGTATTTGCCTCCGATCATTATACTCTGGGGTCTGAAGAGACTGGAGAGTATAATAAAAGCTCATGAGTGGCAAATCCCAAAAATTTGTAATGAAAACTGTAGGGGTCACTATGGGACGTCATATTGTGTGGAGGGGCCACTATGGGATACTGTACTGTATGAAGGAGCTACTGTGAGACATTGTACTGTGTAAAGGGGTCACTATGGGACAATATATTCTATGGAGGCCACGCTGAGACATTATCATATATGAAGGGGCCACTATGGAAAATTATGCTATGTGAAGGGGCGACTATACATATAGATTAAAAGACTTATCTACATTAGGCATCCCAAATAAAGAAAAAGTTTGCAAGTCCAAATGTTACAGTGATTAGAGATGAGCGAACACTGTTCGGAACAGCCGTTCCGAACAGCACGCTCACAGCACGCTCCCATAGAAATGAATGGAAGCGGCCGGCACGCGGGGGGTTAAGCGGCCGGCCGCTGGCAAAGTCTGCGTGCCAGGTGCTTCCATTCATTTCTATGGGAGCGTGCTGTTCGGATCGGCTGATCCGAACAGTGTTCGCTCATCTCTTATGGTGATCTATTGCTGCTAAGGAAAATGTGGCTAAACCCCTACAAACACATACCTTGTAATGTCAACGGTTAGTGCCCCCACTTGTTTGTGGTCCCATCTCTTGGCCACAGTGGAGGACGTTAAAAAAATGCTTCATGCTCTGTAGGACCTGTCATGTCCTGTTACTTAGACAAGTAAATGATTTGAATGGAAATTGTGTAATACTTAGTTTCCACACTGGAGACACTACAGAGATAGAGAACACTAAATACCAAGTTTTCTCACAGATTGAAGCTGGAGTTCCTGCCTGAGGACATCATATAAGGTTAGAAGTAGAGATGAGCGAACACTGTTCGGATCAGCCGATCTGAACAGCACGCTCCCATAGAAATGAATGGAAGCACCTGTCACGCAGACTTTGCTGGCGGCCGGCCGCTTAACCCCTCGCGTGCCGGCTGCTTCCATTCATTTCTATGGGAGCGTGCTGTGAGCATGCTGTTCGGAACGGCTGTTCCGCACAGTGTTCGCTGATCTCTAAAGCTTAAAGTCATTTATAGGGTTATAGGGCTTATAGTCAGGTACTATCCAAAGAGAAGAAGGTAACACCACATTCTAAAAGATGTTGCGTTACCCCTAGATCAGCCCACTCTGTCCATAGACAGTTTTGGAACTGAAAATTGATGTAAAACCTATTGGTATTTTTATTTATGTAATCCACAGAGAACATGAAGTTTTGGTTCATCCTCTGTCCATTGGAGTTCATGGGGAAAACACAAAGGATGATACCTGGTGCTCAGGGAAATTGGACAACTTATGCGTGTTTTCATGCAATCCCATAATTCATTTTTGCATAGATGTTTCATCACTAAAATATCTATTTATGCTTTATATCTCATATTTTGTCCTTGCCAAATGTTAGAAATTGGCATGAGTTAGATCATTGTGTCATTGTTGTTCTTGGCACTGCCACCCAGCAGTTAACGTTATTCCACATACATCCCGGTGGAAGCTATGAAGTTTCTCTGCGCAATAACCTCTATTTCACTTTCTCCACGTACACGTCCTGTCATTCTGAACAGGCATCATTTAAGAGCATGTATTTCTTTAGAAAATGATATTCCACCGCTCACCTTGTTGTTCTCACCCATCACTGCTAAATTAATTTCTGTGTTCCAAAGCTCTCAGCACTGGGCTATAAATGGTACTAACAAGATCCATCACTCCGTGTTTTCCTGTCGGTGACTTTGCAACTTTTTGATGACATTGTCCCAAATTTCAAAATGAATTCTAAAATAAGAAACCATCCAGATCTGTTCCTTCTCATACCATTATGTGGATGACCCTGATTTCCAAGGACGTTGGTAAAGTCGGAATACGACGACAATCAATAGACGTGAAGCAAGGAAAAATAAATTTGCAGGTTCTGTATCAAGCCTTTTAAGCAAGTACCCTATTTTTTTTAGTGAAGGTTATTTAGAAGTTAGTAATCTTCCAAGGTTTCTAGAGAGGTTTGGGGGTTAATATTGAATATCTCTGGTTGGTGGGTTTTGAGGATTCCCCTACCTGGAACTCTGGCCCTAGTATGGCCCTATCTATCAGAGC
Organism: Leptodactylus fuscus; assembly: GCF_031893055.1. Classification (NCBI taxonomy): domain Eukaryota; kingdom Metazoa; phylum Chordata; class Amphibia; order Anura; family Leptodactylidae; genus Leptodactylus; species Leptodactylus fuscus. The sequence goes on along the minus strand of NC_134269.1, from coordinate 185,445,891 downwards.
GATATTTTTATTAGCATAATCGACATTTGAATATTTTTAATTCAAACTTGCTCATTGCTATTTATTCCTGTGTTTACTTGAGTTTATTTGATCATATGTTTTATTCCAAGAGTTGCGATCAAAATGTTCAGTACCAGTTTAGGAATGGCAAAATAAATCAAAGTAAGAAGCGCTCTATTGGTTAGCTTGGGATTTTTTTGCCATGCAGCCCATGTTTCTCCATGTAGCCATCCTCTTGCTGATGCAAATGGACCAGTCAAAAGGGCATGTGCAGCCTCCCTCTCAGCAACTTGAGGGTTAACATGTATACCTGTGTACCTCCCAGCCAATCCCAGATTCCTCTGGTCTACTTATACCTGTTCGGTCCTCTGGTTGGCATCTGAGCAACATAGGCCTCTAGTCTGTCTAGTTGCTGCAAAGGTTTTGTTAGTCTGTCTGCTTTTTCATGTATAACTTCCACCTTGTTCTTTTACTTTGCTCTTGCTTGTTTGCTCTAATTTGCCTGATTTCTGTGCAAGACCTTTGTCTGTCCCTGACCTGCGAACTTGAGCTGCATGACCATACCTGACCTCTCTTTTTCTGAATCCCTGGTATTTCGCACCGCGTCTCTCTTTCCTATGGCCAGTTGCCACCTACACCAAGAAGAAGCGACCTGCTAGTTTCCTTGCAGCGAAGACCAGATCCCTGTAGAGATGTTAAACTCCCTTTGAAAGGGTTGTGTTGTTATGGTCACTTATCTACTTTCCACAGGCAGGGGTTCAGTGTCCGATGGCTCAGGGCCCTGAATGCCGAGTCCTCCAGTGAGAAGGATGAAAGTCCTTGTGAATGAAGCATCAGTACTCTTGTGTGACCAGCACTCTATTTCTATGGGGCTTCTATGTAATCTGCGGCTGCGCCCACAGTCCCGTAGAAGCGAATGGAGTGCTGGTCACGCATTCACAAGGAGGCTTTAGGGGGACTTTTGGTTACCCATTCTTTTGATCACTGGGGACTTGGCCTTCGGGACTCCAGCAGTCGTACATAAGTTAATATTGGCACAATCCCTTTAGCTTCAAGAGCATTGCAGTCTGTGCACCAAAACAACAAGTCTACACCATCTACAAACCCATAAAAAGTTTCAGTGTTTTGCACAGATAACTAATATTTTGTCTGCCAGAAGAATTTTATGAAGTAGGTTTCGCTGTTAACCTCTCTGTTTCCTCATTACTGATAATTTCTCCATCACTGATTTTCCGGCAGTGACCTCAGTGGCCTCTTTAGGTATCTGCTTGAATACATTCCCTAGTTAATGAGAGAGGATTTAGCATGTTACAATACTGCAGACCTCACTCACAAAATATACTTAATTATTTTCCTGGAAGACAGTAGAACAAGCCCCGAAGTAAAGACATAAAGAGAAGATGAGACACAATGGAAATTCAGAACTTTTACTCTACATTGTGTATCCATTATGCCTTATATGTTTACAATGCACTATGAAGGTATATGTGTATATACATACTGTAAGTGATTGTCTATACAGCTATTTACAAGAGTAAAAAGCTATATGATTTAGGTTTACCATAACCTATCTGCAGGGCTCAGTTGATATGCTGAGTTCTGGTGACAGACTCCCTTTAAGCAGGATGTCTGGCAGATAACTATTCTCTTAAAAATTAAGCTAGGGCTACATGACATCTTTGGCATGATAAAGCTAGGGCTAGTCAGCGACTTTGGCCACAACTCCCATTGTGGGACTGACTGCGACTTTTAGTTGAACACTACTTGACATTTTGCACCTAGAAGTCACTGTTACGGCACACTAGGGATGGCAATTAGATTTCATTCACTAACATTAGTGTCAGCCAAAGTCGTCATGTAACCTTAGCCTTATCAGCATGGCATATCAAAGTAAATAACAAAAACCTCACCCATCCCCACCACTGTTGTTTTCTCCTACTTTTTGCTCCTGCTCAACTTGCAGGAAATGGCCCTCACCCAACTACGTGCTGAGATAGATCACAGCTGGGACAACAACTACCTGAACTCATCCTTATCTAATGCACATAAATCTCACTGGAAATGCAAACCTTACCACAAAAACTGAAAACCATGATCAAAAATATATATTAAAAATACAAATCCAATATATAGAAATAGGCGATAAACATCAGTGCAACATAATAGATGGTTGTATTTGATAACTCTCTCCTATCCCTATTAAGAGATAAGATAATCCTTTAATAGTCCCACATTTATTTAGTCTATGGGGGGAAAATGCTCATTTCAGGGGTAGGCAACGTTCGATCAAATTATACTTACCAAGTCCACGAGTGAGGGTCGGGCTGGATCCCCCGAGAAGAGCCAACTGCGCATGTCCGCACTACAAGCGGGCATGTGCAGTCGGCTCTGCCCAGGCCCGATGCCTGGCAGAGTGAATTCAGAGCCAGAAGACGCCTCGGGGAAGCTGCACGGAGAAGACTTCTAAAGGTAGGAGAAGAACCAGTGTTGATTGGCCGACTGTATAGCATTCGGCCAATCAATGCTGGTTCTGCATCGAACTTTTCCATTCGAATAGCGAGTGGTACTCGATCGAGTACGAGTATTTCAAATACCGTAGTATTCGATCGAATACCTACTCGATCGAATACTACTCGCCAGGGCCGGTGTCAGCGCACGGCATAGTCGGGCAAGTGTCGGGGCCCACAGAGCCTCTGGGGGCCCCCCGGCACTTGCCCGCCCCAGCACTTGCCTGTTCCGATTTCAGCTCATCGGCGTCCGACAGATGCCGATGAGCTGAATACATAGGCGATTAAAGCAGGAGCTGTGAGCTCAGCTCCTGCTTTAAAGCTGCGGCCCCGCTTGCGTGTGTAGGCGCGACGTCATCACATTGCGCCTACACACGCAAGCCGGGCCACAGCTTTAAAGCAGGAGCTGAGCTCACAGCTCCTGCTTTAATTGCTTATGTGAATGGAGTGAGAGAGCGGAGAGAGGAGCGTCGGGGGAGCGATGGAAGGTGAGTGTGTTTGTTTTGTATTAAATATTAAGGTGGAACATAATGAAGGGGGCCCATGAAACTGGGGGGCAAATGAAGGGGAGGGGGGAACGGCATGACACTGGGGAAGATGAAGGGGGTGGGAGAGAACGGCATGAAACTGGGGACAGAGATGGAGGGGGCCAAATGAAACTGGGGGGGCAAATGAAGGGGAGGGGGGAACGGCATGACACTGGGGCAGATGGGGGAGTGGAACAGCATGACACTGGGGCAGAGACGGGGGACATGAAACTGTGGGCAGATGAAGGGGGAGAACATGGTGAAACTAGGGACAGAGATGGAGGGGGGGACATGAAACTGGGGGCAGAGGAAGGGTGTATATGAAACTTTGGGAGAGATGGAGGGGGGCATATAATTTACGGGTGACTGTAGGAGGATTATACTGTGTGTGAGCACATGATAAATGAATGAGAATGGGCAGAGTCAACATAAAAGTGGGTGCCGAATTTGCCGCGGCGCGCAGAGCACGCCGCACATTTTGCCCCTCTTTCTACCCTTTAAAAATTGGGAGATATGGCGTTGGTGACGCCACACTCCTGCATGATGTCACTCGCTTCATCTGCGACACACAGTGTCTCGACTCCCCCACCTCCTTTACAAGGGGGCCCACTGAGGCTCTGTCGCCCAAGGGCCCATAAAAACCTGGAGCCGGCCCTGCTACTCGCTCATCTCTAGTCAGAATGCCTTGTGAGCAATGAGATAGGAGATGGCGGTAGCAGCGGCTCCATGCATTAAGGAATCACAGGTACGTGAGTATAATTTTTATTTATTTTTGAGGTTTTTTTTAAGGCAGTAGGGGATGTTAGTGGGCATTATGAATATAAAGGGGGGGGATCATTTATATAAAATCTTATTTTGAGGCAATATCTATTTAGGGGCCATAACATAAGGGAGCAATTGGGCAGTATTAAATTAAGGAGGCACTTGGGCTTTATTAAAGGGGTTTTGCAGCTCATTTTTATTAATGATCTAGAGGTCCGACGCTCAGGACTTCCATTGATCATTTGTTTCAAGGGGCCATGGGACACGTGCAAGGAGGGTGATCCTTATATTATTTACATTGCACGCTGTTTTATACTGACCAGCCTTGTCCCATAGAAGTGTGTAGTGAGTAGCAGATGATGCTCACTTTGGGCACCGACTCTAACATATTCATGATCCAGCAGAAGACAACCAAATTTTATGGGTACTATGGTCCATATCTAAGGGTTTGTTGGAAGGTTTTCCCCCAGAAACATTTCTTCTGGTTGTCCCAAGGAGTGTCGGATTGTAGTACCTTGGAGCAACCAAATGAAATTATTCTGGTTGGCCCAAGAAACCAAAATCATTTCATCTGGTTGGCCCAAGGAACCAAAATCATTTCACCTGGTAAGTTCACATGATGTAACAGGCGCAAAATAACGCGGCATATACTCTCCTAACTCCCATTGAAATGAATGGGAGCATTTTGAGCGCATCATCTGCCGGCACGTGTATACGTGCCAGATCACGCTCAATAGGCAAAAGAAGATCTTCACACAGATGTATGTGCCAACCAATTAAATGTATTTATTGGTAGAGCTTTAGTGGAGCTCTACCAATAAATACATTTAATTGGTTGGCACATACATCTGTGTGAAGCTCTTCTTTTGCCTATTGATACAGGGTGGGACCCTAGCTTCTACACTGGGACAAAGTCTGTATCCCTGGAACATTGAAGATCACGCTCAATGTTACATCGTGTGAACTTACCCTCATACTGCTGTACTGGACCATCCTTAGATCACCATATTACTCTGTAAGGATCTATAAGGATCTAAGTTCTGTTGAACCCCTAAGATTCGTGACGGTAATACAGACACCAGCATGCGGCCAGCATTACAGTCATGTGAAAACGGTCTTTTTTCCTGACCACGAATATACAGTTTGATATATTCACCCGTCATTTTAAATATTTTGCGTGAATCACAAGATGTATAAAGCAGCCGTGTTATTAAGTCCATTAAAAATAAAACATATTAAGATTAAACAATCCATCTTGTGTAATCGCCGTTCTTCCGCCGCCACTTTGCTAATTAGCGCGTATCAAGCAGCGAGAGCAAATAAACCCTGAACTTTGTAAAAACGTGTAATTGACTTGTAGGACGAGTTGCCTGAATGTTCCAACAATTTCCTGCTAATAGTTTTCTGCTGCTTGCGTTGGCTGTATGACATCTTTTCGGAAAGACTGCAGACGGCAAAAACCTGAACTGCGCCTGCATTAATCATCTGCTTGAGGTGTCCTGCTTCTTCCTCCAGAAAATAATGGTATTTGGAAACCCCAGTAGAGACGAAGTGCAAAGTGCAATGGAAATAAAAAAAAATTGTAAGGTAAAGTTTAGCAAACCGAGTGGAAACTCAGGGGATGCAAACAAATGCGCTTCATTTATTTCGCTTGACAAAAGTATGGCTGAAACACGGGAAAGGAGAATATTAGGCTTCATACACATGGTGGTATTTCAGTCCTGTACAAGCACTAGAGCTGCAATATGGCACCCATGGAAGTCTACGGTGCCCCACTGTGCCACGTATGACTCTATTTATTTATGTAGACATACAGAGCTTTAACGTTTTTCCCTCCACTTTTATCTCCATGATAAGGGATAGAAAGAGGGACGCAATGTGTGTCAAGTTTCCATAATATAAGTGTAGCATAAAGTGATGAAGCCTTCTAAGTGCCCCCTTAAGTATAATGCCTCCTAAGTGCCTCCATATACTATAATCTCCCTTAAGTCCTCCTACACTTTATAATGCCTGCTTTACACAGTATAATGCCCTTTAGTACCCACACACAGTATAATGTTCCCTAATAGCCCCCACATAGTATAATGTCCTCTAAGTGCCCCCACACAATATAATGACTCCTTTTGTCCCCCACACAATATAATCTACTCTTGTGGCCCACAAACTATATAATGTCTGCTTTTGGACCCTACACGGTATTATATAGTATAGTGTAAGTTCTCCTTCACTCTCAGCAGCTTGGAGCAGCAGTCACAATGTAGTGACATCACTATATAGCGCCTATGTTTATCCAAACAGACTGCTCCATGCTTCACCATTGTATTCAAATATATCTGCATCCTGAGGATGTACAGTAGCTAGAGTTCCAGTCGGAATATACCATCCACCAACTGAGACATCAGGTGTCACACGCAAGCACTATACGGAAAAACACAGAGTGTTTATGTCTCCATGTTACAAAGATAAATGGATTTTGCTTGCCAATATACAGGCTCTGCACTTATATATAATAGCTAAAACCAATATATAACTAACAGCGGCTAGACAGTTACCAGAATGAACTTTCTTGGGAGAGTAGACCAGCCAGGTGTGGGGTAGCAGCTTGATCTATGCTCTTATGTCAAATAGACCCATAGAAGACACCAGTGTTATAAATGGAACTTAGTAGACGAGGACCCTGATTTTGCATCGGAATCGAGAATGCTGGTACCTTTGGTTTTCTAGCTGATATGAAACTACAACTCCCAGTCTGATGATGTCTGGACAGACTGGGAGTTGTAGTATTTTGAGTTGTTAATTCCTTCCTCCCCACATTCAAAAAAGTGAAGGACAGTATTTCCATAATTAAGGACCATATGGCACACCATTTGGCGGTACACAGAATTCCTACAACAAAGGGTGGGCCTACAGCATGGATTAATAGGACATAATGCCTACAAGATGAATAATGGTTCAGCGGATGGATACATACCCTAGGTCACCCAGTGACATATATCTTTGGAAATATAAAAAAAAAAACAAAAAAAAAAACTTGAGAGTCTTCAGTAGTTGATACCTTTTTTAATGGCTAACTAATAATGATGACAGATTACAACGTTTCGAAGCTCTGGGCTTCTTCTTCAGGTATATCTAAAAGCAATTTCTGAAGGATGCATATTGATGTACAGAGGGACACATAGGGATAGAATTCTAGGAGGGAGGGTGGAAGAAGGTTATTGGTTATTGGTACATACAAATAAACAATTCATCAGTTTGCAATGTTCTTATCAATTCCTCTGAATTGTGTCTTTTATGGCTGTCTCAGTTCAGTGATTTCTGTAGGATGCCATGAAGCAATGTGACAGATTCATCCCTTCTTGCAATGTTTGAAGCAGAGTCATAAACTTGTACTCATAAATCCATCTCTTTCCTAGATTTAAAATTCCCTCTTAAAACCAAAATTTTCATGTCATTGGTGATATTATGATCTTCATTGCTGAAATGTTTTGACACGGGAAGGTCCATTCTTTGTTGTCTAATTGTATGGTGATGTGAGTTCATTCGCATTCTAAGTTTCTGACCCATCTCTACAACATACAGATTTTCAGTGGAACATTTGGTGCATATTATTAAATACACTACATTAGGTGTGTTACAGGTGAACGTACTTGGGATTTTATATTCCCTGTTAGAATTTGGTATCTTTATCTTGTAGGTGGTCAGTATGTGAGGGCAGGTTTTGCACCTTTTCTGTCCGCATGGAAATGTTCCTGTGTTAGTTGGAGGTGACAGTGAGCTGCTAATAACCATATTCCTGAGATTTGGTGGCTGTCTATAGCACAGGAGGGGGTGTGTGTCTGGAAATATGGCTTTTAGACGGTCGTCTTTTTGAATTGCTTATTTGTATGTACCAATAACCTTCTTCCACCCTCCCTCCTAGAATTCTATTCCTATGTGTCCCTCTGTACATAAATATGCATCCTTCAGAAATTGTTTTTAGATATACTGTACCTAAAGAAGAAGCCGAGAGCTTCGAAACATTGTAATCTGTCATCATTATTAGTTAGCCATTAAAAAAGGTATCAACTACTGAAGACTCAAGTTTTTTGTTTTTTATATTTCTATCCACTGGCTAATACGGTACAAAAACAAACATTTTCCTTATATATTTTTGGAATATATGTTTAGTCATTTACAGCAAATCCCCATAATGTACCATATATTTCCCAAATCTGGGACCTGCACCCATCTGGAGAACCGTGGCCATCATTTGGCCATTGTGAATGTAGATGTTGCCACGCATGCGCAGTTCTCCCCATTCTCTAGTACTGGAGTTTCACACATACTTGGCTATTTGTTTAATCCCTAGAAAAGTTCTTGAAATAGGTATGGGTTCTTATCTTGAGAACAGTGTCTCTCACCCCCTGCCCTATGGCTATTGTGAATGTATGTGCATGCACGGCTTTCTCCATTTACTTGTATAGGAGTTTCTCACATGGTTAACTATTTGTAGAACTCCTAAAGTTTTTCACATAGGCAAGGGTCCCAGAGGAGACACCTGCATCTATCACACATTTGAAGTGTTTGGAATATATTGATATTGCTAATCTAAGCTAACGCCCTCCCTGACTATGTCCTAAATTACTTAGTGTACCAAAAATCTTTATTTACCTAGATCACCAGGGTAGTCATGTAACTGCCCCAGGCACATTTTTTTTATTTTTCTGGAAGGGGAAACTGAATGTCACCTATATTTACCCCCACCCCACCCCCACTCTATCATACTTACCTGTCTTCTAGTCCGGACCTTCTGGGCATGTGACATCACTTCTTCTGGGCGCCAGCACCTCCTCTTGACGGCTGTCAGACAACCCACACCTAAGTAAAAGAGCCAGAAGTGGCGAGGAGGTTGAGTTAGTAAGGAAGGGCTAATAGTGGGTGGGCTAGCGAGGGAAACAGGAAGGGGCTGTGAGAGAAAGGGAAGGAGGGAGAGAGAGCAGCAGTTCTGAGTGACACCCAAGACATCATGGTACTTGTAGGAAAACCCAGAATAAGAAGATGCCCATGTAAACAAATGCAGAAGATGCCAGGAGCTCCAGAGAAACAGAAATCACTTTTTGCCCGGAAAGCCCCTTTAAGGCATATCCTGTGGGTATACCAAAATATTCTAGGAGGGGATTCTGAATTTAAAGCTCACAAATGTATGTATGTATTAAGACAGAACATGACTATTTCTTTTCTTTTTTTGCTTTCTTTTTTCTTAAAACCATAATTTGCATAGGCACATCCCCACTTACCCCCCTCATTTCAGCCCTGCAGTAGAGTCTGTTTGCATATGCCTCTGCTTTGTTCATACAGTTTAGATGGTAACACACCGTTTTTTGCTTTTTTTTTTTTTTGGCTTTTAATGATCTTTTTGCAATTATGAACATTTAATTTTATAAATAATTCCTGCGGAGCCATGGTGCGGCACATTATATAATAGAAAATAAATTTCCGTAGTGAGATGTCATCACGGAGGGATTACAGGCCTTCATGTAAATAAAGGGTAATGTGCTGCAGCTTTATATTTACTTCCTGCATTATTTATCTGTTAAATCTTGAAAACTCAATTATGTCAATTGGAGACGAAAGAAGCTGAGAAGAGTTGATGCAACTTTAATTGTATATTATCTACTGTTCCCGCAAAGAGTGCAGCGCTCGAGCTGTCCTGCCATTAGAAGATGATAAATAAACATACAATTTACCAGCCAGTGAACACCCATCAACAAAGATTATAATAATGGCTGGCAGCTAAACCATGTAGTCATTATCTAGAATTTTAAGGGGTTGCCTCAAGAAGACAGAAAAAGTAATGCTATGGTCCCACCATGGAAGCACCAACCAAATAAAACATTGATGTTTTAGCTGTTAAAGAGGCTCTTTTAACACCTCCATCAACTTTAGTCCTTTGAAGAATTTTTTCTGTATTCCCCTTAATTCCTGAGCAATCAGAGCAGTTAGTTTTGATGCCTGATATAGCAGATAGGCTGTCAGTAGAGCAGCAGCTATTAAAAGATGCAAAGAAGTAAAATTGATGGGAGTGGTAAATGCTCTTTAAAGAGGACCTTGCACCTCCTCCACCAACTCCAACTACATCCTTCAATAGACAACCCTCTATTGATTCCGGCACAGTTGGAATATTTTTCTCTATACCCTGAGTAAACATTATTGTTAGTTTCAGCAGGGGCATGTATTCATTTTGGTGGCTGGACTAGGATTGATTTTTTGGGGTGTGCATTTATTTTGTTTTTTTTTTGTGGGATCTTTATTTTTGGATCTGGTCTGACTATTTAGTTATTCCACGATCCTGTGTTACTGCATTTATTTTGGGATCTTGTTAGAGGTCCAAATTTACTTTGGAGCAGGGGCGTAACTAGGGGGGTATCAGCAGTAGCGGCTGCCGCAGTGCTCAGGATATTAGGGGGGCCCTGTGGCGGCTTCTACTGCTGCATTTTGTTTTTCTTTTAATAGTCCCTAACTCTAGCAGGTAACAGGCCCTATTTACTTACCGATACTGGCTCCTGCTCACTGCCGCTGGTGCTTCTTCTTCTGCGGAGGCTGTGAGCAAGAGCTGGGATCGGTAAGTGAGTCCCCAGATCCTCAAACCCCACAAACTTTATCATTATACTCGGGGAGGGGTCTTTTCAGCCTCCCGAGTATAATGATCGGAGGGCTAGGAGAGGTAAGGGAACATAAAAACACTGTTACTTACCTCTCCTACACTCCGGCAGGCTTCGGGCTTACTTAGTGAGGTCACAGACGTCACATGGCCCAGGCCAGAGTCATTATGCGTTGTGATGCCAGCCTGAGTCAGGTGATGTCTGGTCCATCATTTAAAGGGGCTCTATCACTGGGAAAAGTCATTTTTAACTAATCACATGTTTGCATAGGCTTTAGAAAGTCTATTCCACACTTACCTTTTGTATGTAGATTGCTTCAGTGGTCTCTGAATAAGTCAGTTTTTATTCATATGTTAATGAGCCTCCATCCAGTACAGGAAGTTCCCAGCAGCACTCCTCTCTCCCATTATCTTCTATGTGTGTGAAGCAAACAGGAAGCTGAGTCATCAGCAGCAGCAGCCTCCCATAGGAAACAACAGGAGAGGTGTGCACGATGTATCGTGCACTAGTCTAATTAGCATATGAATAAAAACGGACTTATTCAGAAACCACTGAGGCAATCTACATACAAAAGGTATGTGTGAAATAGACTTTCTAAGGGCTATGCAAAGGTGTGATTAGTTAAAAATGACTTTTCCTAGTGATAGAGCCCCTTTAAGATGGCCAACATCACCGAGGAGTGCGCCGGAGACCAGGGAGAGCAAAGTAACATTGTTTGTTTTTGTTTGTATTCTTCCCTGGGTCTCCGATTATACCCTGGGGTCTGAAAAGACCCCTCCCCGAGTATAATAATGGTCAACAATGGTCAACATACTGTGTGCAGGGGCCACTATGGAGCATAATACTGTGTGCAGGGGCCACTATGGGGCATAATACTGTGTGTAGCAGCCTCTATGGGGAATAATACTGTGTGCAGGGGCCACTCTGGAGAATAATACTGTGTGCAGGGCCACTATGTCATAGTGGCCCCTGCACACAGTATGATGCTTCATAGTGGCTCCTGGGAGAGAAGAGACAGAGGCGGAGAAGAAGACAGAGGTGTCGCTGGAGCGTTTTCAAGCAGCACTAAGGACGCCCCCAGTGCTGCAAGAAAACTTATTTACATAATCAAGAATGGCGGCATGGATCAGAATAATAAAGGTAAGAGAAGAATAGCCTATGTGCACTTATTTTAAAAAGGGTATTGAAGGCTAATGATAGAATCCCTTTAAGTTGGGTGTCTTCCTCTGAGTCCTGCTAAACTGGAAAGGAAGGGGGACTATGAGTCCCTCACTTTTTGAGTGATCCCTAGCCATTGGTCTATTGCCTAACCACTCAACCACAGGTTGCTCAACCACTCAACCACAATGAGGTCTTCGTGTATGTTCTGATATTTTTATATCATTGAAAAAGTTACTGTTGTTAACCTTACGATTATAAGACATGGCATGCACGTCTCAAAACGGTCTGGTGTAAAAATAAAACAAAGCTTGCAAGCTATTATCTGCTCCACTGATGTCCCCACTGCTCGCTAATCTCCGTTCAGTTCTACTGGTTCCACCAGCTCCGAATCGTTCCGTTCTCTCTGCTGATATTCCCAGGACAGATCTGCAATTTCATTTATTTTTGTTCCAAACCTTCAGTTTGCTTAACATTGTGTGGACTAGAAAATCATGAGTGGAATAAGATATAGCTGTGGACATAAGGAAAGAGATATGCAGAAATATTGACTTTGGCCAAGATTACCATGCAAGTTATTTCATTCTGCATATACACTATGGTGTTAGAAGCCAAAGAATCAAGGAGACTGAACCAGAAAGTTTATAGATAGGGGTGGTCATGTTGCAGCGATGAAACATGAATAAATAAGACATTAGATAGGGTAACAGTTTATAAGCCATAGACTTTCGATGAGCAGAACTACTGTATAGTAAGAACGACGGAGGTACTAAAGGCAAAGAATTTGGTGGATGCCTTCTTATCAATTACGTGTAGTAATAGCCAATTCCCTGCACATGTTATTATGCTCCATAGCAGCCCCTGCACATAGTATTATGTCCCATAGTGGCCCCTGCACACAGTATTATGCCCCATAGCAGCCCCTGCACACAGTATTATGTCCCATAGTGGTCTCTGTACAAGGTATTATGTCCCATGACAGCCCCTCCAAACAGTATAATATTCTAACTTTTATGATATTACAATTTTAAACACTCACTAGCTATTATACTGTGGAGCCTTTTCAGACCCCAGAGTATAATAAGGGGAGGGCTAAGAGAGGTGACAAACATAAAAAACAATGTTACTCACTTTCTGTGCGCTCCGCAGTGGCTCTGTGTTCTCTTTGGTGCTCCTGCCTATAGTCAGTGACCGCTGATTGGTAGAGATGAGCGAGTACTGTTCGGATCAGCCGATCCGAACATCACGCTCCATAGAAATGAATGGATGCACCTGGTACTTCCGCTTTGACGTCGGCCGGCCGCTTAACCCCCCACGTGCCGGCTACGTCCATTCATTTCTATGCGAGCGTGCTGTTCGGATCGGCTGATCCGAACAGTACTCGCTCATCTCTACTGATTGGATCGTACGGGTCACGTTGCATCATTATGACACTGGACATGACCCCTGAGGCCCTGTCAGCTGTCTCTTACTTCACGCAGAAACGTCTGCAGAGCACAGAGCCGCCGCGGAGCGCATTGAAGGTTTTTTTTCATGTTTGATCAACTGCCCTGGGGCTCCGTTTATTATACTCTGGTTTCTGAAGATACCCCCACAGTATAATAATAGCAGTTTCATTTCGGCTGTGCTTTGTCCGATCAAAACTGCTGGGTGAGGACTCGTGCTGCCCGTTCCACATACATGTGCCAGGGGTTTCCGACACCTGGGATATATCAGTATGTGCACAGCATGCCACATAGAGATGGGTGTACTTTGCAAGATTCACTTCTCAAATATTCAAGAGGTTCACCCCCATGTTTCGTTTGAATCATAAGTACTATTATTATATTCTGGCAGGAAAAAAGAACAAAAACGGGAGGGCACTCACCACATGGTAGAATATCTTCTTAAAAACACAGTCCTTTATTTAAAGTGCATTAAAAACATCTCCTGCGAGGGAGCGATAGCATCCTAGGCAAAGAGGCAACAGGCGTTTTGTTCTTTTTTCCTGCTATGTTTTCTTACACTTTGGGTTGCTGAGCACCACCACACTAGTGGCAAAGACAATTGTCAAGTCCCATATTAAGGTTTTTCGTTTGATATATTACAGACAATGGTGAACCTTTGGTTCAAGAATTAGCAGTGCCACCTTTTTCTACTTTTTTGCACTTTTTATTATATTCTGGGGTCTCATCACGTGGCATGACTTTTATGCACGTCATGGCCTTAGCCTTTGCGGTGACCCCACTCAGGATGTAAGAAGAGGACTAGAGATGAGCGAACACCATTCGAACGAATAGGTATTCGATCAAATATCAGGCCGTTAAAGGTATTCGTTTCCAATCGAATACCACGCTGCATACGCAGTAAAAATTCGTATTCCCTCCCACCTTCCCTGACGCGTTTTTTGCACCAATAACTGTGCAGGGGAGGTGGGACAGGAACTACGACAACGGAGGCATTGAAAAAAATTGAAAAAACCCATTGGCTGTCGAAAACGTGACCTCCCATTTATAAGAATAGCCAGCGCCATTTTTGTGTCATTTGCGGTGAGAGATAGGGAGAGAGAGAGATCTGCTGAGGGCTAGTTAGGCATTAGCTTCTAGTAGGCAGGGAAAAACGGAAGAAAAACAACAGCTCTTTTCAGAGCTATACTGCAGGGAGAGGAGTGGAGCTTTCCACGGACGGTGTGTCCCCCAAAACAGGAGTAAAGGGGAATTAGTGGCTGCTATATACATTCAACCCAGCTTTTCAAGGGGATGTCCCTCCACAAAATAGCAGGAATACAAAGCAATTATTGGCTGCTATATACATTCAACCCAGCTTTTCAAGGGTTCCCCCCCCCACACACAAAATAGCAGGAATACAGAGCAATTAGTGGCTGCTATATGCGTTCAACCCAGCTTTTCAGGCAGTGTGTAACCCCAAAATAGGGAATACAGAAAAATTCAGTCCAGCTATATACACTCAACCCAGCTTTTCAGGCAGTGTGTAATCCCAAAACAGGGGTAAAGAAAAATTCAGTCCAGCTATATACGCTGAACCCAGCTTTGCAGGCAGTGTCCCCCATAACAGGGATACAGAGCAATTAGGTCCAGCTATGTATGCTCAATCCAGATATCCACGATGTGTACCCCCAAAACCTAGGTGGGAGACACAGAAATTCAGTCAGGCTATGTACGCTGAATCCAATTTTTAAGTGTCTACCCCCAAAGCTAAGTGCGAGACACATCAATTCAATCAGGCTATTTCAGCTCAATTCAATTTTTAAGGGTCTACCCCCCAAAGCTAAGTGGGATACACAGCAATTCAATCAGTCCATATACGCGACATCCAGCTTTGCTCCACTGAACCCCCCCAATGCTAAGTGGGAGACAACCGTTCATTCAGTCAGGCCATGTATGGTCAAACCTGTTTATAATGCTGTACCCCCCGAAGCTAAGTTGGAGACAGACGTTCATTCAGTTAGGCCATGTATGGTCAAACCTGTTTTTAATGCTGTACCCCCCTGGACCCAGTACAGGTGGTGGGTGACAGAAGGATACTGTCAGTGGTGAGCTCCATGCGGGCGAACAAATCCCACCCCATGTATGAGACCTTGATGGCACTTAGCAGCACTGTAAGTGACCGTTTGCTTCACCCCAAGTGTGAGAAGGAGCGCTATCGCAAGTCCTTCCTTCCAACCGCGACCAGGCTGTATAATCTACATCAGACCAAGTGAAGATCACTCCGCACAGAAAACTAATGATTATTATTATGACATCTTCCTTCTTTCTTCTTCTGTGCCTTAGCTGCTATGGACTCCTAGTATATCTTCTTTTCTATCTGCATTTTTAGATGGACACCGATGGAGTAGTGAACTCAGCCTTAGGGTCCATGCAAATGACCAAGTGTACATCTGAGTGGGGGGATAAGTTTACCTTGGAATGGAGACAGATGACATCTGACTGCTTTCCCTGATGCATTCAAGTCTATGAGGCTTCTAGATCCATTCTATTACATTAAGGTGGAAGATTATAGAGCAGGTTCTATTCTGCTCTCCTGAATCATTCCTGCTTTACCATCAGGGCCCTTATGAACACCATCACACTGGATCAGAGTAAGCAAGTACTCTCCAACTGAATGGATCTGAAAGCCCCATAGATGTCAATTTATTACAGAATGCTCTCGGTTGTTGCACCAAGTGTCACCTGACTGTATTCCGTGATAAAATCACTCCCCAACTCAGAACATTAAGTCATGAGCATGGACCCTTACTTAAGAGTGACTATAGTATTCTGCAATTTTTTTTAACTACTTTTTGTATTGCTTATTGATGTCTTTTGAGTGTCCCTCCAAATAGAGGTCATTGGCCCCCACTATGGTGGCCCACACAGGTCATCCACCCTGCAGCAATTAAAATCTAAAGAGTAAACATAAACATGGAACAAAATCATTGTAAAGAAGCAGCGGAGCAAGGTAAGGAAGAAGAATTCATTAATCAGCTATTATACAAACCTCAGGAACAATGTCCTCACCCCGGTCACCTTACACGGTAAGTACAAATGCAAATATCACATTGATTAATGAGAGCTTATAATTAGTGTCCTATTGGCGTAATAAACCGAAAGGAGAGTCCTTCACTTTGTGACACAGTGTCATGAGCAAGCTCTGACCATACACAGACTTATAATTATCCTTCAAGAAGGAGCTCCGGTTTTATCAGATGAGGATTTACTTGAAATAGATGTTGTATGCTTTAACTTAAAAAACATTATAAGGGGGCATTCACACAGAGTAACACTTCCCATTCACTTCAATGGGAGCGTTCGTAAACGCCACTGTTACGAGCGCTCCCATTGAAGTGAATGGGAAGTGTTCGGCAGTCTGCCGTAATGCCGGCGTGTACGGCTGTGATACACGCCCGGCCTTACTCCGTGTGAATGCCCCCTAAAAATGAATTTCTTGGTTATAAATTATTAGATACACAAATTCTTGACTGTTCTTCAGCCTCTTATCCATTTTTTTATTGTCTCATTTCAAGAGCTGTACTTTGTTATTTTTCCTTTGATGTTGTTGTAAGAGGGCTTGTTTTTTGTAGGATGAGTTGCATTTTTCACATGGAACCATTTTGGAGTACATATATCTTATTAACTTTTAATAACTGTGTATGGGGGAATAGTTAAAAAAAAAAAACCTGCAAATTTTTTGTTATAAATTTAGTGCTGCTCGCTGTGCTGCCAGAATATTACGATAACTTTATTCTTTATTCATAGTCATTATGGTCGTACCCAATACAGTTTGTTTTCTGTTGTAATACTTTTGCAGTAAAAATACTTTATTTTTGTGGCCCCGTATTCTGGAAACCTTAATTTTTTTTTTTAATTTTTCCATTGATGAAGCTGTATGAGGGCTTTTTTTTTTTTGTGGATTGAGTTGAGGGGAAAACAGAGGGGGCCAGTGGGGGTTGATATAATGGGGTTTGGTGACAAACTTCCTTTAATATGCGTATTCTCTAATGGTCAAGCTTTATGATAAGTGTGTCACTATCGATCACAAAAGACCACTCCATTCTTTGCTTCATATTTAAGCTTTTCTTGCTGCTACAAAATAGTATTTATTTTTATTAGCCTAGCTTGTTTATCAAAAGTGAAAAATATATAGAAATCGCCCTTAATTTTTTCTCTGCGGGGCACACATTCCATATTAATTAAGTACAGTACTGCACATTATATACAGTGCCTGGCTCTGTACACTGTAGTAGTCTAGAAATGCAGCTCTGCCCCCACTCACTTGAATAGGAGTACTGCTGCTTCTGTCTGTATACCTGGTATCTGACTTGCAGCAGCTGATCAGGTCTGGGTCTCGGGGTCAGTATTAACTATCTTAAAGGGGTTGTCCGGGATAACTTGAAATCCCTACACTACTCTAAACACCCTCCTTTTTTCTAAATAACAGAAATTATAAAAAAAAATGTATAGTTATCTATATTCCTGGGGTGGTCATGTGACCACCCTAGGGACATTTTCTGATTATCCGGTGACGATCCATTTCCCCATTTTTTGGAAACGGATCGTCACTACTATTCCCCCCCCCCATCCACTCAATTATACTTACCATTCAGAAGAAGTGTGGAGGGGTAAGTATATAATATGGGTCGGGGGTTTGGTTGAGTAGGTAGGGAAAGGTGGGTTAGAGAGACAAGAAGGGGGTGTATGGGAGGGGAGAGAGGAAGAAAAGTGAGAGGGTTAGTGAGGAAGTTACATAGCAGGAAACTGAGCATGTAAACAAAAGCAGATACCAACAGCCCCCAGAGACACCCAGAAATCACTCAAAACAGTCTAGAAGGTATATGGGTACATTTTTTAACCCTTTAGTAGCACTAACAGACTTAAAAAAAAACAAAACAAAACAAAACAAAAAAAAAACTTTTTTTGGCCGGAAAACTCCTTTAAGGTCCTGTGCAACCTCTTTAATTACAATAAACTTGAATGGATGTATTGCCTGTGCCGTAGTACTATCTACATTCTTACCTCATTCTTACTTTATCTTATTCTAACAGGTTCAGGAGATGTGCCCACTCTTCTTGGACCACAGGAGGTCACCCTCTTTTGTGGTAGCCTACCAAATGTTTTGGGAGAATTGGCAAGTATGTAGATAGTTCCCTATAGTCAAAAATATCCTATGTTACATGAATGAACTATGAGGGCAAATTCACTTGGCCTCAAAACCTTGACCATAAAGACGGCTCCTACTGAAATCAATGGGAGCCGCTTAGGTCTTTTTTCCGGGAGCCGTGTCTTTCAGCTCCCAGAAAAAAAAATGGGCAGTGCTCATTCTTCAGGCCGAGTCGCCTCACAATTCAGCCTGAAGACACACCCTCCTCCGGCTAGGCCCATTCATTGGGCCTAATCCAGAGCAGAGTGCGCAGCTGGATGCCGGTGCAGTGCATCGGCTTTCGGTCGCAGCTACCCGGTTTTTGGATTGGAACCTGAGGCGGCCTCCTCCTCAGGTTCTGATCCAAAAAAGCCAGTGTGAACTTACCCTGATTGTCCACTCCACAAAAGACACGCATTAAAAGCAATGTGTAATGCTCTAAGTGGGTGCAGGTTATGGAAAAGGAGGCGAGGTTTTGATAAAGGGTTTGGAAAACTTTTCACACACTGGGTGTTCCCAGATTCCGCTTGCCAAAAGCTCTGCTCTGCCTATAACCCCATCCTGTAGTGTCCGCTCCTCATCAGGCCCTGTCATGTTGGCCTGCCCAAATATCTGCATCCCTGTACAGCCTCTCATGACACTGGCATGGCTTCTCGGTCACTCACTACACTCACCTAATATCCAGACATCTGTTCCGTTGCCAGATCCTGAATATCAAATATTTCTAAACTCCAGCAGCTTCTCTCTCAAACACAACACATACAAAAGGGTAAAATATTGATGCTCTATCCTAAAAATAAGGGAACTAATATTAAATCTGTTGAAATCTGATATCAGCCACTGTCATCAATTTGTAGTTCTCAGCAGTTGATACACAGAGAATAGAGCAGGAAGCAGACAGCGCAGTTCTCTGTGTAGTGGCTGAAATTAGTCACTGCAGCTTAAAATGGGAGCTGATCTGCAGTGCCAGGTCTGGCCACTACACAGAGAATATAACTGTCTGCTTCCTGCACCATTCACTCTTCCACTGAGATCAGCATGATGGGGGTGTTGGACCCCAACTGAGATGGTAATGATGACCTAATGTTACCATGGATCTTCAATATTTTAGCCTGGGACATCTCTTTAAAAGCAGAAAACATGTCAAGCATTTTGCAACAACATATCTGTCATCTATCTAGCACCTTCAGGTGCCAATACCAACCCTGCACACAATACATACCCTAGTATAAAGGTACTTGTCTCTGTAAAGCAGAGGACAATACTAACAAACAAATTATGAAGAGAGCAATCAGATAAGACATGCTCACCCTTCACGCTACACATGTAAATAGCACAATCATTAACAATGAATTCTAATTAATGTTCTTCTCTGCTTCCTTGTGACAAGGTGACATGAGTCAGAATAGGCAAATAAGTTGCAAAATTTAAAGACACATTACATAGTGTTGTATTACATCCAGACTTAGGGGGCGTTCACACTACCGTCGGTGTCCGACATGTAGTGTCCGCTCCTAGTGTCCGCTCAAAATCTGTCACGGACACTAGGAGCGGACACTAGATGTGTCCGTGACACCTGTCATTCACTTGCATGCAGGGTTCCTCTGTCCACTTGAGAAGTCGGACATCTTCTCTTGCGGACAGGGAAGGACGGGCACGGAGTGCAAAAGAACGCACCCGATGCCCATTCAAGTGAATGACAGGTGTCACGGACACAGCTAGTGTCCGCTCCTAGTGTCCGTGACAGATTTTGAGCGGACACTACATGTCGGACACCGACGGTAGTGTGAACGCTCCCTTACACCGAAATTCAGATAAGGTTTCACTGTCATAAAAGATCATGACTTTCAAAGCAGAAATCTTTATCTCATTCACACATATCACATCATCTTATAATATTTTGTAGAGATAAGATTTAAAGGGAAAGTGTCACCAAGAAATGACCTAATGTTTTAATCATGTTTTTATAGTACATAGATACATAGTAACTGAGGTTGGATGAAGACATCAGTCCATCAAGTCCAACCTATAACCCTACAGTAACCTAAAGTGTTTATCCAGAGGAAAGCAAAAAAAAAAAACAAAACATGAGGCACATGTCAATTGCCCCATTTCAGGGGAAATTCCTTCCTGACTCCAATCTGGCGGCCGGTATAAAAACCCTGGATCAGCATGTCCTTAACAGAATCTAGAACACATAACCTGTAATATTGTTGTGTTCAGGAAAGACATCCAGGCCCTCTTTGAACTTAAATGACTTGGTCCACCATCACCACTTCCTGGGGCAAGGGCTTCAGAGCCTCGCTGTTCTTACTGTGAAGAATCGCCTGCTATGTTGCAGATGAAACTTTCTCCTCCAGACGTAGAGGATGTCCCTTTGTCACTGGCCTAGCAGTAAAGAGATCCTTAGAAAGTTCTGTGTATTGTCTCTTCATGTAATTGTACATTGCTATAAGATCTCCCTGTATAATTTTGGTTGCCCTTCTCTACACTCTCTCTTGTTAGATTATGTCCTTCTTGTATACTTAGTAAACATATTTTTAAAGAATTTTTGGTGATGTTTTTAATTTTTCTATTATGTATATTACACAAAAAAATTCTATAAATCTTACCAAACCAGCTCTTGTCATTAAACCTAAAATAGACTGTAACTTCCTTCCTTTAAAGGGAGTGTCTCAATGGAAATACTCATTTTCAAGTAAGCATATTTCTGAATAGCCTTTAAAAAGTCTATTCTACTGCTGCCTTTATATTAGCAAGACCTTGTATTATAAAACGTTAAAAAAAATCTATTATGCTAATGAACCTCACAAGGCACCCTGGGTATTCCCCAGGGCCTCCGAGCACCTCCCCGCATCATACCTATGTTCACGCCCCTCCATTACTTGTCTGTCTCCGTCTGCCTTCCTCCTCCCTGGTGTTCTTCTGGCCAGATAGCGCTCCTGCAGTTGAAATATCAGGCATGCGGAGTTCCGCGCATGTCTAAGCACCATTTTGGTGTAGCCACCTACATAACTGCACTGCACATTCACAGTACGCTCATGTAGTTCTCAGGAGAACTGAGCATGCTCAGTAGCTCAGTCTCTCTTTATCCCTGGAAGTGAAGCCATTCCAGCTTCACTGGGAGTCCATGCGCGGACATCTATAGGTAAGTATCAGCATGCCTCTGGAAAGTCACCACTAGCACTCCCCCCCTGGTTTTAGTCCGGCGGGAAGGGGGGCGCCTTTCTGTCGTCCGCCTCAGTTAGCAGAAAAGCTAGGATCACCAGTATCATAAGTATCAGCGTGCTTCAGCAGCTGCAAAACTCTGCTTTATTTTTGGGGCAAAAAAACTTTAAAAAACAGTGCAAATTGGGAAGAGCAGCCTATGAATTTTTATATTTGTCCAGCACAGTGTGTGTGTGTGTGTGTGGGGGGGGGTTGGGCACCAATTCCGAGGACTAGTTCTTAAGGGAACATACACTTCTTGTCATTCTCAGTAGCTCGGTCACGCCCTATAAATTAAAGTGAAGACATCCTGTCATACTCAGCAGCAGCAAGTTCCTTGGTGAGCATCTGGTAAATACAGCATGCTTCCTCTGCAGCGAAACTCTGCATAATTGTTTATCCATAAATATATAATTTTTTTTTTTTTGGTTGAAAGATTTCATAAAATATATTTTTATTTATTGATTACTTTTTGGACTTTTTTTTTTTTTTAAGTACCCGTTCCTGACATCCGCATCCATAATAGTACGGCGCTGCCGGGAAGGACTTCCCGCAAACCGCCGTAGTACAGGTTCTGTGTGCGCACCATGCCCTGCGAGTGTCAGCCGTATGTTATGGCTGACAATGCCCTGTAACACCCACGGTCGGAACCAGGTCCGATCGCCGGTGTTAACCCCTGAGATGGCATGTTTGCCCCAATTGGCACCCTCTGCGATGGTTTCCACTGTTTTGACACCTCAAGGGATTTGTAAATGCGACATGGTTCCTGAAACTGAGCACAACCAGATCTGCCCTCTAAAAGCTCCTTGGCACGCCTTCCCTTCTGCGTCTCGTTGTGCGTCTCGTTGTGCGTCCATATATTAGTTTACATCCACAAGTGGGGTACTATGGTAGTCGGGAGAACTTGCATAACAAATTGTAGGATGCGTTTTCTCCTTTAACCCTTTGTGAATGTGCAAATTCTAGGGCTAAACGAAAATATTAGTGAAATAAAATCAAATATGTAAATTTCACCTCCATTTTGTCTTAATTCCTGTTAAGCACTTATAGGATTATAGGATAGAAATACTAGGTTTATGTTGTTTTGGCTTATTTAAGGGGTGTTTTGAAAATGGGGTGATTTATGGGGGTTTCTAATACAGGGGTCTTTCAAAACCCCTTCATAACTGGATTAGTCCCTTAAAAAATGGGTTTTGGAAATTTCTTGAAAATTTTGAATATTGTTGTTTCACTTGTAAACCTTCTAATGTCCGTAAAAAAATAAAAAGGTGACTAAAGTTTGATGCCGACATAAAGCAGAGATCTGGGACATGAGATTTAGGATATAATTTTGGCAGTCTGACTATCTGTATGCAATGCACATCATATCAAACTTTATAAAATGCATATGAAGTACAATGTGTACGAAAAAAACAATCTCAAAATCACTTTGGTAAGTTAAAGTGTTCCAAAGTTATTGCAACATAAAGTGACACATGTCAGTTTTGAAAAATCAAGCTTGGTCAGGAAGTCAAAAAATGCCATCGGCGGGAAGGGGTTAAATTTCTTTCTGATGGCCAACAGTAAATTTATTTTTAATGTAACCTTATTTATTTATTATCTCTGAAAGCAATCTATCAAATTAAAATTTTTATTTATATAGATTGTGAGCCCCATATAGGGATTACAATGTACATTTTTTTCCCCTAGCAGTATGTCTTTGTAGAATTGGAGGAAATCCATGCAAACACAGGGAGAAATTACAAACTTGTTGCAGATGTTGTTCCTGACGGGATTCAAACTCAGGACTCCAGCACTGCAAGGCTTCAGTGCTAACCACTGAGCCAGTGTTTTGCCCCCTTATCAAATTTAAATTTAAACATGAATTAGATCAAATTAGTAATCTAATTCAAAGGTAATATTGATGAAACAATATCTTAATCTGCTAAACACATTACAGACCACAAAAATACTAAAAAAAATTGTATTCAAAAATGTATTTTATATCCTTGTACAAAATCATGTTTCTTGTTGTATGTATTCCCACTCCTCCACACATGATATAAAGTTGATGATAGATGCTGACTCGTGGTAGTACAAAACATTGGGCGTCACCCAACTATTCTGTTTCTAGTTGTATACCCCCCCCCCTTCATATTCTATAAAGGTGTTTTTTGTTAGGGAGAGTACATGCTATAAAGCGGATCTTATCTGCTGACGGATGTTGATATAACACACTCATCTTAGTCCAACTGCTATTATGTTTCTGGTTGTTTGTCCCCGCATGCTAATCTTTATTTTGGATGTGACACACATGATATAAAGTTGAGTGACTTCCTATCCACCTGCACCACCAGGCCTCTGGCCTACTATCGCTTCACTGACAATATCCTAATTATTTGGACTGGCTCTGAACAACAGCTGAAAACCTTCCATGAACAATTTAACCAGTTCCATCCCACCATCAACCTGACGCTCAATCACTCCTTCTCGGAAATAAACTTCAAGGACACAGTCATCAAGATACAGGACAACAAAATTGAGACATCACTGTATCAGAAGCCGATTGACCGACCAACCTACCTAAGATGGGATAGCTTTCATCCCAAACACATAAAGAACTCCATTATCTACAGCCAGGCCATCAGATACCATTGCATATGTTCATACCCTGCAGACAGAGAGGAACACCTTGGAGGCCTCAAAAACACATTCTTAAGGCAGGGTTACCATCCAATAACAATTGACAACCAAATCACCAGGGCCACCAGAATACCAAGATCCGATTTATTAAAATACAATACCAAACAGGAAAACAATTGGGTGCCCCTGGTCGTCACATATAACCCCCACCTGGAGACGATGAGAGGAATCACACGCAAACTACATCCATTACTACAAAAAGACAACCGTCTAAAATCCATATTTCCAGACCCCCTCTCCTGTGCTATAGACAGCCACCAAACCTCAGGAATATGGTTGTAAGCAGCTCACTGTCACCTCCAACTAACACATGAACATTTCCATGCGGACAGAAAAGATGCAAAACCTGTCTCCACATACTGACCACTGACAGGATAGAGATACCAAACTCTAACAGGGAATATAAAATCCGAGGTACGTTCACCTGTAACACACCTAATGTAGTGTATTTAATAATGTGCACCAAATGTTCCACTGAAAATCTGTATGTTGGAGAGACCGGACAGCTTAGAATGTGTATGAATTCACATCGCCATACAATTAGAGAACGAAGAATGGACCTTCCCATATCAAAACATTTCTGTAATGAGGATCATAATATCACCGATCACATGAAAATTTTGGTTTTAAGAGGGAATTTTAAATCAAAGAAAGAGCGATGGATTTATGAGTATAAACATATGACCCTGCTTCAAACTCTGGAGAAGGGGTTAAATCTGTCACATGGTTTTATGGCATCTTACAGAAATCACTGACCTGAGACCCTGAGAACTGATAAGAACCTGGAATTGTTTACATTGTTTCTAGCAATAGCTAATAACCCCCCCCCCCTTCCTCCTAGAATTCTATCCCTATGTGTCCATTTGTACATAAATATGCATCCTTCAGAAATGGTTTTTAAATTTACTTGAGAAAGGAGCCGAGAGTTCCGAAACGTTGTAATCTGTCATCATTATTAGTTAGCCATTAAAAAGGTATCAACTACTGAAGACTATCAAGTTGTTTTTTGTTTTGTTTTTTATATTTCCTACCCACTGGCTAACATGGTACGAGAACAAACATTTTCCTGATATAAAGTTGATGATAGATGCTGACTCATGGTAGGACAAAACATTAGGCGTCACCCAACTATTCTGTTTCTAGTTGTATTGCCCCCCCCTTCCCCCATATTCTATAAAGGTGTTTTTTGTTAGGGAGAGTACATGCTATAAAACGGACCTTATCTGCTACCAGATGGTGATATTACACACTCATCCTTGTCCAATTCCTATTATGTTTCTGGTTGTTTGTCCTCGCATGCTAGTCTTTATTTTAGATGCGACACACATGATATAAAGTTGATGATAGATATTGACTCATGGTAGTACAAAACATTAGGCGTCACCCACCTATTATGTTCCTAGTTCTATGCCCCCCATATGCTATAAAACTGATGTTACGTGCCGCCATATGGTAGCACAAAACATTAGGCGTCACCCAACTATTCTTTTCCTAGTTGTATTGCCCCCCCCCCCTCATATTCTATAAAGGTGTTTTTTGTTAGGGAGAGTACATGCTATAAAGCGGACCTTATCTGCTGTCTGGTGGTGACATAACACACTCATCCTAGTCCAACTCCTATTATGTTTCTGGTTGTTTGTCCCCACATGCTAGTCTTTATTTTGGGTGTGACACACATGATATAAAGTTGCTGATAGATGTTGACTCATGGAAGTACAAAACATTAGGCGTCACCCACCTATTATGTTCCTAGTTCTATGCCCCCCGTATGCTATAAAACTGATGTTACATGCCGCCATATGGTAGCACAAAACATTAGGCCTAGTCCTTGTTGTATGCCACCACATGCTATAAAGCTTCTGATACATGCTGCCAGGTGGTAGTAGTCGGACTATGCGTAATGTGTGATTGCACTAAGTTCCTTGTTGATGCCCCCACACTCTATAAACTTGAAACAAGTTTTATTTAAAATTAAACACTGTTTCTGATAAAAAAAATAATTATAAACCTTTAGCCCTTGAATACATAAAAAAGTAATAATTCTTATCAGTTTTTTATTTTTTTATGGTTCAAAATTATATTTCAAATTAAATTTGTAAAAAAAATGTATTAAGCTTTGTTTTTTTCTTTTGAATATTTTTGGATTGCTATTTCTATTGCTTAAACACATGAATGGAGAGACTACACAAAGCGAAAGCAATCAATCAAAGGCAAGTGTCACTAAGCAAATATGGCACAAAATCTATAATGTGCTTCAAGCCAGCTATGACCAGAGAAGAATCACAAAGAAAAAATGGAGAAGCACTCAAAATATAAGAAATGGTTTATTGGTTTATTAACCAAAAAGACAAGGGGACATGACACACATAGACCCAAAAAGGGCCATGGACAGTGGACAATGCAAAAGGTACAATATAGTATAATAATACACCATGGGTACAAGATAAAAAAACACACAATAAATAGTGGAGTAAGATCAAATAGATCACATAGACAAGAACTTTTTGGTTAATTACTAATAAAGTTTTGTGATTTTACTTATTTCTTTAATTTTGAGTGCTTCACTATTTTTTCTTTGTGTTTCTTTTTGCTATTGCTTGTGGATTGTTACAATTCCATCTTTGAGATTCTATTTCAGGTAAGAAAAAACAAATTGACATTATCTAAAAATAATATTTTTTGGTAGAGATAATCACATATGCGTCTTTTTTTATATATTTAGTGTGGATGTATACTACTTTTTCAATAAAAATAGTAACATTATTGTAGCAATTACTTTATATATTCATAATTTAAAATCTAACTTTTGTTATTAAAATATTTAAAAAATGTTATTCCAATTTTAGATCATGATTTTCAGTTTTGGGACCTTTTACTATACTCTTCAGCTATTGGAAACAAGGTAAGCTACTTTTTGAAAAACATACACTTAGAAATTCTTTATCTACTATTTTTTAACCATTTCCGATATAAAACTTAATTTTCCGATTTTTTAGAAAATGAGTGTCGACTACCTAGAGAGCCTTTCTGTGAATGTTCTACAACTAGTGAAAGGTGACATAGAACATTGATAGCATAAATATTCAAATTTTTATAATTGTTATGCCAAAATAAAAAAATAAAGTATTAAAAATTCAAATCCTCCCCCTTTCCCTAAAACATATACAATTAATATCTAATACTGTGAAACACATACACGTTAGGTATCCCTGTGTCCAAAAACGCCCGCTCTACAAATCTATAAAAATATACTGAATATAGGGTATCTGCAGTGCTACTGTTGTGTCGGGAAGGGGTTAATAGGAGCACTGCAGATACCCTATATTCAGCCAGGCTGAATTCCAAGTGGGGGAAAACCCCTCCAGTCCTCAAGCTCAGAGCTAGAAAATTTCAAAAATTAAAATGGTTGGAGTTTTTGGGTGCAGTAGATGCTGGGGAAGGGGAGGGGGTGTTTTGGTTGTATGTCTGCCCCTTCCCTGAGCTTCAGGACTGTGTTTTTTTCCCCCACTTAGAATTTAGCCTAGCTGAGTATAGGGTATCTGAAGTGCTCCTATTAACCCCTTCCCAACGGAACAGGAGCACTGCAGATCCCCTATATTCAGTAGACCGGGCACTTTCAGACACAGGGATACCTAATGTGTATGTGTTTCACAGTAATTCTCTACTTGTATATGTATTCTAGAATATTTAGTATTTAGAACTTTTATTTGGGATTTTCGATACATTACTATTGCGGCTGGTCATAGACCCCCCCCCCCCTTCCCAAAAAGAAAAATAAAAAAAATAAATAAAATAAAATAATAATAATAATTTTTTTGCTTGCCTGGAGTATAAGCAGAGGGGGGGGGGGGCTTTTTCAGCACAAAAACTGTGCTGAAAACTCGGCTTATACTCTAGTATATACGGTAATTTTTCCTGGTAATGAAGAAGGGCAAATATGAGCTGTGTCATATATTACATTTTTTGAAACAAAGTTGCATTCTCTAATTTATAAAGTAAAAATGATCTATAAAAAATAAAATGTGCTTACCATTTTGAATGCAGTAATGATGTTGAACAAATGAGTTCACTACACAAACTACTGTTCTTATCAATTTCTAAGATGGGATTCAAAGATTAATCTTTAAAAGAATTCTAAATAGAAACTCTACACTAAAAATAAATCTATAAATGACTGCTATGAATAATGACATTAGGCTTATCTTCCAATAAAATATCAATCTTAACAAAAGTTCGGGCCTAATGTGTTGGCATGTATCAACTTTATAGCATGTGGGGGCACAAAACTAGGAACCTAATAGGATTTGGACTATGTATAATGTGGCATTCTACCATGTTGCAGCTTGTATGATCAACTTTACACCATGTTGGGGAAGATAACAAAGAACCTCTAGGCATAGTCCAACTCCTAACATGCGGCAGCGTGTATCATAAACTTTATATAATGTGTGGGGAACTTAAAAAGTAACCTAATATGAGTTATTTGAAGCCTAAAGTGGTGTGATACTATGTGGCGGCATGTATAAGGTACATTATAGTGTAGGGCATTGGCGGATTGATTGCGGTTGCGAACGGGGCCCAGATGTGTATGTGGCCCACAATCACCTTGAAATGGCTGGGGCCCAGAACCTCAATGGTAGTAGTCGGGGAAAGCGTTGTTCCACAAACGGTAAACATGTTATTAATTTAAAGGGGCCCAACAGAGCCCCTTATGATTAAATGCCCCCCCCCCCCAGGGGGGTGTACAATGCTAATAAAGAATACTTTAACTTGCCCGTCCTGGGCTGTGCATCCGCTCCAGTGCTCTTAACAAATTACACACATTTTCAAATTTTTAATGATAAATGATAAAGAGGTGTTCCTTTAACAAAACTAGCCCACAGAATTGGCGCCCTCCAAAAAAATATTCACTCTGCTGGACAAATATAAACATTCGTAAGCGGCTGTTCCCAATTTGCACAGTTTTTTTTTTAATGTTTTGGCCCCAAAAGTAAAGCAGAATTTTGCAGCTGCTGAAGCATGCTGATACTTACGATACTGGTGAACCTAGCCTTTCTGCTACCTGAGGCAGAGGACAGAAAGGCGCCCCCCCCTCCCCGACTAAATACCGGGGGGGAATGCTAGTGGTAACATTACAATGGTACAGTGCGTAACATTTCGTGGTGACTTACTGGAGATGTCTCTGACTAATCACTCACATTTCCCGTCTCTTCCCTCTGGACCGCCATGACACTTTTTCAAGCAGTGACTTGTCTCTGTAAAGTTTGCAGCACAGACATCTTTGACTCCTCACTTCTCCAGGCACCTGACCCACATTGTCCTCACCTAAACAATTATATAAGGGCTATTAGGTGCAATATTAATACAGGGGGTATTTAAAATACCCCCTCTTGTATTAATAATGCCCTAATAGCCCTTATATAAATATCCCCCCCTTATATTAATAATGCCTTTAATAGCCCTTATATAAATCTCCCTTGTATTAATGAAGCCCCTAATAGCCCTTATATAAATAACCCCCTTGTATTAATGATATGTGGTATTTATATAAGGGCTATTAGGGGCATTATTAATACAAGCAGGGTATTTAAAATATCCCCCTTGTATTAATAATGCCCCTAATGGCCCTTATATAAATAACACCTGTTAATAAATAAAGTGCCCCTTCCTAAAGACCCCTTAAATACCCACAACTCGCCTAAAGAAAAAAAAAAAAGTTATACACACACACATATATATATATATATATATATATATATATATATATATATATATACACTAGCTGGTACCCGCGACTTCGTCTGCGGTGATTGTAGAAGTGGGTATATACAGGCGCGGGTAAGGTTTTCGTACTGTGTATAAGGTATGGGATATAAAATGTAACTGTGTATCTTGTTTTTGCTGTAATTCTGAGAGCACATGAGACTTTTGTGTTGAATGTAATTTGTATTTCAGCCGCTATACGGTGTTGGTATAAACTGTACATAGTGTCTTTGGGACAGAAGTATTTCAGGTTAATATACTTTGATATACGACATTGTATGAGTTGTTATTTTGCGCCAGTACATGTAAGTTTTGGGCACAGGATACTTTTGAGCAAGCAGCATAAAGTCTGGCCCTGTGCATGACAGTTTAGTAACTCCATGCGCCTCTTATTAATAGCAATTAACCCCATCATGTCCCTCACATTAACCCCAGTGTAAGAGTTACTGATAGAGATGAGCGAGTACTGTTGGGATCAACCGATCCGAACGGCACGCTCGCATAGACATGAATGGACGTAGCCGGCACGCGGGGGGTTAAGCGCGCTGGCTATGTCCAAGCGGAAGTACCAGGTGCATCCATTCATTTCTATGGAGCGTGCTGTTCGGATCGACTGATCCCAACAGTACTCGCTCATCTCTAGTTACTGATATGTGAGAGACTTGGAGGTA
Source organism: Leptodactylus fuscus (assembly GCF_031893055.1). Lineage (NCBI taxonomy): Eukaryota > Metazoa > Chordata > Amphibia > Anura > Leptodactylidae > Leptodactylus > Leptodactylus fuscus. The sequence goes on along the minus strand of NC_134269.1, from coordinate 185,415,358 downwards.
ATAATTAAGTATCTTCATTACTGAGGTCTTTTATTAGTACCTCCATATGTCTCACATATTAGTAACCTTTATATGGGGCACACAGGGGTTAATATGAGGGACATGATGGGGGTTATTCCTATTAATGTGAGGCACATGGAGTTACTAACACTAAACTAATAACCCCATGCCTGACATTAATGAGAATAGGAAGTAAAGGAAGGGAGCTGTGTGTTTCTTACTTTCAGTTTGCTAGCAGCTTCGGCAGGAGCTATCACTATAGCAGGCAGAGCCCTGAGCCATTAAGCTCCACCCCCTGGGTTTCCTGCACCCCTCTCAAAGGGGAGTGTCCTTATTCCTCAGCTCTAGCAGAGACTTCATTTAACTCTTGCAGGTCCTGTGCTGCTGGCATGCCAGTGAAATATGGCAGGAGTGCCACTCTTGGCATGTGTGCCAGGGGTTGCTGACCTCTGCTGTAGAGGGTAATATGAATTTTGTGGCTTGCTATGGTCCAAAGTGTGTGAGATTGCAGAGATAGTGATGTGAGTTTGGGTTTTGTGGGGGTCCTGGGAAAAACGTATGTGTGCTATTGTGACGAAAAGTAGCCTATTGCGCAATCGAGTGTAGGGACTATGTTTGTGGAAAATTTCAGCCAAATCGGTGGAGCGGTTTTTGCGTGATTGTCCGCCAAACATCCGAACATCCAAAGGGTCCTGGGAAAAACGTATGTGAGCTATTGTGACGAAAAGTAGCCTATTGCGCAATCGAGTGTAGTGACTATGTTTGTGGAAAATTTCAGCCAAATCGGTGGAGCGGTTTTTGCGTGATTGACCGCCAAACATCCGAACATCCAAAGTCACAAACCCACAAACTCACAAACATTTCACATTTATAATATTAATAGGATATATATATATATATATATATATATATATATATATATATATATATATATATATGTATACAGCCTGGGAGCCCTTGATGCAGCAGGCTTCTACTCTTCATTACCCAGGATCACAGCGCGCAGGATGTCTGCATCTCAGCATAGGAGGCGCGTGATGTCATCCCATCGCGCCTTCTACACAGAGAAGCAAACGTGTTCTCTGTCTGTCTTTTCAGTGTCTACAGTCATAGAATTAGTAACTAGATCGGTGTCTTGCAGACGCCGATCTCGTTAACAGCCCAGCCTGGGCCATTACTATCAGGAGGGGGGGCATATATTAATGGTCTGGAGCATGACGGAAAGCATGCAGACCAGCGCCCCTCCATGCCGCCCCTTCTGATAGTGCCGCCTCTTCACATCACCTCATTAGAGGTGCGGTCCTGTACTTACTTTCGGGTGTATGGAGGGACTGAGCTACTGAGCATGCTCAGTATGCTCAACTCTCCTGAGAACTACCCAAGTGCGCTGTGCATGGGCAGTACGGTGGTGTAGTTCTCTACACCAAAATGGCGCTCAGACATGAGAAGTACCGCTCTGAACAGATTTCAACTGCAGGAGAGTGATCTGGCCAGAAAAACATCCAGGGAGGAGGAGGACAGACGGAGCACAAGCAATGGAGGGGCATGAACACAGGTATGACATGGGGGGTGCTCAGAGGCCCTGGGGAATGCCCAGTGTGCTCTGTGAGGTTCATTAGCATATTCAGCGCACTGTCTGTGAGGTTCATTAGCATATTCAGCGCACTGTCGGTTTTCTAGCAGTATAAAAAAAAACGCATGGGCCTGAGGACATGAAAGGTCCTCTTTAAAAGGGTCTATAGATAGATGGGGGAGAACACTAGCACAAACAAAGTAGCCCTTCACCTTAGGTAACAGGTGCACTGTAAATAAGCAGACAACCTTAGATAGTGAGCAGTGAGAGGTTACAATGTTGGTTGGTCACCTAAAACTGATCCAACGGGTGATAGAGACCCCAACCTTGATCATGCTTTGGATTCTGGACTAGTGGACAGAATAGTCAGTTTGCTGTAATTCTTTTGTGTAGCTGTGAGACCACCAGAGGTAAGTCTTGTTAAAAGCCGGAGGTCCACGGGGTACATGACAGAATGGCCAGTATAGCGACCAGCCAGATACCTGGATGATTGAATGCTTAGTAATGTAACACCATAAAGATATGACTTGTATAAGGGGGAAGAAACACGGTTATTGATAATGCAGCATGCTGAGATATGATATGAGATGAGTCACCCACCACCTTCTTCATAGTATACCCCAAAAATACTGACATACACGACCATAGCAAATGAAGTGCTTACCAGTATTCCTAAGGCTGGCCATTGTTTATACATGGAACCAAATGCTTAAATATCCAGCCATTACAATGCAGCATCCCAGAGTGCTCCAGCTTATAATGTCTTTGTGCCTCTAGGTTGTGTGTGTATGTCCTGTCTATGTGTTCTGTGTGATTTGTTTTGCAGCTTTCCCCTTGTTATTTTCTCTGTGGTCCTCACTTTATTGAAAAACCCTACACTTGGTCCAGCCCTGGCCTATCACAGACAACTGGGCAGGGTCTGGGAGACTTGGGTCACCAGGGAGACCTATAGTGCTAAGTCTAGCAGTTAGCAGTGGACAGTGTAACTTAGCACTTACACATTGAGGCCTAGAGGTTTTCAATACGGCCGTTGAGGAGGAAGAGTCAGGCACAAGGTTCTTCTTAAGACAGTCCTGAGACAGGTAATACCAACCAGCACTTTGGACATTGTGCCAGGCGGAGCAGTGGAGTCCATTGACCAAAGGTGTTATCCTGGCACCTTTACAAGGTAACAAGACCCCTGTCAGGATTACCCTGGAGTACAGCCCACAGTACGTGCCGCTGGAGGAGGTTGAGGAGTGGCGTTAGAGTTGGAGTTGTGGCATTACAGCCTGAACATTACTGAGCATCCTCCTAAGAGCAAGGCTGGGGGAGTTGAATACTGGGAGACTGCAACCATCTATCAAAATTAACAGAACCACTCTTGCCCTGTACCATGGGTTCGATGCCTTGGGATGACCCTGGACTCTGACCTATGTTTCAAGTCGCACGTTCAATCGCTCAACACTTCCTGCCGCCTCCAATTCAAGAACATCCATCAAATCCGCTCCTTCCTCACCCCAGAAACTACTAAGACGCTCGTCCATGCCCTCATAATCTCCCGCCTAGATTACTGCAACGCCCTTTTCTATGGACTCCCAGCAAACACCCTCGCCCCCTCCAGTCCACCTTAAACTGTGCTGCTCGCTTAATCTACCTCACCCCCCGATCTTCATCGGCTGCTCCGCTCTGCCAGTCCCTCCACTGGCTACCTATAGCCCAGCGAATAGAATACAAGCTATTAATGTTAACATACAAAGCCATCCATAACCTGTCCCCTCCATATATCTCTGACTTAATCTCCCGCTACCTGCCCACACGTAACCTCAGATCCTCCAATGACCTCCTACTCCGCTCTACTCTCATCCGCTCCTCACACAACCGTCTTCAAGATTTCTCTCGTGCATCTCCCATACTCTGGAACTCCTTACCAAGACACATAAGACTGACCTTCACAATCACAGGCTTCAATAAGGCCCTGAAGACTCACCTATTCAGGAAGGCCTACAACCTCCAATAACACTATCACCTCACTGCCATCTATACAGTCTCCCCCTCTCCTTCTGTCTCTACCCCCTTCCCTCATAGATTGTAAGCCCTCGCGGGCAGTGCCCTCTACCCCACTGTGCCAGTCGGTCATTGCTAGTATTATATATGTTTGTACATTTTGTGTACTGTATGTGAACTCTCAAATGTAAAGCACCATGGAATTACTGGTGCTATATAAACAATAATACTGTAATAATAATAATAATAATAATAACAATAACCCCCATGTGGAAGCTGCTGGTTTATTTGTTCAATTGCTGAGTAAAGTACCACACTGTTTCAACTGCAGAATTTCATTCCTGAGTCGTTCCTGCCTTACCATAAGACCCCTTTAGAACACCATCACACCAGCTCAATGTAGAGAGATCCTCTTTCCAACTAGAAGTGCCCCAGGGAACTTCCAACCCCAATCAATTACACAGCAGGCCCCCCTCATTGGTATCCGGCCCAGGAGCAGAACGGCGGAGAATGGTTGTGGTCATCTGTCACTGCTACTCCCATGCTCTGGTTCCCTCCATCTGGGCTGCGGCAACAACACTACGGCTCTGTCATTCTCATGATCAGTGGGGGTCTCAGGGCCCACTCCCCATCGATCACTCATTGATTTCCTACACAAATCTATCACCGATTTTTTTTGTTCTACAGAAAATCCCCTTTAACCTTAATAGATTTTTATAGTCTCAATAGTCAGGATGATGATGTTTTAATGATAATGTTTTTCTGTATTATAGATAGCAACTGACAAAGGATCTGAGTACATCTGCGGTCAGATCAGCAGTAGTCACCCCCCCCCCCCCATTCAGTTAGATAAAACTTGAATATTGTATAAGTGAATTTCTAATTTTCCCTGTTAACTTTATGTTAATAGCAGAGAATGTGTAAAGTCATAGAAACAAAATTCAACTTACAAAACCTTCATAAAAGAAAAAATATATATCCTTGTACCGTGTTAGCCAGTGGATATGAAATGAAAGAAATTTTCTGAGAGAAGTCCTCAGTAATTGATTTTTAATGGCTAACTCAAAAAGTTTTTTGATGACATATCGAGCTTTCGGGACTACTATAAAGGTCCCTTCATCAGGATGGTATAACACAATGTCTGAAGGTAGGCATATATATACACAGAGAAATGGAGTGTTAGATGCAAAATAGATGGAAAACAGAACATAAACAGTTTTAAAAAAAAACACATATATATCAGTTCGCAGGAAAGTTCTCTGGGTTTATGGCTTCTTTGATCAGTGACATGGTGTCTAGTGGTTATAAAAGGCCATAAAACCCTGGGCCCTGTTTAAACCTTGTTGGAGAGTGCAAAGGGTCGTCATAAGTTTAAATTCCCATATGAGGCGATCTTTTCTGTCTCTGAAATTCCACCTTAGTACCAGGATCTTCATATCCTGGGTCATATTATGATTTTGATTACAGAAGTGTTTTGGCACCGGGAGGTCCAGTCTCTGTTCTCTAATCGTATGTCTATGTGAGTTCATCCTCATCCTCAGTGACTGTCCTGTCTCACCTACATGCAGGTGAAGTTACCTGGGATCTTGTAGTGTCGATCAGAGTTCGGGATCTTTATTTTGTCCGTAGTCAGTATGTGCGGGCAGGTTTTGCACCTCTTCTGTCCACATGGAAATGTTCCTTTGTTAGTTGGAGGTGACAGTGAGCTGCTAATAATCATATTCCTGAGGTTTGGTGGCTGTCTGTAACACAGGAGAGGGGGTTCTGGAAATATGGATTTTAGATGGTGGTCTTTTTGCAGTAGTGGATGTAATTTGCGTGTGATTCCTCTCAGCGTCTCCAGGTGGGGGTTATATGTGACAACCAGGGGCACCCGAGTGTTCTCCTGTTTGGTATTGTATTTTAATAACTCTGATCTTGGTGTTCTGGTGGCCCTGGTGATTTGGTTATCAATTGTTCTTGGATGGTAACCCTGCCTCAAGAATGTGTTTTTGAGGCCCCCAATGTGCTTGTCTCTGTCCACCGGGTCTGAACATATGCGATCAAGCAAGTCACTCTCAAGCTTGGTCATGAAAAGATTAGCGTACTGTGACGCCATTCTGCTCCCCATTGCGGTGCCAGTCTGCTGTAGGTAGATGCAGTCACCAAAAGAGAAGTAATTGTGGGTGAGGATGAATTTTGTGAGTTTCACCACAGCTTCAGCATTCATACCTTGTCTTTCCATGAAAAACCGGCAGGCGTTTACACCGTCCTGGTGTGGGATGTTGGAGTACAAGGATTCTACATCCATGGTGGCCAGGATGGTTCCATCTGGAAGGGGACCTATATTAGATAGTTTATTTAATAGGTCTGTAGTATCCTGTAGGTAGCTGGCTGTATCTTTCACTAAAGGTTTGAGGATGCCCTCCACCCATCCAGAAATCTGTTCAGTAAGGGCTTGTTCACATCTGCGGCCCGGCACTCCGTACTTAGGTTTCCGTTTCCTGCCTAAAACACAGGCAGGATACGGAAACCTGCAGGAGACTTTCTCACCCATTCATTTGAATGGGTGAGAAAGCTGTCCGGCCGTGAGCGGCGGTGAGCGTTTTGCGCTCTCCGCCGCGAAACCGGGTTTTATAATCCGGACACAGAGTCGGACATGCAGTACTCTGTGTCCGGATAAAAAAATCCGGTTTCGCGGCGGAGAGCCTAAAACGCTCACCGCCGCTCACGGCCGGACCCGGTCTATGGTTTCCGTCTTCTGGCATGCAGAAGATGGAAACCATAGAACGGAGACCCCAAACGCAGGTGTGAACCCAGCGTAAGAGTCCCAACATATGAGATGATCGGTCTCCCTGGGTTCCCAGGTTTGTGCAGTTTTGGAAGCATATAAAAAGTCCCTGTCCTTGGACTTGCTGGTATGAGACTGCTTAGGCCTTTGGCTCCATCAGATAGACCGGAGATCACCGTTTTTAGTTTTTTGGAGTATTCCACTGTGGGGTCTGAATCCAACTTGGAGTAGTAGTGTGTGTCATTCAGTTGTCTGTGTGCTTCCTGTATGTAGTCTGATGTGTTCATCATGACTATAGCACCCCCCTTGTCCGCTGGTTTAATGATGATGTCGTTATTATTTCTCAGAGATTTTATGGCCCTTCTTTCCTGGGCACTGATGTTAGATGACAGTGCTTTATTTGTATCCAGTATAGTTGATTTGACCATGTGTCTAAAACAGTCTATGTAATTATCAAGATGGATATTGCGTCCATTGGGAGGAGTCCAATCAGATGTCTCCTTTTTTACAAAGGTTGGACCCTCTGTATGAGTAGATTGGGTTCCCTCTGTCATCCGTCAATCTCCTGAAAAAATCCTCCATGTCACTGCACAGTTCTATTTTGTCCACGGTTTTTGACGGACAAAATGAGAGTCCCCTGGAGAGTACCCCAAATTCTGCTTCAGTGGGTTCATAAGTAGAGAGATTGATCACACAGTTCGGTGTTTCCAAATCTGAGTGTGAGTGATGGTCCCGTTTGTTAGGTATAGCTTTTGCTCTGTGTGTATTCTTATAGACTCCTGCAGCAAGTCTCAGTCTGTGGAGTTTCTTTTGTTTACTGTGAATTAGAGATGTCCGCAGTTTCTCGTAGTATTGTTGCAACATTCTCCTTGAGTTTTCTTCAATGTTGTTCCAATCTGTTTCAATCCCCATTTGGATTTTGCTCTTGACGCCAAGCCATCAGATACCATCGCATATGTTCAGATCCGGTGGACAGAGACAAGCACATTGGGGGCCTCAAAAACACATTCTTGAGGCAGGGCTACCATCCAAGAACAATTGATAACCAAATCACCAGGGCCACCAGAACACCAAGATCAGAGTTATTAAAATACAATACCAAACAGGAGAACACTCGGGTGCCCCTGGTTGTCACATATAACCCCCACCTGGAGACGCTGAGAGGAATTACACGCAAATTACATCCACTACGATTAGAGAGCAAAGAATGGACCTCCCGGTGCCAAAACACTTCTGTAATCAAAATCATAATATGACCCAGGATATGAAGATCCTGGTACTAAGGGGGAATTTCAGAGACAGAAAAGATCGCCTCATATGGGAATTTAAACTTATGACGACCCTTTGCACTCTCCAACAAGGTTTAAACAGGGCCCAGGGTTTTATGGCCTTTTATAACCACTAGACACCACGTCACTGATCAAAGAAGCCATAAACCCAGAGAACTTTCCTGCGAACTGATATATATGTGTTTTTTTAAAAACTGTTTATGTTCTGTTTTCCATCTATTTTGCATCTAACACTCCATTTCTCTGTATATATATGCCTACCTTCAGACATTGTGTTATACCATCCTGATGAAGGGACCTTTATAGTAGTCCCGAAAGCTCGATATGTCATCAAAAAACTTTTTGAGTTAGCCATTAAAAAAGGTATCAACTACTGAGGACTTCTCTCAGAAAATTTCTTTCAAAACCTTCATAGGGATTTGCAGCATTATTGCTCCACCTAGTGGTAATTTCACAACATGGCATTATTATACACTACACTGCCTGCTGCAAAAAAGTGAACAAGTATTATTCAGCATCGTTTCGTAGAAATTGTGATAAACGTACGTAGTTATTTCTTGCATAGGACTGTGATATTGGTGGCCTATTGTTAAGATAACTGACATGTGGCACCTTGTAAGGATATCAGATTGGTGGGGGGCAAATGGCTAGTGACCCTTATGATGAGATGATTGCAGTGACCGCTGATATGTGCTGAAACCCCCTCCATTGTTTCCCAGGTCCAGTGTTGTACATTTAGAAGTGGCTGCATGTGGATTTAAAGTAAAAAAAGGCTGCCTGGCGCCCGTGAAGACGACCTCAAAAAGAGGAAGACTCAGTATGAACAGTTGCAGCTCCTAGTTGATGTACATCCCATCTCCTTATTCAATCCCACCCATCACAGGGGCCCGGCTATTGAGACTTTTTTTTCACTTGCACACAATGACCTATAGTTATTAGTTCCCAACCATTGATCTAGAGGCATGAACTTGACTCCCTCCAACTCCAAGTTTCGGGCCATGAAGGATTTGAAATCCAATTGTGAGATTGTCATCTGTCCTGCAGATGAGGGCGGTGGAATTGTCATCCAGGATACTGCAGATTACATCCAAGAGGCTCTACACCTCCTGGATGACCATAACTTTTATGATAAACTAGAATGGCCGTTGCAACATGTATTACTGTACGTTATTATACTCTGGGGTCTCTTCAAACATCAGAATTTAATAGGTAGATGCCCAGGGGAGGTGTAAAAAAAAAAAAATTATACATACTCACCTTACCTCATCTCTTTTGGGCCTCTTCGCAGTCCAGTGGTCTCCTGGTGGCATGATGACGCTCTGTGTGCCATGTGACCACCAAGGACCAGTCACAGAACCTGGACGCATAACACCGCTAAGGAGACTGAGAGACAACTCCCCTGAGCATCCACCTATTATACTCGAAGGTCTAAAAAGACCCCAGAGTATAAAAATTTCACTTCCAGTTCTTTCTGAACTTGTTCACCCTGAACCTCAGGCACCTGAATCTGAAATGAATATTGGGAGGTTAGTACATCTCTACTCAGTCCTGATTCACACCTGCGCCGTCTCCCTTTGAGGTTTCCGTCCCAAATGGAGTGTGTATCGGGGTAATAAGAGGGTACTATACTTTGTGGGAACACTATACTATGTGTGGTGGCACTAACGGTCAGTGTACTGTGTATGGGGCCACTAAGGGGACATTGTGGTGTGTGTGTGTGTGGGGGGGCACTAATCAGTTATACTGTGTGTAGGGCCACTAAAGAGTTATACTGTGTGTGGGGCCACTAAAGAGTTATACTGTGTGTGGGGCCACTAAAGGGCCATTATACCATGTTTGGGACTACTAAAGAGGCATTATACTGCATGTGGGGCCAGTAAAGAGGCATTATACTGTGTGTGGAGCCACTAAGGGGTGTTTTACTATGTATGGGGCCACTATGGAGTCATTATATTGTGTATAGGGCCACTAAGGAGGTATTATACTGTGTGTGGAGCCACTAATGGGTGTTTTACTATGCATGGGGCCACTATGGAGTCATTATATTGTGTATGGGGCCACTAAGGAGGTATTATACTGTGTGTGTGAGGCCACTAAGTGGCATTATACTGTGTATAGGGCCACTAAGTAGTCATCGGACTGTGTGTAGGGCCCGTAAGGAGGCATTATACTGTATGCGGAGCCACTAAGGGATGTTATACTGTGTATGAGGCCACTAAGGAGGTATTATACTGTATGTGGAGCCACTAAGGGGCATTAGGCTGTATATGAAGGCACTAAGTGGTGTTATAGTGAATATAGGTACACTGAGGAGTTATGATACCATGTGTAGAGCCGCTAAGGGGCCATTATACTGTGTGTGGGGCCACTAAGGGTTTTATACTGCATGTTGGGCCACTAAGGGGGAATTAAAGGGATAGTATTAGGTCCCCAGATATAACTTTACTCCATAAATGTCAAATATGCCCCTGCTGGTGACATGAGCATTCATGCTCCAATACTCAAGCACTCCAGCAATGCTTACACACATCCAGGCCTCAATCACATTTTCATGCACCGCTTAGTTTTATAAGAAGGGATACCACCATGCTACTCTTACATAGACAAAATGTGTAACACATATGAAATATGGGAGCCCCATTCCCCAGACCCATACAACCCAACAGCACCCAAATCAAGGTAACGCCACCTAACTTTCCAGGTTTCTTCACCATCACATCCTGCAAATTATAATGAACTGAGACAGGAAGGTGACTGAAGCTTCTCGAGGTACGCTGCCACCAATGGCTCGACAAGGGGCAGTATAATGAAGGTTCAGCAGGCCTCAGTTTCCTTCTCTCTAGAAATTAATAGTATAATTAGGGATTGGAGAAATGCTCTGTACAAAAGATTGAGGCGCTCTTCCATGTCAAGGACTACAGAAATTAAAAGTGCTGGGTAGTTAAATGAAGGCTAAATAAATCTCATGAAATGCGTTGGGCCATACAAGAAGTTTGATGGGGAATTTCATGTGAAATGTAAATGTAATTTGGTGTAATCTATTACAATTAGGCATCGGTACTAAATATAACCATTAAAGGGCGTGAGAGCAATTGAGGATGATGTTTCATTAAAAAAAGAAAATCTGATGATTAAAAACAAAATTACACAAATCTCAAGGTGAAGTGTTTTTGATGTGTAAATTACCATATAATGGACATTTATGGCTCCACAGTATACGCTATGTATATCCAAGGGTTGCAAGCAGAGATGAGCGACCTGGTTCGTAATGAGCTGGATTTGTTACTGTTATTCACAGACATGAACATAGTGCTAGCAGGGTCCCCAGCCTTCACATGTGTGTGGTGGCGGAGCAGCATTACTGTAACACTGGGAACACTGGGGAGAGGATCACATGATAAGAAGCTGAGCCAGTGCCTAATGGGGGGGGGGGGGGGGGGTAGGAAAGAGGGGCCGGGGAAAATTGTGCTGCAATGCCTCACCAATTTGTTTAGCAATGGGTAAATCTGTACTCAGTTGCCCCCAGGAACTGATTTGTCCTATTTTATCTGACTGATACCACAATCCTAAGTTCAGAATATACCCCACCTACTGCAACAAAATAAAACCTCATATCACAATATCTCTTCCAACCCCTCAAAACTAAGGCTATTCAGAAGACACCGCGGGGAAGCTGCACGGAGAAGACTTCTAAAGATAGGAGAAGAACCAGCGTTGATTGGCCGACTGTATAGCATTCAGCCAATCAATGCTGGTTCTGCATCGAACTTTTACATTCGAACAGCAGGTGGTACTCGATTGAGTACGAGTATTTTGAATACCGTAGTATTCCATCGAATACCTACTCGATCGAGTACTACTCGCTCTTCTCTAGTTACCATAGCTCTTCACAGTCAGAAGGGTGTTTCTGACAGTCTGTCAGGAACGTCCTTCTGCACAGCAGCACCTATAGAGCTCGTCCATAGTAATCAGTCCATTTATGAAGAGAAGAACCAGATTACAGATTACTGTTCCTTGAGCAGGGTCTTGCTTTGCTCCCAAGACAAAAATGGGGTACAGATGAATCTGATCTCTCTACCAAAAAACAGTGGCATGGTGGCTACCGTGTTAGGATCAGACAATCTGCACTCCAGCAAGATCTGCTCTCTATCACTGGCTATGACACTTCTCCAGATTTGCATCAAGAGCCAGATTCCAGTCTTGGTTTCTGTTCTCTACCACTGGGTTTGACACTTCACCGGACTTTCCGCAGTAGGATATATTCACTCATGTAGTGAGGCATCTGCTGTATGAAGAGGCAGATTCCAGACTCAGTCTCTGCCATCTTCCACTGGATTTACCTTTCAATGAATCTTCCACAGTATGATGTATTCATTCAACTAGTGAATTATCTGCTCCATCCATCAGATGATAGCTCAGAAGCTCAGTGACTATCTCTGTAGCCTTGCAGCGTTGGAGTCCTGGTTTCGAATCCCAACAAGGACAACAAATGCATGGAGAGTTTATATGTTCTTCGCATGGGGATAACTTCAGGTACTCTGGTTTCCTCCCAGACTCTAAAAATATACTGGCAGGTTTATTTGACGTATAAAATAAAATTAATTATGTCTTAAATAGCAGTGTACCTCAACCTTTTTATGGAGCTTCACAGTACTTAAAGCAAAGGTGATCAACCCAACACATTATAGAAGAGTCAGGTGTGATCTTCACTTCATCCCAATTCCACACATTACGTTCCATACCCTGTGTCCATATTAGCAGTCAGTATTCATTACAGTAATTGGTAAATGTAGAAAGAAATGAACTTCAGCCTGGGTGGGGTCTGTGATGCATGTGTGCAGGCAAAAGAGTATACACCAGACCATAAAATATCAGAGCAATGGATGGTTGTTTTAAGGAATACACCCAACATATCTGTGAAACTCGTGCACTTTGGGAATTCAATTAGCACATATATTTCAAAGTATGGCTAAATCTAATGTGAACAGAGCAATATTTTATAGTTCCCCTGCAGTCACTAGTACATGAATGTTTGGCAGTATTAGAACTCTTTCCGTTTTTGCCCATAGTGGGAAGTTCATGAGAGGAGAATTTTTTATAAGAATTTTTGCTTAATAAAAAGTCAGCCCAAATGGTCAAATATTTTCTAACTATAGCTAACCAGCACATTGCCAAAATGCCATGTAACACTTGATAAATAGAGACAAATTCATACAATATTGTGTCAAAGTTTAATTTAAATTAAAAAAAAAATATATGTTTGTGGTTAAAAGTGTGCCCAAACAAAAAGTTATTGTGTGTGGATGACACATCCTAACAATGTCTTTTTTCAGATCCCTTTATGGTTCTTCCGATGGCTCTTCACATGTTCTGTATATGCAGCTCCCACTCCTGACTGAGATGTGCGGCTTCTCCAGTAGTATTGTACTGATGTTACTTTCTAGGTAGTCTTTTGGTGAACAGGTTGACCACCCAGTTTATGATCTGCAGTGTTGGTGGTATGATAGTTTTCAGACCATACTAGACACACAAAGCTGAAGTCTCTAAAAGGCTTCTGAGACTTTACACTGGCAGGCTCTTCCTTGTAGCAAATATTTCAATCAAGTCTTAGGTTTTCAGGAACTGACACAAGTATCTCAGGGGGAACTGCTTTCCTGTTCTCCACATCATTCCAGCCGACTGTGGGGGATTTTGCACAGAAGTCCTTTAAACATCTGGACAGTCCCAGGGATTAGGAACTTTGGGTAGTAAGGAGTCTTGACACAGATAGCAATCTCTATATGTGCTTTTGATTAACCCCTGAAAGGGAACCATCCAGTGGACATTTTGTACAGAGTCACTCCCAACGCAAAGAAGTCAACCCCTCGTCCATATTCCAAGCCCTTGACCATTTCTAGTGCAGGCTATCCTTTTGTTCCTCGACACTTGTCTGTGGTTCACTCATGTACATCCGTTATAGAAATGCCAAAATCGGCTAATTTGATGTGTCCCTCTCAGATCAGTAGAATATTTTTTGCCTTCACGACACAGTGTATGATTCCTTTTTTATGGAGAAACTGCAGACCATAGACGACTTCTGCTGCAATGAATCTTGATGTGGGAAAGTCCAGACAAAAGTTCTTCACAATCAGATTATCTACAGTCATGGCCAAAAGTTTTGAGACACAAATCTTATATTTTCACATGATCTGCTGCCCTCTGGTTTTTATGTGAGTTTGTCAGATGTTTTTATCACATACAGAAATATCATTGCAATCATATTATGAGTAACAACAGCTTATATTGACAGTTAGAATGAGTTAATGCAGCAAGTCAATATTTGCAGTGTTGACCCTTCTTCTTCAGGACCTCTGCAATTCTCCATGGCATGCTTTCAATCAACTTCTGGACCAAATCCTGACTGATAGCAGTCCATTCTTGCACAATCAATGCTTGCATTTTGTCAGAATTAGTAGGTTTTTGTTTGTCCACCCGTCTCTTGATGATTGACCACAAGTTCTCAATGGGATTAAGATCTGGGGAGTTTCCAGGCCATGGACCCAAAATTTCTATGTTTTGTTCCCTGAGCCATTTAGTTATCACCTTTGCTTTATGGCAAGGTGCTCCATCATGCTGGAAAAGGCATTGTTGATCGCCAAACTGCTCTTGGACGGTTGGGAGAAGTTGATCTTGGAGGACTTTCTGGTACCATTCCTTATTCATGGCTGTGTTTTTAGGCAAGATTGTGAGAGAGACGATTCCCTTGACTGAGAAGCAACCCCACACATGAATGGTTTCAGGATGCTTTACAGTTGGCATGAGACAAGACTGGTGGTAGCGCTCACCTCGTCTTCTCCAAATAAGCTGTTTTCCAGCTGTCCCAAACAATCGAAAAGGGGATTCATCAGAGAAAATGACTTTTCCCCAGTCCTCAGCAGTCCACTCCCTGTACCTTTTGCAGAATATCAGTCTGTCCTTGATGTTTTTTCTGGAGAGAAGTGGCTTCTTTGCCCTCCTTGAGACCAGACCTTGCTCCAAGAGTCTCCGCCTCACAGTGCGTGCAGATGCACTCACACCTGCCTGCTGCCATTCCTGAGCAAGCTCTGCACTGCTGCTAGCCCGATCCCGCAGCTGAAACACTTTTAAGAGACGGTCCTGGCGCTTGCTGGTCTTTCTTGGGCGCCCTGGAGCCTTTTTGCCAACAATGCAACCTCTCTCCTTGAAGTTCTTGATGATGCGATAGATTGTTGACTGAGGTGCAATCTTTCTAGCTGCGATACTCTTCCATGTTAGGCCATTTTTGTGCAGTGCAATGATGACTGCACATGTTTCTTTAGAGATAACCATGGTTAACAGAAGAGAAACAATGATGCCAAGCACCAGCCTCCTTTTAAAGTGTCCGGTGGTGTCATTCTTACTTAATTATGACAGATTGATATCCAGCCCTGTCCTCATCAACACCCACACCTGTGTTAATGGAGCAATCACTGAAACAATGTTAGCTGGCCCTTTTAAGGCAGGGCTGCAATGATGTTGAAATGTGTTTTGGGGGATAAAGTTCATTTTCTAGGCAAATATTGACTTTGCAAGTAATTGCTGTTAAGCTGATCACTCTTTATAACATTCTGGAGTATATGCAAATTGCCATTAGAAAAACTGAAGCAGTAGACTTTGTAAAAATTAATATTTGTATCATTCTCAAAACTTTTGGCCATGACTGTAGGAAACTGGTGGCCAGTTTCATCACACAGTAGAGGTAACTCTTAGTCTGGAAGGCTGCAAGACCATGGGGCAGATAGTGGTTCTCATGGGATAGATGTCATGCTCTGCCAGGATGCATTCATTTTCTATGTGCAAAATCTTGCTGACCACTTTAACAGCAACATGTGCTTGCTGGATGATATCTGTTGCCAACATAACTTCCTCAAACCCTCTACTTACTAAATGAGTGTGGAAGGTAAAGGATTGCAGAGTTAGTGGCACTGTGGCAGTCTTCTTCCTCTGAGTAGGTGAGATTGCTGCTTCTTTCAGACAGACATTGTCACTTTTCTCCTCATGGCAACTGCTGGGACTTTATGTTGCTTTTGACATCCCATTGTCCTCTCTGTCCTCTGTCTCCACTCCAGAATGCTTCTCGCTCTCCTGCCCACCATAGTACTCTACATATACAGCCTCATGGCTTTGGATTTGCTGTTGCATCTGGTGGTAGCGTTGGAGAATTTGCTGTTCCTCACAGAAAATAGGATTTTCCTTCCTGTCAGATGTCGTATTGACTGGGGAAGAAAAAGAAATTGAAATATAGATATTAGTATTAGTATTTTTGGGGCACAAAACGATGGTTTGTTGTCAGCTAATAGAACAAAAAATGTTGGTGGGAGATTTAACAAGTGAGTAATGGGGGATATCATCATTAAATAATAGGGATAATGGGTAACTAATGGGGGGATATAATGAGTAAATAATACGGGATAAAATTGGTTAATAATGGGGGTTATAAGGGGCAAGTAATGGGGGGTATTATGGGTAAGTAATGGGGGATATAATTGGTAATGGGGGTTATAATGAGTAGGTAATAGGGGATAAAATTGGTTACTAATGGGGGTTATAACAGTAAGTAGTGATGGATATAATAGTTAAAGGGGTATTCCCACGAGCATAACCATTTTCAAATTTCTTGATAATTAAATTTTAACATTTTTGCAAGTATAAGTAATTAATCATTAAGTACAGTGTTGGCCAAAAGTATTGGCACCCCTGCAATTCTGTCAGATAATACTCAGTGTCTTCCAGACAATGATTGCAAGCACAAACTCTTTGGTATTAATATCTTCATTTATTTTGCTTGCAATGAAAAAACACAAAAGAGAATGAAAAAAAAAAGTCAAATCATTGATCATTTTACACAAAACTCCAAAAATGGGCCGGACAAAAGTATTGGCCCCCTCAGCCTAATACTTGGTAGCACAACCTTTAGACAAAATAACTGCGAACAACTGCTTCCGGTAACCATCAATGAGTTTCTTACAATGCTCTGCTGGAATTTTAGACCATTCTTCTTTGGCAAACTGCTCCAGCCCCTGAGATGTGAAGGGGGCCTTCTCCAAAATGCCATCAAGAGATCTCTCCCCCACAGGTGTTCTATGGGATTCAGGTCTGGACTCATTGCTGGTCACTTTAGAAGTCTCCAGTGCTTTCTCTCAAACCATTTTCTAGTGCTTTTTTTTTTTTTTTTTTTTTCTTTTAAATGTAGATTGTGAGCCCCACATAGAGCTCACAATGTACATTTTTCCCTATCAGTATGTCTTTTTTTGGAATATGGGATGGAAATCCATGCAAACACAGGGAGAACATACAAACTCCTTGCAGATGGTTTTTTGCCCATGGCGGGATTTGAACACCAGGACTCCAGCGCTGCAAGGCTGCAGTGCTAACCACTGAGCCACCGTGTGGCCCCTTTTTCTAGTGCTTTTTGAAGTGTGTTTTGGGTCATTGTCCTGCTGGGAGACCCATGACCTCTGAGGGAGACCCAGCTTTCTCACACTGGGCCCTACATTATGCTGCAAAATTTGTTGGTAGTCTTCAGACTTCATAATGCCATGCACACGGTCAAGCAGTCCAGTGCCAGAGGCAGCAAAGCAACCCCAAAACAACAGGGAACCTCCGCCATGTTTGACTGTAGGGACCATGTTCTTTTCTTTGAAGGACTCTTTTTTTTCCCTTTAAACTCTATGTTGATGCCTTTTCCCAAAAAGCTCTACTTTTGTCTCATCTGACCAGAGAACATTCTTCCAAAACGTTTTTGGCTTTCTCAGGTAAGTTTTGGCAAACTCCAGCCTGGCTTTTTTATGTCGCTGGGTAAGAAGTGGGGTCTTCCTGGGTATCCTACCATACAGTCCCTTTTCATTCAGACGCCGATGGATAGTACGGGTTTACACTGTTGTACCCTCAGACTGCAGGGCAGCTTGAACTTGGTTGGATGTTAGTCGAGGTTCTTTATCCACCATCCTCACAATCTCTTGAAATCTCTCGTCAATTTTTCTTTTCCGTCCACATCTAGGGAGGTTAGCCACAGTACCATGGGCTTTAAACTTCTTGATGACACTGCGCACGGTAGACACAGGAAAATTCAGGTCTTTGGAGATGGACTTGTAGCCTTGAGATTGCTCATGCTTCCTCACAATTTTGCTTCTCAAGTCCTCAGACAGTTCTTTGGTCTTCTTTCTTTTCTCCATGCTCAATTTGGTACACACAAGGACATAAGACAGAGGTTGAGTCAACTTTAATCCATTTCAACTGGCTGCAAGCGTGATTTAGTTATTGCCACCACCTGTTAGGCGCCTCATGTAAGTAACAGGTGCTGTTAATTACACAAATTAGAGAAACATCATGATTTTTCAAACAGTGCCAATACCTTTATCCACCCCCTTTTTATGTTTGGTGTGGAATTATATCCAATTTGGCTTTTTGACAATTCTTTTTGTGGTTTTCCATTGAAGAAAAATTAAATGAAGATAATAATACCAAAGAATTTGTGATTGCAATCATTTTCTGGAAGAAAATTAGTATTATCTGACAGAATTGCAGGGGTGCCAATACTTTTGGCCAACACTGTATATATATATTTTATGCCCTCTGCCGCAAAACCGTTTTTTTTTTAAATCGGACACAGAGTACTGCATGTCTGACTC
This sequence comes from Leptodactylus fuscus, assembly GCF_031893055.1. Lineage (NCBI taxonomy): Eukaryota > Metazoa > Chordata > Amphibia > Anura > Leptodactylidae > Leptodactylus > Leptodactylus fuscus. Next base: position 185,397,073 of record NC_134269.1, on the reverse strand, counting down.
TGTGTCCGATTGAAAAAAAAACGGTTTCGCAGCGGAGAGCATAAAACGCTCACCGCCGGACATCTTACAAACCCATTCAAATGAATGGGTATGAAAGAGTCCTGCAGCTTTCCGTCTCCTGCCTCTGTTTTGTGCAGGAAACGGAAACCTGCAGAACGGAGACCGGGCACAGATATGAACGAGCCCTTAAAGAGATATTCCCATGAACATGACAATATATAAATTTATAGATACTGAAAAGTTAAAATATTTTGCAAATATAATTAAACATTTTGCATAGTTTCAAAGATTTTCTCTAACCATCTTAGTGGTGATATCTGTTGTCTTCACTGGATGCCAATGGATAGGACAATGAATGCAGGAACTTTCTGTGGTCTGGTATTTATCAGAGAGCCATCCATGGTTTTATTATTGTGGCCAGGTTATTAAGGCAAGACACAAGAAGATAATTCAGATGGATTTCAGACAATAGAAAGTCATATCCATTGGCAACTGATTAAAAGAAAAGACTCTCACCGCCAAGATGGTTAGAGAAAATCTCTGAACTCTGCAAAATTTATTATTACTTGTATTTGCAAAAATGTTTATCTTTTCACGATCTTCAAATTTAATTATGGTTATGTACATACACCCCTTTAAGTTCATTCACCTTAGTGACCAACATAGACTGACAGTTATTAAAGGGATTCCATCATTAGACTTAGGCACATTTGCCTAATGACATCTTGGAATATCCTTTATTCTTCGCTGTCTAGGAAGCACAGGGTTTGTATGCGCTGTAGTGAGAAGTGCTACAAGAATAAGAAGAGAGGGATCGCCACATGAATGCCACAGGGATGCGTATCGGCCAGACGAGGCGGGATACTGGATATGACTGTGCTGTGTTGGAGCACCAGAGGAACGCACCCTGTGCTCCGTGCACAGAATTAGCATATAAGAATAAAGTCTGTGTTTCAAAAAGAGTGTCAGCAAATGTATGGGACCCTGGAATAGTGATAGAGATGGCATCGGAGAGTCAGGAAAAAGAAAACCCTGTGACTTTGATCTGAACGTTTGCCACAGTTATGGACGAAGAGGGTGGGTGCTCAGTTAAATCCTCTAAGGATTGGTAGGCAGGCTCCCCATTCACATATTCATCATTAGAGGGTGGCTGAGAGACAGTCTGTATTTTGTTCTCTTTTTTTTCATTGTATTTCCCAACAATTCACAATAAGGATTATCCACAAGCAAAACATCTGCAGAATAGAAGACACTTGTAGTACTAAAATTAAGCCACTAGATGGATCCAGAGGACGATGGAGAACTAAAGCACAGCGTCCATAGAGCCTTATAGGGAGTAACAGAAGGGAAAAAAGGAAATGGCCAATTCCATATTACCTAACAGTCCAGGGGGTATAGAGCAGAAATGGCAATCTGAAGAAGGACCACAGGGGCCCAATACAAGCTATGTTAGCAGCCCCCATCTGAAATGGGCCCCAGGTAGTGACTCGAAAGGGGAAGAATGCCAGGCACAGGAGGGCAAGATGTGTCAGCTATCAGTAGGATAGCATGCCAGGATACTTGGGAGCAGCGGAGATATGTCGTCTCAGGCACAATCCCCCCCCCCCCCCCCTCCATTTTGAGAAGATTTAAAAGACAACATGCAGCCCACAATTTGATATACAGCTTCTACCAAGTACAGAAATAACCCACATATGGATGAAAACTGCAGTTTGGGACAGCAGGCCACAGAAGGCAGTGAGCACCATTAGAATTTTGAAGGGCAGATGCATTTTCTGGTGCTATCATGGATTTGCAGAGCTCCTAAGGTGCCAGTGTAACGGAAAGTACCAAGACGTGACCTCATTTTGGAAACTACACCCCTCAAAAAATATATCAAGGGGTACAGTGATCATTTTGACCCACTATATGGTTTTCAAAAAGAAATGTATAGCGGATGGTGCAAAATGAAAATGATAATTTTCCCAGGTTTATGCTATTTCAGTGTCCGATATGTCCTGCCAAGCTTGTGGCGCAGTGAAAAGCTATCTCTACAGTTATTGTGCTCTGATTCCTGATTTTGGAAATACCTTACATACGGCCTTAATCTTTAGCCAATAGAACTCAGTAAAGCACCATGCACATTGGAGACCTAATATCAGTTATTTACACTGCATTTGCAAAACCCCTGAGGTAAAATAAATTACCCCTTTTTAGAAACTTTACCCCTCAAGGAATGTAGCAAGGGTATAATGAGCATTTTGAGCCCAAAAAGGCTTCCCAAAAATTTATTAAATACATTTTTAAAGAAACATGCCATGTCGGTGCCCTATATGTTGTGTCCACTTTGTGGGTGCGTAGACTGAATGGACTTTCACACCCCTTAAACCTCTTGGTGACTTAGTTATGATTAAACCCCTTATATTACCATTTTATTAATAATAACAACAGATGCTGAGGGTAAGACACAGGCCTACGGCCCCTCACAGTATTTTATACTCTTGCTCCCCCTCCCCATTTTTTGTTAATAAAACGTCACCAATTTCAAATCAAAACTGCATCTCCCACGCCCTTCAGTCCATGGCCCTTTCCTTAGGCAGTGCAGGGCCTCACAAAAGTTGTATTTGTGGGTATAAATTACTCGTTGAGGACACTGCAAAGCTGAGAAAGGAAAGGGACGCCATGTTTATGGCCATGTTTTCAGACTACAATGAGGTCTCTATGGTTTCCGCACGAAACATGCGGAGAGAAAAGTGCTGCTTGCAAGGAATTACAAAGGTTTCTTGTACACAGCAGCGATCCAGCACAGGTCGTCCTCAGAATCAGTGGGTAGCAGATTTGGCTAGACTTGACTTGGTTAGGGAGGGGGCCTGGTGGGGGGAGGGAAATGGGACCATAGGGCCGAAGGTGAGTAGGGGGAGGGGGGGGGGCCCGGATTGCACATGTGGAAGGGAGGGGGGGGTTAGGGTCACCGTAATCTCTAAATGGGGGCAGGGGGAGCGGGTGGTGGGCAAGGGCAGGGCCGGCGGCGCGGGAAAGGGGGGGGCCGGGACGCAGCAGCGAGGCCATGGCCTTCCGACCCACCATCCTGTAGGAGGGGCCCGCAGCGGCCGCAAGGAAAGGGACGTGGGGGGCAGGTGGTTCACGCCAGGGTCAGGGGGGCTGCGGACGAAGTTGCGGGTACAGCTAGTTGTCAATAAAGTTTTTTTTTCAATTTAACACCCGATTAAAGTCTTTGTGTATTTTTTCCACCATATTTAGTTGGGAGTCGGGATCTATGGAAAATGTCACAGTAAAGATGCCAAATATATCATGTGCTGGAAAACAAGGAACAATGTGACACTAAGGATGTCCCTCATGTACACCCATCTACAGAAGACAACTTGTATAGATGGGTTAGTAAATTCCAGCCAACGGCTTATTTCTAAGAACACTTACATATTAGAGGGTCCAGGTACAGACAACATCATACATACAGAACAATAGGATTGAGGGTCCTGAGCGCAAGAGCTATGATGAAATAGGGGTGACTCAAAATGAATAGTGCTGGTTTTGTATAATGGTCACTTATCACACAAGGTAATACACATAACCCTGCATGATCCAGTCACTAGTTAGTAATGGAATACACACAGACCTGACCTGCATTCTGTTTTGCCAGTGTTTTTTTATTGACACCAAACTAGAATTTTTGTCCGCTGAGTTCTGCCGGCTATAGGTGTAAATGATGTTCAGTGGGGACTGAGATTTTTCGTTCCACAAAGATCCTAGATATCTTTCTACATGTTCTTCTCTTCTGCAGATATTGCTGAAGAAAACCTGCCATGTAAAGTGTCTTACGCTTTGAGCCCACAGCATGTCAGTTTCTTTCTGGAGGTTTAGCATGTATTTGCAACGCAAAATTCGTAACCCTTCGCCACCTGCAGCAAAAATAAACAATGTCAGCTGTCTATTACTGGTGGGTCCTTGCCAGGATGTCCACCATGAATATCCCGCAGTAGCCCACCACGTGTGTCCTATGGGTGGGTTAATTCCTATAAAAGAGATGAAAAGAATTAATTACCCTGTGATTTATGAGAAAGCCCATCTCCATACCCAATTCAGGCACTAGTAATATCCATCACCCTAGATTTGTAAAAGTGTTCTGCCAAACTCAAAATTTTTCAATATTTGCAACAAACACCATAGGGCAGTGATGGCGAACCTATGGCACGCGTGCTAGCGAGGGCAGCAAAGCCCTCTATGCTAGCACGCGTGCAGTCGCCTGGATCGCTCACTAGCAGGGAATCCTGTTGATGAGCGATCACTGCCTTCAGTTGTATGTGTAGGCTGCAGATCGCGCGACCGCGGCCTACACTGACTGCAGAGTTTCATCTCTAACCCCGATGTAGGCGCGATCGTGCCCATCTGTGCCCACAGTCAAAAGGAGGTGGACGCTGGCGGCTCTTCATGAGTAAGTTTAAGAGTGTGTGTGTGAGAGAGAGTGTGAATATGTTTGAGTGTGATTGTGTCAGTGTGTCAATCATACTGAGGAGCATATAATACTGGGGCGGAGGCATACTAAAGAGCATATAATACTGGGGGGGATGCGTACTGAGGAGCATATAATACTGGGGGGGATGCGTTCTGAGGAGCATATAATACTGGGGGGCTGTACTAAAAAGCATATAATACTGGCGGAGTGTACTAAAAAGCATACAATACTGGGGGAGTGTACTAAAGAGCATATAATACTGGGGGGCGTACTATAGAGCATGTAATACTGGGGGATGCGTTCTGAGGAGCATATAATACTGGGGGGCGTACTAAAAAGCATATAATACTGGGGGAGTGTACTAAAAAGCATACAATACTGGGGGGCGTACTATAGAGCATGTAATACTGGGGGATGCGTTCTGAGGAGCATATAATACTGGGGGGCGTACTAAAGAGCATATAATACTGGGGGGGCGTACTAAAGAGCATATAATGCTGAGGGGATACGTACGCTTATGGCGAGGATGTGTATTGAGGAGTATATAATACTGTGTGTGGGAGGGGGCGTACTGAGGAGCATATAATACTGTGGAGATGCATACTGGGGGGTACTGAGGAGCATATAATACTGGGGGGTGTATTAATAAGCATATAATACTGTGTGTGGGTACAACTGTGGAGCATATAATACTGGGGGGGCTACTATGGAGCATATAATACGGTGTGCAGAGCCTACTATGGAGCATATAACACTATAGGGGGGGCTACTGTGGTACTGTAGAGAATATAATACTGTGTGGTGGGCCTACTGTGGAGCATATAATACTGTAGGGGGGGCTAATGCGGAGTACATAATATATACTGTCTGGGGTCCCCTCACTATTTATGTCACAAAGTATCAGAGTATAATAATATAAGTTTCCAATCGGACATATTCGAACAAAACCACTAGGCAAACTTCGCAAGATGAATCTCATGAGGCTTAGCCAAAAAATTCTCTTGCCTCAGGCAAGCATACATGTACCGCAGGTGGAGAACCACTGTTCTTGGATACAAGTGCACTTCTGAGGTTCTAACATGGTGTATGAGATCTATTAACTTTCCACAGTGGATTGGGACTTTTTAGACGAAGAAATGACTTTGAATGAGATTTTGGAGGCTCTGGGGAAGTGGTGAGTGGCAAGTCACCATGACCAGATTGCATGCCATTACACGTGCACCAAAAATAATCAGATATTTTAGGGTCCTAGTGTATCAATATGTACCACAAAGCGTATGCAACTGGTGGTAGTAGGCATACTCCATCTCCTTGCATATATGATGTGATTTTAGCGCTTTTAAAATCCGGGAATGTGGGTACTATAGGCACCTTTCAATTCTCTATATCAGTTATAAGCTTCAGGCTAAGATTCTGCCTTAACCTTGTCATCACCAGAATGATAAATGAGGACAAACCAGTTTCATCCCTGAGAAATCAACCTCAGAATATATCCACAGGATCAATTGGGCTAAGTTGTGACTGATGTTGGGTGGCCTGAAAATTACTATTTCCAGCAATCACAGAATCTAAATATATACATCACAAAAAATCTCTCCATGTCACATGTTTGTAACATATATCCAGAAATGTAAAACCTAGAATACAACCCCCCCCCCATCCCTGCTATCATTGACGGGTAGAATCAATTTAATTAAAATGGCTTCTCAAAGAGTTATACTTACTGAAGCATGCGCTTGGTCGCATACCTGAAGACATTTTTCACAGACTACACTCACTGATGGTGTCATTCATATAGCATAATGCTATACGTGTATGCTATACTGTCCGGTATTCTAAGTCAGGAAAGAGTCTCGCGTTACTAGATTTCTTACTGTATTTTTTTAGCAGGTCAACTGCATTACCTTGTCTCATAGAATCACATGGAACTCCTCCCTAAGGCTGGATAAACATGTCTGTGGTTGAACAGTAAGGATGGCACACGGATGATATCCATGTCCTGCTCATGCCCCCAGTAACTAATTACTTTGCTTCATAGAGCCAAGGTTGAAAAAAATGGACAGGATAGGACCCGTCCTGAGATTTGCCCCAGGCTCACTGTCCTATAGACAGACTCATGTTAATACATGGAGATGTATATGGGGCTACAGAAAATAACGGGCCAGTGGGCAAGCCAATCTGTAGATTATAGGAAAACTTTTTCCTGGAGTTGGTGCTGAGGAGGTCTTGGCTATAAACTCACTCAGGTGGTTGAGACCCAACAGGGGTATGGCTTGTCTGTGAGCAGGTTCTAAAGGAAGGTGTACCTGCATATACATGTATTAGTCTATGTGTACATATGAAATGGAAATAGATAGATAGATAGATAGATAGATACATTTACTAGACACAATGGAGATACATTTACTAGACACAATGGATTACCATATGAACTTGCCACTTTAAGTTAACCAACGTCTTGCAGTTGGCTTTAATATTTTTGTCAGATTGTTTCAAAAAGTTGGCGAGATTCTGAGATCTTGACATCTATCCAGCTAACAGAAAGCCCCATTCTTTTGATGTCCGGGAATAGTGCCAGCATCATGGGACATTCTCTGACAAATGCTGCAGAGTAAGACTAAGGCTATATACAAACAGTCACAAAATGTCAGCGCTGCTCATATTATTAGAGATTAAATACTATAAAATGTGATTGTCAGACATATAAGATATCAGCAGATGTTAGGCTAGGTTCACATTTGCGCTGTAAACTCCACTGTAGAAACCAATGAAAATCGGTGAAGAGAAAAGTCCCACCAGTTTCAGTATAAAAACAGTGGAAACCTGATGGACTCGGATCGGCGGGTGTCCACGGGTAACTACTAATTTAGCAGTCCAGTTCTCCGTCATTCGGGTCCCCTGACCAACCCGACTGATTGAGAGTCCAGCGCAGGTGTGAACTTAGCCTTACCAGGAGTGTAATAAGTACACAGGGAGGTACATTGCAAAACTAACTCTCTACTCTCTGACCTCAATGAGCAGAAAATAAAATAAAACCAGTTTATTAAAATGACCTGTTTTTCCAGCAGGTCCATAGTCCATTACCTGCTGTAAACTCTGCCGCACAGTCTTCCCTTTGACCTTAAAAGAAAAGTGTCACCAATACTTTATGTATTTATTAAAAGCAGATATTGAAATATATTACTTTATCTAATCTACTTTTAGTTTTTTAATTTATTTTTTGTGTCGTAGTCATTAGAGATGAGCGAGTATATCTGATCGAATACATCCCCTGCATTGTCATTGTTGTAAAAAAAAAAAAGCGCCAAGGAAGGTGGGAGGGGATTTGAGTATTTACTGCGTGGTATTCGACCGAGTACATCAATAACTATGCAAAGGGAGGTATTCGATCAAATACTATTCGCTCATCTCTAGTAGACATCTTGCCTAAGCTTCAGTAATAGTATGGAGAAAACTCCAGCATGGGTGAGTTTGCTACACATGTTGTGTTCACGGAGGGGGAGAAGATAAGCCTTAGGCTGCATGCACACGGAGTTACGCCGGGCTTGTAAAAATCCTCATTCACAGCCGTACGCGTGAGCTCAGCGGACGGCTCCCAAACACTTCCCATTCACTTCAATGGGAGCACTCGTAATGCCGGCGTTACGAGCGCTCCCATTGAAGTGAATGGGAAGTGTTCAGGAGCCGTCCGCTATACTCGTGTGTACGGCTGTGAATGAGTATTTTTACAAGCCCGGCATAACTCCGTGTGCATGCAGCCTAAGGGTGCATTCACACTGAGTAAACGCTAGCTTATTTTGAAGAGTAAAATTACACTTGTAAATTTTGCTATCCCATTGACTTCAATGACATTTTACAGGCGTATTTTTACAGGCGTATTTTTTACAGGCGTATTTTTTACAGGCGTATTTTTACACTTGTAAAAAAATATCATTGAAGTCAATGGGATAGCAAAATTTACAAGTGTAATTTTACTCTACAAAATAAGCTAGCGTTTACTCAGTGTGAATGCACCCTTACATTCCAACTTTGAAAGGACAGAAAAAGGGACAGAATGTGTGGCAACTTTAGCTCCACACACTTCTGTATTAACTCTATCCATTCCGATCCATTTCTTCTCATTGTGCCCTACAGATTGCTCCCAAAGTATAAAGTCCCTCTCCTGGTGCACCCACAGTTTAATGTCCTCCTCCAGCTTCCACCAGTTTAATACCTCCTTCCAGCTACTCCCATGGTTTAATGTCCCCCCCACCAGCTGTCCCAGTTTAATGTCACCCTTGCTTGCATGGTTTAATGTTCTACTCCAGCTACCCCCACAGCTTAATATCCTCCTCCAGTTACCCCCAGTTTAATTTACCCTTCCAGTTGCCCTCAGTTTAATGTCCCTGTCCATCAACCCCCACAGTTTAATGTCCTCCTCCAGTTGCCCCCAGTTTAATGTACTCCGCCATCTTCCCAGACAGTTTTATGTACCCCTCTCTCCATCTGCCCTCAAAGTTTTAATGTCCCTATCCATCTGCTCCCCCCAGTTTAAGGTCCCCCCTCCATCTGCTAACAAAGTTTAACACTAATACCTCTCCTCGCTCCACGCAGATGAGTTGAGGCCAGGAGAGGACCCTAAAACCAGGACTGTTCTGTGGAATCTGGGACAGTTGGGTGGTATGGATAAGTTCTGATATGCAGTGCTCTTCAAAATGAGGTTCTGCAGTAGCAAAAGTGTGTATTATGAGAAATAATGTGCTACCTCTCATATATAATATAGAATATTATAAATCCCATAATCTGACGAGTCACTCAGCCTGCAGCCATCTGCTTTTATCTGGTTGTCTTGTTGTCTTCTAGTCTAGTCTTAGTAGTGGATTTATTAGCCATATATGATAGATTGGTGACATTGTACTGTCAGAGCTCACAGTCTATGAAGTCAGGCCATGAATACATGAATTACATTATGAAAAGTTAGACATAATATACAAAAATAAAGCATGGATTCCAAAGAATGTAACCTACGTGATAGAATCTGCTCCCACAATGAAACTCTTGCAAATGTTAATTATGGCCTTAACCCTCGCAGCCAGCGCATCGGCTCTTGTACAGAATTTGGAAAGTGTTGTGGGAAAAAAGTCTTTTTGGACTGATCCTCTTGTTGGAGCTGGTGGTAGGGGTTGAGTGAGGGCCTTGGTAGGTGGGGAAACGGCTGAAAAGAAATCCATTCTCAAAAAACTCAATTATTTACACAGGTCTGCCCTTACAATACACTGGCTCTGGACCACTCCTCTTCTCCATCCAGTATATCATGAGGGTTTATAGTCTCTGCACACTGGTTTCATGCAGTCTCTGGAAGTACAGTAAGTTTAAGATATTCTACTATTAGATTAGATTATAATTTGTATTGTATTGCTGCATTCCTTGGAGAACCAATGGCCTTCATCTTCATCTTTCACCCATTGAAATATGGTTTACATACTGAAGGGGATCCAGATTGGAAAAATAAGCAATTGACAATAATTCCTGATGGTCTAGTGAGTTTAAATTGAAGCACTTTGGTATGTAGAAAATATTCAGAATGCTCTTACCCTTAGTTCTTCACCAGGGATCTGTTTCTGGCAGTAAATAGCAGAATGGGAAATGATAGATAGCAGAAAGATAAACTCTAATGGGAACTGAGATTAACAGAAATTTTATAAAAGATAATCTCCAATAGTCCATCATCTGAGGAAGTGTTAATGCCATCATTTCTGGTGGTCTAGGGTGGCAAGGGGCTTCTACCTGCTTCCTTGATCAATGGTAAGAGATGGATTAATATCAGCCTCCTTTTATCTTTTTAGGTTTTGGGTAGTGGAGGTTTTTTTGTGTCCCTGGTGGTCTAGTTTGGTGGATTAATTTAATCTTTTCTGGTAGATTACAGTGGTAAATGAATTAATACCTGCTTCTGTGATGGTCTACAGTAGTAGAGAGATCAGTGCTGTCTTTCCTGTTGGTCTTGGTTAGTATATGTGTTATCGGCTGGTCTAGGTAGTTAGTATTTGGTTCTGTGGTGGTATACGGTAATGAAAGAGTTAAAGGGGTATTCAGGTAACACAAAATTGCCCCCTTTCTAAAGGGGTAAAGTGCTGATCAGTGGGAGTCTGACTGCTGGGGTGCTCTGCATAAATGGGCACTGCACAGTACCACTTTTTTACCTTGTATATACAGGCACAGCACTGTACCACCTATGTAGTAAGCTTGGGTCTTGTATACCGTGTTTCCCCGAAAATAAGACAGTGTCTTATATTAAATTTTGGTCCTAAATATGCTACCGTATATACTCGAGTATAAGCCGAGTTTTTCAGCACAGTTTTTGTGCTGAAAAAGTGCTCCTCGGCTTATATTCGGGTCATTACGGTAATTTTCTGCTAGCAGGCCAAGATAGCAGACTCCGCCCCCCCACCGCTCCATCACACGCCGGGTGACGTAGCCACGTAAACTCAGGTCCGCACCCGGCGTGTGGCTGCTTCCTGGCCTGCTAGCAGAAGTACCGTAAGTACTTCTGTAGATTTTAATGTACAGCATCGCCGCGCTCCTGGCAGGAGCGTGGGGATGCTGTGGGCCCCGGCACCCGCCCCGGTGTCTGGATGCCGGGTCCGGATGCCGGGCTGTAAACGTAATGGCGCCGCTCTGCAGAGCGGTCGCCATAGAAACCAGCACCTCCGCTGTAATGCTTACAGCAGAGATGCTGAAGCTTATGCCTGCGATCTCTGATTATAGGCATAAGCTTCGGCATCTCCGCTGTAAGTGTTACAGCGGAGGTGCCCTCCGGAGATGTCCTCCCCCCTCCGGAGATGTCCTCCCCCCTCCGGCCTGCCCCATACCTTTAAAGTTGCAGGCCGGCTCCTGCGCAGCGAGCTCGCAGGAGCCGACCTGTTCCGACGACAGCCGGGAGCCTAATGAGGGCTCCCAGGCCTGTCATCGCTATATTACTATTACGGCTGGTCTCTATGACCAGCCGTAATAGTAATGTAGAGAATCTCCCATAGACGGCAATACACTTGTATTGCCGTCTATGGAACTTGCAATCAAATGACTGCAGGTTCAAGTCCCCCAGGGGGGCTAAAAAAAAGTTTTAAAAAAATATAATAAAAAATAAAATAAATAAAAGTTAACAGTGGGTTCACACCAGCACCTGATCTCAGTTATGCAGGTTTCCGTTTTCTGTCAGCAGAAGACAGAAACCGACATTCAGTGTCTGTGGGTGAGCCGTCTTCTGCTGCCCATGGCGAAACCGTTTTGTTTTTTACTGGACACAAAGTCCTGCATGTCCGACTAAAAAAAAAAAAAAAAACGGTTTCAATGCGGAGAGCAGAAGACGCTCACCGGTGGACACTTTTCAAACCCATGAATGTTTCTCGGGCAGGAAACGGAAACCTGCATAACTGAGATTGGGCGCTGGTGTGAACCTGCCCTCAAAGTAGAAAATGACTGTGAAGCACATACACATTAGGTATCCCTGTGTCTGACAGTGCCCGGTCTACTGAATATAGGGGATCTGCAGTGCTCCTGTTCTGTCAGAAAGGGGTTAATAGGAGCACTGCAGATACCCTATATTCAGCCAGGCTGAATTCCAAGTGGGGGTAAAAAACCCAGTCCTCAAGCTCAGGGAAGGGGCAGACAGACAACCAAAACACCCCCTCCCCTTTCCCAGCACTTACTGCACCCAAGAACTCGGCCATTTTAATTTTTGAAATTTTCCAGTAGCTGCTGCATTTCCCCCTAGGCTTATACTCGAGTCAATAAGTTTTCCTAGTTTTTTGTGGTAAAATTAGGGGGGTCGGCTTATATTCGGGTCGGCTTATACTCGAGTATATACGGTATGTCTTATTTTCAGGGGATGACTTATTTTATTTTTGTGTGCTGCTGCCACCACTGCGTTACGCTGAGATGTGCTTGCTGCGCAAAGACATGAAGAAAAACATTGCAGCCGGCTGAACTCTGTGTGTGATGCTCTATGTGCACAGGAAAGCCGGCTGCTGCCTCTGCTGTGATACCGTACGTTGTAGCTCATCCTGCAACAGCAGGAACAGTGGATACAACGTATCGCAGTGGCATCAGCAGCCGGCATACCTGTGCACTCGGAACATCGCACACAGTGTTTTCCTTCATACAATCTTTGCACAGAAAGATTATTAATATTGGTGTATGTCTTACTTTCAGGGGGTGCCTTATATTAGGCAATTCAACAAAACCTCTGCTATGTCTTACTTTCAGTGGATGACTTATTTTCGGGGAAACAGGGTAGTATCTATTTACTAAACTTTGCTCTGTTACCTGGAACTGTGATAAGATATTTGCAGATATACCAGCATGAGCCGAAGGCTGGTCAGCAGCTAAAAGACCCTCAAGACCCTGGACTTGCTCAAACAAGAAGTGTCCCCATAACATTTATCCCATCCATAGGCACCCGCATAACATAGTGTGCAAGTAATAATATTGTGTGCCAGCCATAGGTAACCCCATAATAAAAAAAAATGTTCTTGGCTGTTTTTACTTCCCCTATTCATGAGTCACCCCTCCCTCACCATAGACCCCAATGCTTTACATGGGAACTATCAGGGTTACATCATGCAAGTGGTCTTTTAGAAAGGCTTCACTGTACATGTTTTCCTGCTTTTCTAGGGCAATGGAATGTTAAGTACCTACTTTCCTGGTGGTGGGGGTAGTGGTGGTTAGTTATAATACCTGGCGGTATGGTTATAACATAAAATAATCCTTTAATAGTCCCACAGTGAGGAAATTTCAGCATGTTACAGCAGCATAGTAATACAGATACAGGATAATACACAGTAATATATTACGGAAGTAGACACATAAGCTGAGAAGAGAAGATATACTAGGAGTCCATAGCAGCTAAGGAAAAAACGGAAGAGAAAGAAGGAAGACTTCAGGATCAGTTAGTTCTCAGTGCGGAGTGATCTTCACTTGGTCTGATGTAGATTATGTAGCCTGATCGCGGTTGGAAGGAAGGACTTGCGATAGCGCTCCATCTCACACTTGGGGTGAAGCAGATGGTCACTTACAGCGCCGCTAAGTGCCATCAAAGTCTCATACATGGGGTGGGATTTGTTCTCCGGCATGGAGGTCACCACAGACAGTATCCTTCTGTCACCAACCACCTGTACTGGGTCCAGGGGGCTACCCAGGACAGAGCTGGCCCTTCTGATCAGCCTGTCAAGTCCAAGTGAAAAAGGCCCTAAGAAGTGGCCCCTAGACTCCAAAGGACCTCAGCCTCCTGAGCAGGTAGAGTCTGCTTTGACCCTTTCTGTGCAGCGCCTCCAGGTGATCAGCCCAGTCTAGTTTATTATTGAGGAGCACACCCAGATACTTATAGGTCTTGACTATCTCAATGCATGTCCCTGGGATCTCCGCCGGGATCAGAGCACTTCTCCGTTTACTAAAGTAATGTACACTGTGTGACCATATGGGCACAGCACCAACAGACGCTAAGGCATGGAGCATCATTTAGGCATGCAGAGCGACTATCACTCTGTAATACAGAACCACAGGGGCTCTGCGCGTGGTCTTACCCCTAATACTACTCCAATACAGTTCTGTAAGAAGACTTTGCAGTGAACATTGCAGTAAAGGGCGAGTATCTGTCGACAACAGTGACTGATCTTGTAACACTGATATAAGTCAGCAGAATACTGTCATTTAATAGGACGACTCATATGAATAAGGTCTTTGTACCATACATTACAGAATGTGAAGAAAGGACAATAAATTGTGCTGTCCGATGAATAGAAATTCACATCCATAAGTCAGATGTTGTCAAAGTTTTTAATTGTTGTTTCCTTAACTTTTCTTCTACCAAAGACAATGTTCAGCCCTCTCAAACCCGATGCCAACAAAAGGGACCAAGTCAACAATTTGCTGACTATTGCTGCTTATAACAAGCGGAGGCGAGACCTGCAGCACATTCCCAACGCAAGGAGATTATGAGATTTGAGAAATGCATAGCAAACTTTGAATAGTTCCTTAGTATTGGACGGAGCTGGCTTCTTAAGTGGCTTTAACCCCTCCTTTCCAGTCGTTTCATCCATTGGTTGCCAACAGAAAGCTGAGTATCATGCGGGGAACAGGTTTATTGTAAGCTTGTGTTTAGTATTTTGGTAGCCATGGTATGATGCATTATGCAACCAACATTTTCTTGGTAAAGTTAAAGGGTTAAAATATTAGAAGGCTTAAACAGTAGGGGGAAAGGCTTTGGGAATTAAGTTAGAAATACTTTCCTGGAGGTACAGATCAGCCGCATGGTCATATGGTGGAAGTATAACTCTTAAGGTAAGATTTACTCTAGCTTCATACTTTTTCTTCATCTTTTATTTGCATACATTTTGATAAGTGTCTCATTGCTGGGGGGGGGGGGTCTTACCGCTAGGACCCTTGAAGACCATAAGAATGGAGGTCCTGACATGTGTGAATGGAGTAGTAGTGCGCATGCACAACCACAGCTCCATTCCCCTTTCATTGAGATTACAGAGCACAGTACTATGGTCATCAGTCCCATGGAAGTGAATGGAGTGGCGGTAGTATATGCCCACTACTGTGTTCTTGTGAACGCTTTCTGGGAAATGCCCTTTAGACTCCATCTACGTCTGCATTATTGTTCCCATTTGTAATTGAAGCCATGGCACTCTGTTATATTCATTGTACTTTGGGTACTAAGATTGCCCTATAGAGCCCATTTACTTACTTACAATGGGGTCTGTTTTTCTGTAATGTTATTTTATAGGAAGGATAGCTGCATGCATTGGTATCACCTCTCAAAACGCCATACAATAGTCAATTTCTGACTTCCACCCCAACCATCTCTGTCCCATGGGAAGACTGACATCCTCCAGCTGGAGTCATGTTCCTGACTACCTTCTTGGGGGAAGTCAATATTTCTGCTCTTTGTAGAGCTAGGTGTAGAAAGCAGAAAATGGGTGCACCAGGAATGTAATATTGCATATGAAAGTGTGTGTGTGTGTGGGGGGGGGGGGTTGTTTTTTTTTTTTTTTTTTTTTTTCAAAATGCCAGAACATGTAGTGACATCAAAATTATTTCTGGAAACCAATTACATTGCTGTTCCCTACACAACATTGTCATTTCTATTGTGATGATATTAAAGGTCATAGACTTCATTTAAAGGGAGTCTATCACCTCCCCCAGTATACCCAACTGTCAGCACCTATTATGGAGCACACTACAGTAATAAATAATATACCATTGTTATGAATGTCATCTTTGTAGATTTGAAGGAAAACTATTTAGAAGTGTTATGCAAATGAGGCTATTGGTTGAGTGGGGGCGGGCCTTCAGCTCCCAGGAGAACTGCTCTTGCTGCTCAGATCCCTACCATCTCCTGCCTGCATCACACCTCTAGCACTGATAGTTGATCCTCCTACTACTATGACGTTACCCATCCTATTATGGCAGCAGAAGCAATGGTCCAGGGAGCTGAAGAACACCCCCAGTGCACAACTGCAAAAGTATTTAAAGTTCTTTTCCTCCAAAGATACATAAGTGATATACATAACAGAGGTATCTTGGGTATTATTGTAATGTGCTCTGTAATGCAGTTATGGAAAATTAATATGATTGGGGGAGGTGATAGACTCCCTTTAAATTTGGTGGGATTTGTAACGGAACCTCCAACCTAAACTTGTAAACTATCATTACACTATTTTTGCTGTGTTTGTTCATCTCATGATGAAGCCAAAAGGGTATCCCCTAGCACAAACCAAAAGGTCTAAAACCTGTTACATCAGATGAACATGGCCATAGACCACTATAGACTTGTTGGATGCCTCAAAATTGTCCTCCGCTGGGGAGGTGTATGTTGGTATATTTTTGTTTTTTGCTTACATATGATCAGTAGGATTCAGGTTGTGCTTTACCTACAAGATCCTATATATGATGTATATACTTAGGGGGCAATCACACGATGTAATGCGGCATTGATTCTGACATGATAACTCATGTAAGAATCACCGCTGCAAAACAAAATCCCATTGACTTCAGTGGGTTCCGTTTAGTTCTTGTAACACATTGAAATCAATGGGTTAAAAAGCCTCCCATTGATTTCAATGTGTTACGCACGCTAAACGGAACCCATTGAAGTCAAAGGGATTCTGTTTTGCAGCGGTGATCCTTACACGAGTTATGGTGTCAGAATCAACGCCGCGTTACATCGTGCGAATGCCCCCTTAAGGATCGAGTAATATCAGCAGGTTCGGCAGCTATTAATCTATTGTATATGGCCAGCTTAGGCCATTGCCAGACCCTTGTGGCAGTCACAACACTTTTCCCTGACATCTGCAATTGAGGAAAAGTTTTAAGGCCTCCATACATGGTTTACACTCTAATATATATTATTATATATGTTTATATATGTTATATCTACTATAGTAGCAGTCAATAACATAGGGACAATCACAATGAGGACTAGAGAAAGATTTTGCATAGCCTTCCTTGTCTAATACCAGTGTGATGTCCTAGGATTAGAAACGTTGCAGGAGTTGTGTTATCTTACACTGCCCAGCACCACTGACAATGGAGGAATATTTCAAGTAGCAAAGGAAAAATACTGAATAAATATTGTAGAAGATTTTGTAGAGATTTTACTCAAGAATTTAGGTCAAAGCTTTACTTTTTGACAATACCGTCATCCTTCACCCGCACCCCAGTGTTATATATCCTCCATTATTTCCAGTAGTCTTTGAAATACACTTAATATTCTATTCTGGTTCCAGAGCTGGAGAAGAAATAACAATGCTGTTAGGACGGGTACGCTACTTGCTTACAAATGAAAAATCGGCCCTGGTGGGAAAACACTGTCATTTCTTTCAGTCCTAGCAGGTGTTATATGAGCATGTTTGAGGTCATTCAAGGGCAATAGAGAATTACACCCAGGGGCTGAAACTGTAGCTTCGGGGCCCAAATGCAAAATCTATAGTAGGGCTCCCTACCTACTATGTTCCAATGCTAGTGTCTTTTTAGGCTTCTTCAAAGCCCAGATGCAACTACTAGCTATGCCCCCTAGAGTTCTCTACTTCCTTACATTTCACAAACATGTGGACCCGTAGAATATCAATCTGATTCTTCATTTATGGTATCACAGGTTCAATTGAAAGCAAAATATTATTTCTCTGACTTGGACACTGTTCACACCGTTATTAAAGTCTATTCTACCAGGTTTCTGTAATAGTTAGCAGTGGTGTACATAGGCAAGAGTTGGCTCATAGCATAAATGAAACTCTCCTTACTACAACTGCTGGGACAGAAGGACCTGGTGTTTTGTTATTACCCTCCATTTGTTTTCCACCCCTTGGTTTGATACTATTGTAATTCATCTTTATTTGCTTGGATGTTCTCAGAATAGCCATGGAAGAATAAGGAGATAGATGAGAATGCATGTGCAGCTCCATGTCAGGTTGACCCCACATGGAGACCAGTGATGTTCCCTGAAGATCCATATCCAATGGTATATCTTCTATGTAGGCAGACCACACCATTGCTTCAGAGCCCCCCCTGGAATGAGGGCCTGGCAGAATGAGTTTTCAAGCAATCGCCACTAGGGGCAGCTCACTGCATAGAGACTTTTACAGCTCTTTTTGAGCTCTATGGCATTTGAATGTACCCCTTTGTACTGCGCACCCCCTCGTGATGGTGCAGCATGCCCGTGGACACTGCATAAGTTGTTTTATGATAGTGTTCTGTGCCACTGGCTGTATATTTTGTTTATATATTATTTTATATGTGTTTATGTATGTTTGCAGCTTCCCTTATGTTTATAGCCCTATGATTTATCCCACTGGTTGGCTATCCTTCTGTGTTAGAGGGCTTTTTACAGTCTTGGCCTATTTCAGGCCACTGGGCTTGGGGTGGATACTAAGTCTCCAGAGGACCATTACTCAGTCAGTTGAGTGTGTGCTGGTATTAAGACTGGACCTCTGAGTGTGTCCTCGGCAGCCCCTGAGGGAGAAGTTACTGCTGATGGCCATCATGTCCCCAAGACAGCCCTGAAACAGGGAACACATAGCTGTCGACCTCAAAGAGATGACAAGTGTGACTAACACTAGAAAGGAGTCGTGCTTCTCAGAAATGTATTAGCTGGGACCCAAAGGCATCCAGGTATCTGGTCCCCTGGGACTTCGGTTTACTCGGTTCCCATACTCAATACTGGAAGAAGCAGATTGTTATCCATTATCTGGAAAGGAGTGAATGCACCATACAGTTGTGCTAAAAAGTTTACATACACGGGCAAAAAAATTTTGGCCTTTTTTAAGAGAATGTGAATGATAACGCAAACACTTTTCTCCACTCATGGTTAGTGGTTGGTTGAAGCCATTTATTGTCCAAATTCTGAGTTTTCTCTTTTTAAATCATAATGACAACCAAAAACATCAAAATGACCCTGTTCAAAAGTTCACATACCCCAGCTCTTAATACCATATATTGGCCCCTCTAACATCCATGACAGCTTGAAGTCTTTTGTGGTAGTTGTAGATGAGACTCTTTATTTTCTCAGATGGTAAAAGGAAAATGTTTGTTTTGGTACCGTGTTAGCCAGTGGTTATAAAATATAAAAAAAAAAAAAAAAAACTTTGCAAGTCTTCAGTAGGTGATACCTTTTTTAATGGCTAACTCATAATGATGACAGAATATGACGAATATGAGAGGAAAGCTTCGAAACGTCATATTCTGTCATCATTATGAGTTAGCCATTAAAAAAGGTATCACCTACTGAAGACTTGCAAAGTTTTTTTTTGTTTTTTATATTTTCTCAGATGGTAAAGCTGCCCATTCTTCTTGTTCCTGTAAATTCCTGGGCTGTCTTGCATGTCCTGCGGGCTAGAGATCTCCCCAGAATGGCTCAATGATATTGAGGTCAGGAGACTGAGATGGCCACTCCAGAACCTTCACTTTCTTCTGCTGTAGCCCATGACAGGTCGACTTGGCCTTGTGTTTTGGATGGTTGTCATGTTGGAATGTTCTAGTGCGTCCCATGTGTAGCTTCCTGGCAGATGTGTGCAAATTTGCAGTCTCCAGTATTTGCTGATAACGTGCCACATTCATCTTTCCTTCTACTTTGACCAAGTTTCCTGTGCCTTTGAAACTCACACATCCCTACATCATCAGTGATCCACCTCTGTGCTTTACACTTTACTACATCCGTCTGGTATCCAATTGTTAGGGAATTGCTAGGACAGCAATTCCCCAGTAGCTGTTGAAAACCCTGGGACGGGACACACGAGAAAGTGAGCCCCAAGCTGAAGCCCCCAACTGTCCGTTCCTATTGTCAGGACCTATCCTATGTAATAGGCGGCAACCACAAAGACGATCCCTTCCTGTATATGTGATATACAAAACGCAGACAATACGGACAACAACAAAGGAAGGTCAGCTAGCCAAGGGTCAGTAAACAGTCGAGCAATGCAGTGCCAAATCGGAGTCCAAAGAATAGTCAGTAGGGAAAGCCAGAGGTCAAGGATTAGAATGCAAGCAGAAATAGGGACAGTAAGGAGCAAGTACGCACAAGGCAATAGCAAGCACTGGTGTGAATGAGAGCCAAGGCTAAAAAGGGAGGAAGAACCCGCCCCTGGAGTTGACAGGAAGGCAGGCTATCAACCACAGGGCAAGGCCAGATTAACCATTAGAGGAACAGAGGGAAAATGTAGGTGAAGGAGATGAGTGTGGTAGAAAATCAATCACAGAACTAGAGCCGTGTTCACACAGTGCAACCAAAAACTTTAAGCCAAGAACCAGACTGCACACGCCTCCTGCACCGCCGCATGGGAGCCGAGGGTAGTGCAGTGACCCGAACAGGCAGAGATGTTACACCAATATTTTGTATATATATTTATACCATATATACTCGAGTATAAGCCGGCCCCAATATAAGCCGAGGCCCCTAATTTTACCCCCCAAAACTGGGAAAACTTATTGACTCGAGTATAAACTGGGGGGGGGGATGCAGCAGCTACTGGAAAATTTCAAAAATAAAATGGTCAGCCTGTCTGAATACAGGGTATCTGCAGTGCTCCTATTAACCCCTTCCTGACGGAACAGGAACACTATAGATCCCCTATATTCAGTAGACCGGGCACTTTCAGACAAAGGGATACCTAATGTGTATGTGTTTCACAGTCATTCTCTACTTGTATATGTATTCTAGGGAATGGAGGGATTTAGAACCTTTATTTATTTTATTTTTTTATCATATGTTTTTTTTTAAAGCTTGCTTTTTTTTTCCACTATTTTATGGGAGATTCTATACATTTATACATTACTATTGCGGCGGGTCAATGACACCCCCCTCCCCCCCCAAAAAAAAAATATATATATATATATATATATATATATATATATATGAAGAGCTCAACGGAAAAATGGCCTAAGTCCAAAAATCAATATTGTGAGAAAAACGAAATTTAAAGTTTTAGCCTAAAGCAAACGGGCATTATTGTGGAATATATCTATCCAATGTAATCAGCTAATGAACACCGTTAATCCTAATCATGGGTGTACAAATTCTGACCGGGACTAAGCGAGCACGCTTATAACAAAAGTTGCACGACATCTAACAGGAGTACCTTCAAAGCTGTATAAGTTCCAAAATTTAATACAAAAATTGCATAACAGAAATAAAGGCACATCTTAAATATGGCTTACACATCGAAGGCGCTACAGCACACGTATCTTTATGGTTGCCACAGCAGTCGGCTTAAGTGCAATCTTATGCTAATATCGTCAAATATACCGTAAAAATTATTAAACGATGAAGAAGAATAATTACCTGCCTCCCTTTTCGGCGCTAAATATGTGCAAAAGTCGATTTAGAGCCTTTTAAACAATAAGACAAAGTTTTTACACTAATATAAACAACAGACCGGAAGTCACGATTTCAATGAAAAAATGACCAACGAGAGTGAAGTAAGTAAGTTTGTATTGGACTTAGGCCATTATTCCATTGAATGTAAATTCTTCTGCATTGAAATATATGGACTTAGGTCATTAATCCTAGGTACCTTGTAAACCCAATGCATAGAACGAGGTACAAAGAAGCTTTCTAGGTAATAATTTGAAATATGACAAAATGTGGACTTAGGCCATTTTTCCGTTGAGCTCTTCATACATATATATATATATATATATATATATATATTTTTTTTTTTTTTTTTTTTTTGCTTGACTCGAGTATACACTCACCGGCCACTTTATTAGGTACACCATGCTAGTAACGGGTTGGACCCCCTTTTGCCTTCAGAACTGCCTCAATTCTTCGTGGCATAGATTCAACAAGGTGCTGGAAGCATTCCTCAGAGATTTTGGTCCATATTGACATGATGGCATCACACAGTTGCCGCAGATTTGTCGGCTGCACATCCATGATGCGAATCTCCCGTTCCACCACATCCCAAAGATGCTCTATTGGATTGAGATCTAGTGACTGTGGAGGCCATTGGAGTACAGTGAACTCATTGTCATGTTCAAGAAACCAGTCTGAGATGATTCCAGCTTTACGACATGGCGCATTATCCTGCTGAAAGTAGCCATCAGATGTTGGGTACATTGTGGTCATAAAGGGATGGACATGGTCAGCAACAATACTCAGGTAGGCTTTGGCATTGCAACGATGCTCAATTGGTACCAAGGGGCCCAAAGAGTGCCAAGAAAATATTCCCCACACCATGACACCACCACCACCAGCCTGAACCGTTGATACAAGGCAGGATGGATCCATGCTTTCATGTTGTTGACGCCAAATTCTGACCCTACCATCCGAATGTCGCAGCAGAAATCGAGACTCATCAGACCAGGCAACGTCTTTCCAATCTTCAATTGTCCAATTTCGATGAGCTTGTGCAAATTGTAGCCTCAGTTTCCTGTTCTTAGCTGAAAGGAGTGGCACCCGGTGTGGTCTTCTGCTGCTGTAGCCCAGCTGCCTCAAAGTTCGACGTACTGTGCGTTCAGAGATGCTCTTCTGGCTACCTTGGTTGTAACAGGTGGCTATTTGAGTCACTGTTGCCTTTCTATCAGCTCGAACCAGTCTGGCCATTCTCCTCTGACCTCTGGCATCAACAACGCATTTCCGCCCACAGAACTGCCGCTCACTGGATGTTTTTTCTTTTTCGGACCATTCTCTGTAAACCCTAGAGATGGTTATGCGTGAAAATCCAGTAGATCAGCAGTTTCTGAAATACTCAGACCAGCCCTTCTGGCACCAACGACCATGCCACGTTCAAAGGCACTCAAATCACCTTTCTTCCCCATACTGATGCTCGGTTTGAACTGCAGGAGATTGTCTTGACCATGTCTACATGCCTAAATGCACTGAGTTGCCGCCATTTGATTGGCTGATTAGAAATTAAGTGTTAACGAGCAGTTGGACAGGTGTACCTAATAAAGTGGTCGGTGAGTGTATGTCGAGGAGGGCTTTTTCAGCACAAAAATTCGGCTTATACTTGAGTATATACGGTAATTGTACGATTTTTTTTTTTTCTTGTACAGTAGAATCCTCCTCAACAATATCACCTTTTCAGAAAACTGACCACCAAAACGATAAATAAATGTGCAATATATTATTACATGTCAATGCTTCAGTCCTAATATCACGCACAGATTTTGTTGTATGCTTGTTCCTCCCAGATGCCATCCTGTGATGCCCTACATTACTTTTACCAAAGCCTAACAAGAACAAAAAAGATCAATCTAGAAGGCACCCCGGGATCTGGCCTATGTCGATGTCTGACGTCAGTGGACCTGGTGGCGCTGGGTGTCGGAAGCACCTTGGGGGCTGGTGTTTACGTCCTAGCTGGTGAAGTGGCAAAAGTGGATTCAGGACCAAGTATCATCTTATCCTTCCTGATCGCGGCTCTGGCCTCTGTGCTTGCTGGACTGTGCTATGCTGAGTTTGGTGCTCGGGTACCGCTGACTGGATCTGCCTACTTATACAGCTATGTGACGGTTGGGGAGCTCTGGGCTTTCATCACAGGGTGGAACCTGATACTGTCTTATGTCATAGGCAAGACCTAATTTGTCTCCATCTGTTATGTTCAGTGCAAAGGCTGGAAATTCTTATTTTACCAATGCTGAAGTTATTTTCTATCATATTCTACCCTGTTTACGTACAGATATACCCAACCTTAACCTTGACTTTCCTCTTGGCACAACACATCCTGGGAAAAAGGTTGTGGCAAAAAATAACCAGCTTTTTATAAGCAAAAAAAAAAAATGGAAATTTTGATGTCTATCATATAGATGTGTTTATATGTGGCCACCTAGTGGTTCTGTTGTGAATTGCAGCCAGTCTGCAGTTTGATAGCACAAACTGTAAAACAAAGACATTAAAGGGAATCATTGGTGAAAGTGACTTTTAGATAAACACAAAAAAGGCTATTCTGCTACTACCTTTAATTTTTATATTGTCCCTGCCGTTCCCCAGGGCCTCCAAGCACCCCCCCCCCCCTTCGCGTCATACCTTTCATCAGCCCCTCTAGTGCTTGTGCTCCATTTGTTCTCCTCCTCCTCCTCGCATACTGTGCCGTCATCTTTTCTCCAATTGTGCTGTACCAGCTCAAATCTTGGGCATGCGCAGTAGTGCGAAGTGCGATGGCCATCTTGGTATCTTGGTGCAGTTTATTGGAATAAGCTATATGTACGCCATAATGATGCCATTTACAAATACAGCTCATCCTGCTTAAAGAACTTTCTTATTCAACTATGTTAACAACAAAAAAAAAAAAAAAAAAGAAAAAGTTTTGCCCCTTGGAACTCACTGCTGCAAAATAAAAAAAAACTGCAGTGGTCTCAATGCCACGGGGTTATAGTGCACTTACCATGAGGGATTCACATATATAGCAGTGTGCACTGTCATACCTTCTTAATCAGTATTGTCTTTTAGGCACTTCCAGTGTGGCCCGGGCTTGGAGCGCCACCTTTGATGAACTTGTTGGAAAGGAAATTGGAAAGTTTTTCAGCAGCACGATGCCAATGGATATGCCAGGGTTGGCAGAATACCCAGATATCTTCGCTGTATGTCTCATACTTATTCTTTCAGGTATTAAAGGAGATCTTTTCATTGTAGTGACAATGAAGAAAATAACTAAAAAAAAAAAAAAAAAATTGCAAGTAAAAGGGGTTGTATGCAGGGGCGTAACTTGAAGGGGTTGTCCATGAATTTCAGAAACCCTGTAGGGAAGTAGAAACATAAGGCTAAGTTCACATAGGGAGCGGAAGCCGCGGGGAGCCGTGTCACTCTCGGGTCAAAACCTGCCTGCCACGACTGTCGCGGCTTCTGAGCAGGTTCAAATGAACGGGCCAACCCCGGAGGTTGCTGCCGCCAGGCAGATGGAAGCCGCCTGAAGAAAGGGCAGCCCGCATGCTGCCGATCACGGAAAAAAGTAGCCTGGCGGTCTACATAGACCACCATTGTGAGGGGGCGGATTATGACGTGGATTACGTGCCATAATCCGCCCCCTTAGTGCCCCTGTGAACGAGGCCTAAAAAAAACCAAAATGATACTCACCTGTTTCCGGCGCTCTGTTGCTCAGTGCTGTTCAGTACAGCGCTCTTGTGGCTGTTTGCACTCACATACATAACCAATTCCTTCCCTGTGGCCACTGATTTGCCTCAGCGGTCATGTAGAGCGCTGGACTTACACTGGCTTATACTGGACCGCAACGCAGGACAACGTAGCGACGGGGACAAATGAGTATTTTTTTTCATATCCCCTTTTCCAGCTTCCTCCAGGGTTTCTGTAATTTGTGAACACCCCCTTTAGGGCTCCCAGGCCCTGGTACAAAAGCAAGCATCATTCACATCCCTGGTCAGTGCCCCCATATAGTAATAATGCCCCCTTTTGTGCTACAGACTCCCCTGCAGAATAACTTTGTCACTATATCTTGGGAACCAACTACTATGTGTTTTGCCATTAAAAAGTTAAGATCCTGTTTTCTGACAGTGGAAGGCTATATTTTCATAAATCTTCTCAATCTAGCTCACCAGTGGCAGGGCAATACATTTATGGCCCACAGAGTACCAACCGTTGAAGATAATCAGAAAGGTCTAGTCGTGGCCACTGCAACCCTGATAGATGGATAGATAGATAGATAGATAGATAGATAGATAGATAGATAGATAGATAGATAGATGTAACATAATGGCATATCATCATATCATGATGTCTTTTTCCCATTCTAGGGCTTCTGTCATTTGGTGTGAAGGAGTCAACCACAGTGAATAAAGTCTTCACAACCATTAATATGATAGTCTTGGTGTTTGTTATAGTGAGTGGATGTGTTAAGGGTGACCTGAGGAACTGGGAGATCACAGAGGAACAGCTCAATGCAGCCACTTA
Source organism: Leptodactylus fuscus (assembly GCF_031893055.1). NCBI lineage: Eukaryota > Metazoa > Chordata > Amphibia > Anura > Leptodactylidae > Leptodactylus > Leptodactylus fuscus. The sequence continues at coordinate 185,371,244 of NC_134269.1, read as the reverse complement.
TAGAATGAGGTATCTATTATCTTGTCTCTGGGATCCTATGGCAAGCCAGTTTTTGAAAGATAACACATGTAAGATATATGTGTTTAACCCTTTAAGGACGCAGAGCAGTATGGATGTTTATGCTCCACAACTTCTTTCATATTTTCCATCCCCGCCTTCCAACATTCATAACGTTTTATCTTTCTGTCCACATAGCTATATTAGGGATTATTCTTTGTGTGCAGAGTTGCAATTTTAGTTGCACCATTTTGGGGTACATCTAATGATTTTGTGGAGGTCAGTGTTAAAAAAAAAAAAAAAAAAAAAAAATTAATTTTATCATTACTTTTTTGGATTTTGTTTTTACGGTTTTCACTCTGCATTAAAAATAACATGGCAACTTAGTCCGGCAGGCCATTGTGATTACAGAGATGCCAGATTTATATTGGGTCTATTATGTTTTCCGCTTTTACTAATAAAGCACCATTTCTTTTTGCCTGGGTTCACCATATGCTGTCTCCTATAACTTTTGTACTGTTGTGTTGAGAGAGCCGTGTCAGGGACCTTTATTTAAAGTTTTTATTGGTACCAATTTAGTATGTATGACTTTTTGATCACTTTTTATTGCTACTTTTGTGGGGGAAGCGAGGTTACCAAAATACTTTAATTTGTGCATTACATTGTTTTGGTTGTTTTTTTCTACAGCGTTAACTGTACACGATAAATTATGCTATTTTTGGATAGTACAGACTTATCTGCACATGGCATTACCTAACATGATTGTTTACTCTTTTTTTTTAGCATTACTTATTTTTTAAATTAATTTGGACTTTCGATTAATTATTTAACATTTTTTTTTTTTCCCACAAGGGGATTTGAACCTGGGATTTGCTGATACAGAGTGCAATGTACTGCAAATGCATTGTTTTGTGGTACATCACACATAATATCCCTATGTGCCCTATCAGCTCAGCCTACTGGCTTCTATAGCAATCACTGGGGATCCGAGAATTAGTAAAGAGGGGGGTATAATCCTGGTCCAGAATCATCCAGATGCCATGATTGATATTGTATTTTTCCAACTCCAACAGCTGTGTAACTATAGTGTAGACCCCTGAAATGGCTTGCACTTCTAGAAAGTAGCACTCAGTATATCTTCTTTATCAAATGACTTTATTGAAAGACATTTTTAACCATCTTACCAACAGTAACCATTCTGCAGGTGCCAACATGACTGGTACATATGGAGTCGGAGGATTCATGCCATATGGGTTTAGCGGTACCTTGGCTGGAGCAGCTACCTGTTTCTATGCTTTTGTTGGGTTTGACTGCATTGCCACCACAGGTATGTATGTAATTTATGTATGTACTAGCTGCTACCCGCGACTTCGTCTGCGGTGATTGTAGAAATGTGTAAATAGAGTGGCGGGTGAAATGTTAGTAGTGTGTCAAAGGTATGGGATATGACTTTTTGTAAACTGAGAGAATACGTGAGCCTTTTTTGTTTAACGTAGTTTTTATTTGAGCTGCTCTACGTTGTTTTTGCAACAGTGTACATACAGTGTTTGGGAGCGAGGTTTTTCAAGTGAATATAGTTCGATATACGACATTGTATGATTTGTTATTTTCCGCACGTTTTGGGCACAGGATACTCTTGAGCAAGCCACATAAAGTTGTCCATGTGAGAGGCCTGGTGTGGCCAAATGTATTCCTGCTACTTTCAGCGTTTGTCCTTGGGATTTAGTAATGGTCATTGTAAAAGCCAATTTAAGAAGGGGGCATTCACACGGAGTAACGCCGGGCGTGTATCAGTGCTGGTAAACGCCGCTGTTATGAGCGCTCGCATTGAAGTGAATGGGAAGTGTTCAGCAGTCTGCTGTAACGCCGGCGTGTACGGCTGTGATACACGCCCGGGTTACTCCGTGTGAATGCCCCCTAAGTGGAAATTGTAGTCGTTTGAATTGAAATGGGAAATTATTTGGTATAATTGGAATGCGTGGGATTAAGACACTGCCCTAGCTCAATGTAGACGGCGGAGATGAGCAGAAGGATGCCTACGCGCAGCGAGGGACAGACCGGAGCTGCGGGACATGTAAGAGAAGGCGGCGGATGAGCTAATGTCGGCACGAACTGGAGACATGATGGGGGTAGCGCACTGTATGAGCGATTGTGGAAGGGAAGGGCTATTGCGGGCGCACGGCTAATGGCCACCTGGCATATCGAAAGTGGCGGCATGCGCCGTAGTACAATGGGGTATGCCGGCAGGGAGCAAAGGCAGTGTAAGGGAAGTGAGTGGTGGTATGCAATGAAGCGGCGGTTGGCATATGAACATGAGTGGCATGGCCATAGCAAGGGGGGTGAAGTGAGGTGCAAGTGACTGTGAAGTGTGTTTGGGGAGGAGAAGAGGAACGATAGGGCATTGCGGGAGAGGGGTAAGGTTATTATGGAGCGTAAGGTGTTGGTACAGCGGAGTATAGAGGCCAGAGGTCCTGGTAGTGGAAGAATGGTATGTGAACTTACCAGTGTCGGGCTGGTGGATGGATCGTGCAGAGGAAACAGCAGGGAGGTGATAGCGGCATCGGGTAGTGTTGCAGCTTGGAGCCAGTCTTTTGGGTGCTGCGGCCTAAGCTGGAGGTGCAAAATGGTGGTGTGCTAGTAACACGTTGTTGATGTGTGCAAGGTGCGCGTGCTCCTGTCAAGATAGTGTAGTAGTGTGGTGGGTGGTGCCGCGGATCCTCCCGGCGGTGGGGGTCGGCAAAGATGGCTGATCCGGAGAGTGGCAGAGGTAGCCTCCTGCAGTATGGTGAAGGTGAGGGTGAAAGTGGGAAAGTATATGTGAATGTGAGTGTGTGGGGTTAGGGGCTAGGCTGTAGAGGGTAATGTGAAGTTTAGGGGCTTGCTATGGTCCAAAGTGTGTGAGATTGCAGAGATGGTGATGTCAGTTTATTTTTTGTGGGGGTCCTGTGGAAAACGTATGTGGGTTATTGTTTTGAAAAGTAGCCTATTGCGCATCGGGTGTATTAACTATGTTTGTGGAAAATTTCAGCCAAATCGGTGGAGCGTGTTTTGTGTGATTGACCGCCAAACATCCAAAGTCACAAACCCACAAACTCACAAACATTTCACGTTTATAATATTAATAGGATGTAAAAAAAATTCTTAAAGGGTTTTTATCAATACTACAATATCGTTGACCCATTCGTAGGACAGGTCATCGATTTCAGATTGGTGGAGATCTGTCACCCAGCACCCTCACCGATCAGTTTGTTTGACCGATCAGCACCATACATTTTGTTTGAAATTGCAGCTCAGCTCCATTCACTTGTATCTGATAGGTGGGGTTTGACAGCCAAACCCCACACAGATCAACTGAATACAGTGTGTATGGTTGAATGCAGCTTTGGATGGAATTGATCTCAGATCTATATCAGAAAAGAATGAACATCTGATTGAACTATTTTTTTTTTCAGGAGAGGAGGTGAAAAACCCGCAGAGAGCAATACCTCTCGGAATAGTAGTATCCTTGTCCATTTGCTTCTTGGCGTATTTCGGAGTCTCTGCCTCTCTCACACTCATGATGCCATATTACCTCCTGGATTCACAGAGTCCTCTTCCAGCTGCTTTTGAATATGTCGGGTGGAGTGTGGCCAAATACATTGTAGCCGTTGGATCCCTTTGTGCCTTGACCACAAGGTAAGTTGAATATTTTTTTTTTTCTTTTATGGATTTTTTATGACCACCATATTGCAAGTGCTACTTTTCCATTGAAAAAATGCCACATTTCGGGGGCCACACGGTGGCTCAGTGGTTAGCACTGCAGCCTTGCAGCGCTGGAGTCCTGGTGTTCAAATCCCACCAAGGGCAAAAAACCATCTGCAAGGAGTTTGTATGTTCTCCCTGAGTTTGTATGTTCTCCCTGTGTTTGCATGGATTTCCATTCCATATTCCAAAAAGACATACTGATAGGGAAAAATGTACATTGTGAGCTCTGTGTGGGGCTCACAATCTACATTAAAAAAAAAAAAGCCACATTTTGGAATAGAAACTGCAAAACTCCCCAATATAAGTAAAAGCTTTGAGTCTGCAAACCCATAAAGAGATAAAGTGTCTGGGATTGCTATATAGAGCAACCTTGAATATACAGTATATGCATCAAGAGACTTTGGGTTAGGCCTTATGTACATTATTTTTTTTTTTTTTTCTTTAATGTAGATTGTAAGCCCCACATAGAGCTCATAATGTACATTTTTCCCTATCAGTATGTCTTTTTGGAATATGGGATGGAAATCCATGCAAACATGGGGAGAACATACAAACTCCTTGCAGATGGTTTTTTGCCCTTGGCAGGACTTGAACACCAGGACCCAGCGCTGCAAGGCTGCAGTGCTAACCACTGAGCCACCGTGTGGCCCCTATGTACATTATATTCATTTCAGTCCTTGATACAGAGCCTAACGTAAAGCCATGCGGTGATAGTCAACTTTTCTGGTTTGAAAATGATCTTTTTAATAGTCTTCTAGGGTCTATTTTCCCAATGCCTCGAATACTCTTCGCCATGGCTAGAGATGGACTACTCTTTCAACCATTATCCCGAGTTAGCAGCCGGCAGAGTCCAGTAATCGCCACCATGACATCTGGAGTAGTGGCAGGTATTATCTTCTGTTCTATAATAGTTGTTTAGTAATTCGTAAGTAGTTGGAAATTGGCTTCATTTGACAAAAAAAACAGGTAAAGGGATTATATGAGGTTAGGTACTTGGGTACGTCTTCTGTCTAGTAGTGTAGCCAGGGGAAGGCGAAATGTCTGGGCCACTGTCAAATAGCAAGTTTTTCCTATATAAACAGAAGGTCAGGATGTCAATGCTAGTCTGTGGGAGTCAGATCAAGGCCTCTAATAGACCCCCATGTTGAATGTAACCCCCTGTTCATAGAGGATACACTGTGTGCATCACAGGAGCAGAGAGAAGGTCGCTGCTCCAGAAGAAGCATATAACTCCACAATAAAGCTGTTGGTAAGTTATTAAATAAGATTCAAAATATTGCTTTTAAGGATATGTCAAAAACATCTGATATATGCTGAAGCTACTTCCTAACCGGGGTCCCTGACTCCTGCACTTCCTGGTGGTGTGACCACTGTAAATGGCTGTTTTTGGATCTCTCATATAAGTGAATGAAGAGAGTCAGGCATGCACAGCCACCATTCTATTGATAACAATCATGTCACTAGACTGAATGCTGATATGCCATAAATGTATAATATGGGAATACTCATTTACTGATGGCAATTACATTGATAATAGAGTAGAAGAATGTTTATAACAGCACAAGTTCTACTTCACAGCTCTCATGGCGTTCTTGTTTGATCTGAAAGCCTTGGTGGATATGATGTCTATTGGTACCTTACTTGCTTACACCTTGGTGTCTTCCTGTGTTCTGTTACTAAGGTAAAGAAATAAATTATACAAAAGTAGTTATATAAATTGTTTCTTAAAGGGGTTGTCCAGTTTTAGTAAATAATAGAGATGAGCGAGTACTGTTTGGATCAGCCGATCCGAACCGCACGCTCCATAGAAATGAATGGATGCACCTGGTACTTCCGCTTTGACGGCGGCCGGCCGCTTAACCCCCCGCGTGCCGGCTACGTCCATTCATTTCTATACGAGCGTGCTGTTCGGATCGGCTGATCCGAACAGTACTTGCTCATCTCAAGTAAATAAATGTTGTTTGTAATGAAAAGTTCTATCATTTTCCCGTAAACTTTCTTTATCAATTCCTCAGAGTTTTCTAGATATCTGATTGTTATCTGCTTCCTCCCAGTAGATAAAATTATGGTCATGTGATATAAAGTCCCTGGTCGTGTGATGTACACACAGATGCAAGGCTCGTTACAGTCACAGCACAGACATCTGCCTGGTAACGAGTTGTGCACCGGTGTGTCACATGACCATGTACTGTATATCACATGACCATGTACCGTATATCACATGACTATGTACTGTATATCACATGACCATGGAAGAATTTTATCCCTTGGCGGTAAGCAAAATGAATGACATCAAGCAGAGATCTAGAAGACTTTTTTCTATAGAAATTATATTGAAAAAAAAAAAAAGTAAGATTTTTCATTACACAAACACTAACATGTATTTGCTGAAAATGGACCACCCCTTTAAGCTTTTATTTTGTAATTCCAGATACCAAATACAAACCGAAATTAGCCCGGTTACCAATGGAAACATCCAAGAACCTAACGGTAATGGGCCTTCATCCATCAGGCAAGCACATTCTACCATCCTGGTGACACGGAGCCTAATAGCCTTAAGTTAGTAATCTTTATGTCCTTATTACTAAAAATGTAAATCTTGCATATCATGTATGGTGTACCACTTTTACGGAATGTAGGCAAGATTTAAGGCGTAAAGTGAGAAAAGTGTCAAACGCTATCATTAAAATATAAAGTCCACGCAATCTCTCAGTCTCAATAAAAGGAATATGAGCAAGTTGAAAGACAGACATCAGTCTCACCTGCTCTCACCAGATATATTCTACATTTCATAATATCCACTTCTCAATATCAAAAATCCAGTACCGCCAATCCTTCTCCTCAGATAATGAAGACTGGAACACAATCTTCAGTTATTGATCGGGTACCGCATATCCACAGGTTATAGAAATTGCTATGTCCACTATTGCTGCCAGTTTTAATTTTACAGTTACTGTATCTAAAATTGTATTTTTAATTTTCTTAATTTTATGTATAAAACCACTTTGCAATTCAATGAAAGATCTGCTCTGGTTTTGCATGGGCTCTGTGAGTATAGGCTACAAACAAACCCTGCAGTCTGCTGCGTTCAATGTGCTCCTTGTTTCTGGGTTACATGCATTCAGAAGGTTACCAAGAAATAGGGCACAGATTGACAGGAGAGCAGAATCAGACTACACAAAGATAAGCATAAGCCATACACAAAGATAAGAAGATAATCTGTTTTCCCTTAGTCCAAACAGCAGCACAATGAATGGGTTATTCCTGCCCGTGTGCTGTTTAGAACAGGTGGAACTTTTAATTGGTCAAAACATCCCCTATAAGAGGTCAGAGAGACACACCCCCCCCCCATGTTTAATTATAAAGTACATCATTCTGAAAAATTCTTAAGAAAAAAGCAACAGAGTCCAACAGGAGAGTAGTTTCTGCTGCTGCTTGGACTAAGGGAAAACATAATCTTCCATTCCCCCTACGTCCAATAGCAGCACAATGAATGGGGAGATAGCAAGAAACCCCTCTAGGGAGGGACCTCTTGACATACAGTTGACAAAACTGAACCTCCAAAGTTGGTAGCCTCCGAACTGCGCCAATCTGATCTATAGTGCCTGACAAAGGTCAAATGTGACTTCCAGGTGGCGGCGGTACAGATCTGCTCCAGACAGACCGAGTGTTTCTCTGCATAAGAAGTCACAACCGCCCTGGTAGAGTGGGCACGTACAAAATCTAGGATGGATAGACCTTGAGTGGAAGGAAACAGAAATCACCTCCTTCAACCACCTTGACAAAGTGGTTTTGGATCATTTATCCTTCTATTGTGTCCAGAAAAATTAATTAATACATTTTGGATCTCCTAAAGGCACTAGTGCCCTGTAGGTAAATGTGCAGGCATCTTACAAGATCCAAGGTATGTAACCTTTCCTCCTCTTGTGAAGAGGGAGAGGGAAAAAAAGATGGTAAAGAAATAACTTGATTGATGATATATCCAGACGGAACTTTAGGAAGAAATCCTGGAAGGAATCTCAGTTGTACTCTGTCAGGATAAAAAGACAGATAGGGTTCTGTGGCAGCCAGAGCTTGAAGATCGCCAATCATGTTGGCAGAGGTGATAGCCAGGAGGAAGGTCACCTTGTAAGATGACAATTTTAAATTTACCTCTTCCAGAGGTTCAAACGGAGCCCCATAGAGCCCCTGAAGGGCCGCAGACAAGTCCCATTGTGGTATTAGGGGCCGAATACAAGGCCAAAGCCTGGCAGTCCTTTTAAGGAACGGGGCAACTAAAGGATATCGAGATAAGCGTCTGCCCAAGAGAGCTGAAAGGGAAGCTGCATGGACCTTCAGGGTAGCAGGCGTAAGGCCTCTGTCTAGGCCGCTATGTAGAAACTCCAGAATAGTATCTGTAGAGGAGTTCACAAGCCGCCTTTCCGAACACCAATTTCGGCACACTCTCCCAATCCTTTGGCAACTCCTGGTAGTAGATTCAGCTCTATTGCAGACTAGAGCCCTTCAGATGGCCTCTGATAGTCCTCTATGTCCGCATAAGGACTGGTCAACCTCCAGGCTGTCAGGTTGAATCTCTTCAGGTCCTGGCAGAGTTGGTCTCCTTGGGTTACCAGGTTCTGAATTAGTGGAAGCCTCTAGTATGTCCCTCGGCTCATCTGAATGAGGTGGGAAATCCATGCCCTTTTTGGCCAGAACTGTATGATCGCAATTACCAATACCTGGTCCTGTCTGATTTTCATCAATACCTTTTGGTATCATAGGAAGTGGAGGGAAGATGTAAGCCAGCCTGAACATCCATGGAATTGATAGGTCATCTACTGCCAAGGGATTATCTTCCTGGTAGAGGGAGCAAAACCTCTCCACCTTAACAGTGATTTTGGTGGCCATCAGATCCACTTGTGGGAGACCCTACAACTGAGTGAGCTGAAGGAACACTTCCTTGTTGAGGGACCACTCGCCTGACCTCTGATGAGTTGATTCGCAAGGATATTCAGGCGCCCCTTGATGTGTACTGCCTTGAGATGAGTTAGGTTCAAGTTCATCAGAGAAAATTACCTTACTCCGGTCCTCTATGGTCCAATCTTTATGGTCTTTGGAAAACTTCAGCCTGGCTCTCTCCTTTGCTTCTCATTGATGAAAGGCTTCCTTCTGCTCAGGCAATGTTCCCCAACTCTGAGTACTGTTTTTTCCAGCAGGTCAATGCGCCATGCCACACAGCTAGGTCAATCAATATGTGGATGAAGCGGCACCACATCAAGACCCTGTCATGGCAAGTCCAATCTACAGACCTGAACCCCATTGAAAACCTATGGAATGTAATCAAGAGGAAGAAGGATAGTCACAAGCCATCAAACAAAGAACAACTGCTTAAATTTTTGTGCCAGGAGTAGCATACGGTCACCCAAAAGCAGTGTGAAAGACTGGTGGAAATCATGCCAAGACACATGAAAGCTGGGAATAAAAATCCTGGTTATTCCACCAAATATTGATTTCTGAACTCTTCCTGAATTAAAACATTAGTATTAGAGATGAGCGAACAGTGTTCTATCGAACACATGTTCGATCGGATATCAGGCAAAAAAATGTGATTCCCCTACCACCTTCCCTGGTGCTTTTTTTGTACCAATAACAGCGCAGGGGAGGTGGGACAGGAACTGCGACAACGGGGGCATTGAAAAAAATCGGAAAAAGTAATTGGCTGCCGAAATCAGGTGACCCCCATTTTAGACGAATAGTGGATTTCAAATCCGGGTCATAGTAGACTGTGAACTTTGTGACTAATGAGACAGGGATAGCTGTATAGGCAGGGATAGCTAGGGATAACCTTTATTTATGTGGGAATGTTATTAAAAATAACTTTTTGGGGCTCTATCGGGTGTGTAATTGTGTTTTTTGTGAGATAAACTTTTTTCCCATAGGAATGCATTGAGCAGCGTTGATTGGCCGAATGAGATACAGAAGACGTGCAGAGACTCAGCAGTGTTGAGCCAGTTCTGCTCAACTACACCATGTGCCGGTCGGCTCTGCTGTGTGAGCTCGGCACACACTCAGCTCTGCATCACCGCTGGCATTGGCCAGCGTTGATTGGCCAGTATACAGAATCAGTATACAGAATCAGCAGAGCTGAGTGTGTGCCGAGCTCGCACAGCAGAGCCGACCGGCACACGGTGTAGTTGAGCAGAACTGGCTCAACACTGCTGAGTCTCTGCACAGCAGAGCTGAGTGTGTGCACTCGCTCATTTCGGCTGCATCACCGCATACCCATAGGAATGCATTGGCCAGCGTTGATTGGCCAGTCTCCAGCCAATCAGCGCTGACTCTGCCGGAGGAAGCGGAGTCTAAGGTCGGACCTGAATGGAGACTGGTGTGGAGCGATCTTAGACTCCACCTCCTCCGGCAGAGCCAGCGCTGATTGGCCGAATTCTGAAGACTGGCCAATCAATGCTGGCCAATGCATTCCTATGGGAAAAAGTTAGCAAGCTGACAGGGATTTCTATGTAATAAAGTGACTTATATGCCCCCAGACATGCTTCCCCTGCTGTCCCAGTGTCATTCCAGGGTGTTGGTATCATTTCCTGGGGTGTCATAGTGGACTTGGTGACCCTCCTGAGACGGATTTGGGTTTCCCCCTTAACGAGTATATGTTCCCCATAGACTATAATGGGGTTCGAAACCCGTTCGAACAGTGAGCGGCTGTTCGAATCGGATTTCGAACTTCGAACATTTGGGTGTTTGCTCATCTCTAATTAGTATTGTTGTTTCTAAATGAATATGAACTTGTTTTCTTTGCATTATTTGAGGTCTGACAGCGCTGCTTTTATATTATTTTGACGATTTCTGATTTGCTGCAAATAAATACATCATTTTTTGCTTTGAATTTCAGAGACATGTTGTCAGTAGTTTATAATATTAAAAGAACAATGTACATTGTACTCATAAATTACTGTCAGGTAGGCAGTCCTGGGCTACAGCACACCATCTGGGTCCATCTACTTGACAGCAAGGAGCATAATTGTGCTGGAACTAACAGACATGATTGTTTGGGCATTGCCTATGGAAGGATGCAAAAATAAATAATTAAAAATGGTGTTGAAAAGAATTTGGAAGAGTTACATTAGAATATTGATAGATAGATATATAGATAGATAATCTGATGGAAAAGCAAACACTGGAACAAATCACTACAGACATGTTTATCTGCTTCCAGCCGTCCTAATCTGTGTGACCAGTGTGATGTCTACAGCGGCCTCGGAGTATATGCTGTTCAGTACCATTTGGTATATTATTCTCATTGCTCTGACTCTCTTTGGAATAGTAGCACTCACCATCTTCATTTGGAGACAGCCACAGAATCCGAGTAAAGCAGCATTTATGGTAAGTGTTAGTCACGTAATGTACTAGTATTAGATAGCACAAGGTCTCCCATTAGAGTAAATGTGCAAGGGCGACAAATATTGAAAGGTCTCTCCCTTCAATATAATTCAATAATGCTTTCTGATTCAGAGGAGCTTTCAGCATATGATCACTGAAAATAAACTGTACTAAGGAGCTAAAATCGAACTTTTATTAAGTCTCATTGAAATTAATAAACCCTGTCTATACGATCACCCGATCTGCCATGTATAATTTCCCAATGAACACCCTTTTATATTATTGTATAGGTACAACCCTAGATCCTCATAGGATATAGGATTGAATAAATTATAGAAATGTATTATAGTCCTTGTATCTAATTGCTCCAACCCTAATGCATTCATATAGGAGCACTGCCAGCACTACAGGACCCTATAACTAATGGTTGTCTTTACGCAGGTTCCATGTCTACCATTTCTGCCAGTACTAAGCATCTTTGTTAATATATACCTGATGGTCCAACTAAGTCTTGATACTTGGCTTCGATACGCTGTCTGGATGGTGCTTGGTAAGTTGGAAGGACAATGAGCTCACAAGAGGTAAAACAGATACATTTTCTGTATCTATTCCTCAGTTTCCTAGATCTGTGCTAGATCATTCATTCTGCTTACTATTAAAAACAGTTGTGTTATTACTGTACTGTGACTGTAAAATGCTCTGCACCTGTGTGTATATCACATGGCCACGGAGCCTAGATCACATGGCCACGGACTGACTTTTCTCCACTAGAAGAATGAAGGACAGCAAGCAGAGATCTAGTAAACCATGAGAAATTGATACAGAAATTATATTAAAAATTGGAGAACCCATTATTCTTATAAAAACAATAACTGATCTCTTAACACTGGTCTGAAATTGGACAACCCCTTTAAAGTTTTATTAGATATATTTTTTCTTGGGTTTTAAACCTCGGACCTTCCATATGGGAGGCAGACACCCTCTAATCTGATAGACTCTGGTGTCCAGGCCATGAGCTTGCAGGTGAGATGTACGTGCCATGTGCTACTCATTATTGCAATTTAAAAATTAAAAAACGTGATCTTTCAGTAAAATGTAACCGTGTAAACCCTGCAGATTTTGCTGCAATTTTTCGAGCTAAGACCCACAGCGGATTGAGCAGAAGGTAGAAGTATAAGAACGTCCTATATATTTACAACTCCTTTTGAAGCTCTATGGTTAAAGTAGCCTTGCTGGCTATATACCTGCCAGTGCATTATATGCTCAAAATATGTGTTATATATAGTGAAACCTGAGAAACCACTCCCTCTTACAGACATTTTCTGTAACAGTTTTCCATACTATCGTCTTTGACAAGACGACCTCTCTACAAGACCACTTAGTTTTTGGTTAGAAAAATACTCGGGGGAGGGGGGGGGGGGGCGTAGTCTGTTACCAAGTTCCAACAGCAGAAGGAGGCAGTCATCCAACTCAGATTCCTTTTAAATTTTCTGCTCCCAAAATCTCCTGACAGAAAGCCCAAGCAGAGCTTTTCATCATGACTTTTTGCCACAATTAGGCTCAAATGAATGATCCTAAATCAGAGCGTATCTGGTGCCGTGCAGGGTGCTTATTTTTTCAGCTCCGTGCTTCTAGGCTTGCGCTCACAATGGTTTCAAAGGGAGGCAGAATGAGGGTGGAAACTGCCTTAGGGTACTTGACTGATACACAAGGTTCTAGGTTAGAGACTTGGAACAAACTTTTTTAAAAAAAATAAACAGTATGGGGACCTCCCCCCAGCAAAATCTTTGTATTAACCAGACAATGTGCTCTGTTCAGTATAATTACACAGGAGATATAGCTATATATAGATATCTATCTAGCTATCTATGGAGTGCTTCATTAAGAGTGTTCGTTGTTGTACCGTGTTAGCCAGTGGGTTGGAAATGTAAAAAACACAAAAACTTGGTGATCTTCAGTAGTTGATACCTTTTTAATGGCTAACTCATAATGATGACATATGGCTAACGTTTCGAAGCGCAAAAGGCTCCTTTGTCAAAGCAAATTTAAAAACATTTCTGAAGGATGCATATATATATATATATATATATATATATATATATATATATATATATATACAGAGCAGGCACAAAGGGTGTTAGATTTCAGGAGGAGGGGGGGTTGTTAGTAATTGGTGAGACAATGTAAGCACTTGGTAGAGACATTTGGTAGAGACAATGTGGTAATTGGTAGAGACAATGTAAACACTTACAGGTCCTTATCAGTTCACACGTTACTGTAAAAAGACATGAAACCCTGTGATGCATTAAGTCCACACTCTAGTGTCTGAAGCAGTGTCATGAATTTATATTCATGTATGCACCTTTCTCTCTTTGATCTGAAATTCCCTCTCAAAACCAGAATTTTCATGTCATTGGTGATGTTGTGATCCCCCCTGCAAAAATGTTTTGACACGGGAAGGTCAGTTCTTTGTTCTTTAATAGTATGGCGATGTGAGTTCATACGCAGTCTAAGCTGCTGTCCGGTCTCTCCAACATACAGATTATCAGTAGAGCATTTGGTACACATAATTAAATACACTACATTGGAAGTGCTGCAGGTGAAGGCACCTGGAATTTTATATTCCTTGTTCGAGTTAGGTATCTCTATCCTGTCAGTGGTCAGTATGTGGGGGCAGGTTTTGCACCTCTTATTTCCACATGGAAATGTGGAAATAAGAGGTCATCCCCAACCAACACAGGAACATTTCCATGTGGAAATAAGAGGAAATAAGAAATAAGAATTTCAGATCAAAGAGAGAAAGGTGCATACATGAATATAAATTCATGACACTGCTTCAGACACTAGAGTGTGGGCTTAATGCATCACAGGGTTTCATGTCTTTTTACAGTAACGTGTGAACTGATAAGGACCTGTAAGTGTTTACATTGTCTCTACCAATTACCACATTGTCTCTACCAAATGTCTCTACCAAGTGCTTACATTGTCTCACCAATTACTAACAACCCCCCCCCCCTCCTGAAATCTAACACCCTTTGTGCCTGCTCTATATATATATATATATATATATATATATATATATATATATATACATCCTTCAGAAATGTTTTTAAATTTGCTTTGACAAAGGAGCCTTTTGCACTTCGAAACGTTAGCCATATGTCATCATTATGAGTTAGCCATTAAAAAGGTATCAACTACTGAAGATCACCAAGTTTTCGTGTTTTTTATATCATTAAGAGTGGTGATACATTATGTATCAAACAGTTATAAACGCACTTAATTCTGGGGCCACATAGACACTTTGCATTGCTTTTCCCTAGAAGTGAAAGATTACTTGCATCCTATTATTCACTGAGTCAATAATGGAGAAATCACCTGGAATTCATCAGTGTTTCACTCATTATTGACAACCCCATACTAATTTACAAAGTCATTTTGTTACCCTATTTAAAAAAATAAATAAATAAAGATAAAACCCTGAATCAAAGATTTCCAGGAACCTCTAGTTAAAGAACTTTTCAGAAATGAGTAGTACATGTGAATATAAGAAACACTGTAAGATAAAGATAGTTTCCTCCTCCACTTAGGCTGGACTTACACGGCCGTAATGCAAGTCTGCAAATGGTCCGCAATTGAGGGTTTTCAATTGCAGAGACATATTCAATGTGGCCTCTTACACCACCAGATATTTTATCCATGGTGTGCAACCGTAGTCCGCAATTTATAGGACATGTCCGTAATGGCTGTAAATTGCGGCACTGCACGGACTCGCCCATAGAACTCTATGGGCGAGTGCAGCAAATCAAATCAAATCAAATAAAGCTTTATTGGCACGTCCGAATAGGTATTTGGCATTGCCAAAGCTAGTAAAGTGGGTGGTGGTGGTGGTGGGGGGAGTTGGATTCGGGTGGGTGAGTGGTGGGTATAGGGGGTGGGGGGGTGGCTTGGGTTATAACAGTCCATGGAGTTTCATCTTCCTCTTCGTTGGTGACCGCTATATGGGGAGGTGGGGGTGGGGTGGATAAATATAACAGTCCATGGAGTCTCATCTTCCTCTTAGTTGGTGACCGCTATATGGGGAGGTGGGGGTGGGGTGGGGCGGGTCTATTGGGATAAATATAACAGTCCGTGGAGTCTCATCTTCCTCTTGTTTGATGACAGCTTGACACGTATTGGGCAGCGATCTCCACAGTGGCCTCTTCTTCTCCCAGTAGGATGTAGAGTTTCCTCTTCTCGTCTGCAGATATGAAGTCTGGGATGTGGGCAGAGAGTCTTTAGTAGTAGAGGGCCCTCACAGCTGAGTATTTGGTGCAGTGTAGCAGGAAGTGTGTCTCGTCTTCTAGGGCCCCCTGGTCACAGTGCTGGCACAGTCTGTTCTCCCGTGGCTTGTACGTCTGCCTGTATCGCCCCGTCTCTATCTCTAGGTTGTGGGCGCTCAGTCTGTACCGGCTCAGGGTCTGTCTGTGCTTGGGGTGGTGTATTCTCTCCAGGTAGGTGGCCATGGTGTAGTCCCTTTGTAGGGATTAGTACACGGCGAGTTTCTTGGAGTTATTTATTTAGTTTCTCCATTCTTCAATGTACCGCTCTCTGTTTGCCTCTGTGGTCGCCTTTATTTCGGCCTTGGTTAGCAGGACACAGACATCCGGAGTCTATGTTGCCGATCAGCAACATTCAGACCGCACATTTAATACGGTCGTGTAAGACCAGCCTTAAGCTGTTCTCTTGCTCCTTATCTTACTGCTTGTCTAAATTGTTTTCAACCTCAAACAACTCTAGAAGTTAAGGGGGAAGTAAAAGGCTTCAGCAGGCTGGTTAATTTATCACTTCATTCTGTGCACTAGTAGCTTCTTATCTACAATCTAAGTGTTAAAAAAAAAGTTCAGTATAGAGGTGTGAAGCAGCAGCAGCAATTTGAAGTGTCTTTTCTATGCCTCTTCAAATCTTAATAGTTCAATAAGTAGAAAGTAACATTTCTTATATTACTAACGTATGCTCATATACTTTTGCAGGCTTTGTTATATATTTTGGATATGGAATCCACCACAGTCTTGAGAGGTTGAACATGCCAGTTAGAGTTGTATAGAAGATGGGGACAACACAGAAGAAACGGGATCAAAAGTTCAGTTCTTTGATATTTGGCTAATCTTAACAGAAAACCACCCTTAAGTATGGCCTTAAGATTTCTTTTAAAACAGTTTTTTTTTTTTTTTTTAAATAAACACAAATTACTTTGACCCAGATATTGCAGACTCTGATATTACATAAGCATGTTGATGCCCTTTAACCCCAGGCTACAATTGGAGTTAAGTTCTGTAATATTCAAGGACCAAAGTGTTATAGAATCCAAAAACTTAAAAAAAAAAAAAACCCTTTATACATTAGTCTATTTTTCAAAATCTTCAATTAATACATTGCCTCTATAGAGAGTCCCTACTCTATAGGGAAACCACCCCAGACTTAGCCACATTAAGCACAGCAATAGCAAGGTTATACAACCCTCTAATAAATGGATTCAAGATGTACAGTGAAACTGGTTTGAGCTGACCACCCAAATGGTGCAGAAAAAGGTAAACAAAATGTGTCTAATGTAGTCATTTTCCTGGTGGCAGTCTACAGTTGGTGCACCATGACAACAGCCGAGACCCTATTGAAGTGTTGTATTGAGTCTTGACAATTCTCTTACTGCAACTGAAAAATAAGTTTACACTGAATGAAAAGTCCACTTACCCATCCTGTAACCTATGAGGTTGAAACTCCATACCATGAGGCTCCGCATGAAGGTCACCAGGCCCACCATAGTGTACTAGGATGACTGACATGTCTACTAGACATGAAAAACCTTCCTCTTATTTATTGAAGGTTGAAATAGAAGACTCTGGTGCCAGAGGACCACCAATGGCACCCACTTACTGTGTAAAGCCTGATACAGATCATGTGTGCTACACTTTCTGCCACTGTAATACCCCCTTCTCCACACCTGCCCTCATTGACTAAGGACCACACTTTCCACAAATGTTCACTGGATTGGTGCCACAGTCTCCTCCCTCCTGCAAAGGAGATCAAATTGCCTCTGGAGCCAAGCCCACCTCCCAGACAGGTCACCAGCCTCCTGATAGACTACCGAGTACCCTCCAAGCAATACTTTGAGGGTCTCCTTTCTCCAAAGACAGGAAACTGCACTGAAGCTAGGAGGTCTAGAGTTAGTGGGTTTCCTTCCCCTGGAGGCAGATCCTCCTCTGTGGGTGGGAAGTAAAGTCCCTTATATGGTAGGTAGGAAGAGAGTCCAGGTGTCACCACATTTGTTCAACTGACCATTGTTTTGCTAAAACTTGTGCAAATGGGACAAAGTCACCAAAAACCTACACCCCTTTATGGTGTGATGTTACAAGGGTGGAAGACATCAGTTTGCACCAAGTGGCTTTTTTACATTTATTTTAAAGCCACTTTGACACTGTTTTATGTGACTTTTGGTGCAGTTGCCATTCTGATTTTATCAAGCCTTAAGTGGCAAGATGTTTTAGACCCTTGTGACAATAGCCAGTTAAAAATGAATAGGAGGACACCAAGGTTTTAGAAAAAGTCTTTATTCAAGCATTTAGTTCTTGCCTTTTACTTTGAGTTCTACAACGGAACCAAACTCCTAAAAACACAACAAATGCCACTGCAACTATTCCTCCAGCGGAGACCGCCCTCACAACATCAAGAGCTGAGTATTCAGAGAAAGCGTGACCTAAAGAGGGTAAGAGATAGAGTTATAGACTATATATGACCATTGTCAGACTTTACACTGCACAGTAGAGTTATTACCTTTCAGTTTTAAGGACTCTTTCCCAACAGGGAGGAACTGAACTGGTCCATCTGAAGAAACCACATTCTTTAGGGATGCAAATCCAGCATCTTCAGCTGCACGTCCTAGAAGATAGTCTCATTCATATATGCAATATGACAGTATACAGGAGTTAAAGAGCTTTACATCCAGATCTACTTTAACATGGTAATTGACAATATGGCTATAGAAAGGATCTGTTATCTCAAGTAAACTTACTTTTCCTTGAGGAACATGAAACCACACAGTTGTCAGCAGCAGATGGGACACAGACAGAAGCACTGCAGTGAAAATAGATCTAGGGTGGAGACAATATGGACAGTTTGCCAAGAAGCTCTTATTCTGAATTTATTTATTTTTTTCATTATTAAACAATTTACCAATCCTCCAAGCGCAATCTGAGTGCTTTGGTCCACAAATGTGAAGGTCTCCACAACAAAGCGCTGATAGTGAGATGGGAAAGGCAGGCTTTGTGTAGGTCCACCAACAGGTATACTCTGGGATACATAGTTGTCACCATCAAAGGGGCAGCTGTAAAGCAATGTGTTAATAAGATGCATAGGGTCAATTCTACAAGCTAGATTAGAAACAGATCATTAACCTGTTCAGCAGGATAGGCCACTGAGGAACAAGTGTGGGGTCTATGGTGTTGGTGGCCCAGCAATCATTTAGGATCAGGACAAGGTTGGGATCAGTTCTGTGCAACAGACGGACTTCCAAGTAGACTGGATCTTTGAGTACTTTGACCACAGGGTAGTCACTGTCAGAGAAGTATGAGGAGTAGGCCACGTCTGGAAAGATATCAAAAGGTAAAGAAATACAGGCAGCTAGTGTATGTTAGAAAATTCTCTGTGGACTTTATTAAATGAGTCACCTCGACTAATCCTCATCTCCATCAAGAGGGGTCCAGAGGTTGTAACAGGAAGCGGTGGTGGCAGAGTGGATACCCCAACTTGTATAGGAACAGCGCCACTTTGGTAATAGCTACACCGCACAGTTATCCTGGACAAATTACAGGATATTGTTTTAGTATACAGAAGTTTACACCCCAAACCATACTTGTACAGTTAAACATATCTTACCGCATAGTGCTGTCTCTTGTGATTGTAGCTCCTTGCCATGAGACAGTGTTTCTCACACCTTCAATGGTGCTTTCATAGATTATTGAACTGCCAGAAACCTACATTAGATATTGGACCATTACAAGACATTGTCTAGTGCAATTAAAGCAGCAAAGGTTTCATAGCTTTATAGTACGTGACATTAAAACATGTTATAAAGGTTGGGGGGCGGGGGGGTTTGAGAGGAGTTGTATGGGGTATGCAGTTCAGTCACTTTAATGGAACTCAACCGCAATACCAAACAACCCATAGACAGGCATGGTGCAGACCCTGGAAGAAAATAGGATGTACATTTTGATTAACAGACCATGAGATGGTCACCAGAAGGTAATTACAACGCCTTGTACAAGGGTAGAACAAGGAGCTCAACTGTAGTCAAGATGACCACTGTGCCAGAATTGTCTCAGTCCCCCTGTTCTTCTGAACGGAGATCTCAGTCAGAATGTCCATATCCAAACAGAGGGATGTCAGCTTTATGCAAGCAGATGAACATCTGACAGTAACACAGACCAAGCTTCTGTAGCTTGCAGATAAGAAAACCCAACCATTGGAGATTTGAGAAATCACTCAAGCAATTGGGGGTAGGAGTTGGGCAGTAGTTCTAAAGAGCAGAGAAGGAAGCCCCAGCAGGAGAGAATTAATGCAAGAGTTAAAGGCTTTTTATGCAAATTGAGCTGGAGTGCAGAATAAGAGGCATATTTGGAAGTTACAGAAGCCTCTACAAGGTATCTGTAATACAGATTTCTGCACAGAGACCCTCACCCCTTCCAACATATAGTGTACTATTACAGCGGATGTTGGATCCCCATACAGTAATGTAGTCTTCACTATAGGGAAGCTACCAGAGTGGTCCCCAATTATAGCCACTATACCGGGACAAGACACTCTGGTGTGAGGTACAGGCCAGAGGGCAGTCACAGGCATCATATAAACAAGGTTGTGGACAAGTCAGAGGGTCAGGGTGGGCATCTAAGGTACAAAAGTCCTATACTATTTGTTAATATTTTGAAGCTTGCTTCATGTACCTACCATTACAGTGTAGTAAGCCATATGCTTAGGCACCATTTGTAGAGAGCATGTAGTGTTGCCCAACTAAACTACTCACCTGTTTCAAGCTGGCACATGCTAAAGGAAACTGGAAGACTGCGAAGGAAGCACTCATGGACATAGACACCTGTGGGCAAGAGTCCAAACCAGCCACACGGACAGAAGACAAGTTCAGTGGTGGCATTGTCAGATCCTTGGAAACAGCAACCACCATGTGATTGCCACTTGTACACTGTGTGGTCACTGCAGAAGGAGTCAAGACAAGACAGACATTATACAGGGAAAGACTATTAGGCTAGGACAATAGGCCAACCTTAGCCGTTTCATGGACAGCCCAACCAGAGATTGTATTGTGGTGCTGCCTCCATCCCACATAGATGAAGGAGGTAGGATTTTCGCCAGCTAGCACATTACTGAGACCATGAAGTAGACTAGTAGTGATTACATACCCCCATACTTTAAGGGAGATCTCTCCATATTATGAATCTTAGTGGTAGTAACCTTACTTTTGCACAGCATGTGTGTGTGGGAAAATTCAGCAATAATTTAAGCCAATTACCAAGGTGAACACAATACTTACATGGATTTCCATAATAACAAGGCATTGTGGAGTCCCTTGATGAGAAACAGCACCCAGCTTGCTCACAGACGTCTTGTGACACCGGCGGCGTTAGACAAGAAAGTTTGTCCACCTGACTCACAGCTGAGCACACACTTGAGCTAGGAGCATCCATCGCTATGGTATAAAAGATAGGACATGTAACCAAGTACTCGGATACTATGATCCATTGATGAGGATTGTCCAAATCTAGTCAATGCATTTTTAGTTATAATCTTACATTAGAGACCATGGAATGATTATAATCCAGGAGTTTAATACATTGTGATTTGGCTCCATGCGTGCACTTTAGCATAATGAATTGAAAAGCTACCACCACCCCACCCCCCATCCACAGTACTGAGGCAATCATAATGATTGGAACCTAATAGTTCAGGGCCAAAATGTGTCCTCCAGATCAAACTTTAAGGAAATGCATGTCAGATGAAAAACCAGCAACCTCTACAGGGCAGCAGGCATTGAGATATAAACTTCTCACGTTAACCCTAAAGACACTAGCTATAGAGTACAGCAGAAGCCATGGACCTACATATTGGTCCATGTTTGGACAATTACAGGTTATATAGGGTAATAAAATTATTAGAGGGAAAACTGTCGGCTTACCATTTATAAAAGGACAAGTTTTCTCCACCTTGTACTGCTCAACTTCGCCATTGACAATCTCTTCCAAAATCAGAGTCATTACATATTCTCTAGCCTGTAAAGACAGCAGGTCAGTAGATGGCAGCTCATCCATGTCATAGAACAGGAATATTGGTGGGCTATAAGGGCAAGCCATTTCCCATTCTCCAGAAGCACAAGTTGAAACTCCCTTGGCCCCCATACAGTCTACAGAAAGACCCTAATTTTCAGCAGAGAGGCCCTAGAGAATCCTCTATGAAATCATATGCAACTGCTTCGCCCACAGTTAGGGCCCGTGAACACTTCAGCATAATACACGTGTAAAAATAACACTCCCGTTGACTTCAATGAAATTTACACATGTACATTTTTTTTTTTTTAAACACACATGTAAAAAAATTTCGTTGAAGACAATGAGAATGTTATTTTTACACGTGTATTATGCTAAAATGTGCTCACGTTAACTCCGTGCGCATGGGCCCTACTCATTTGCCATTGTATATACACCAGCAATTCCAAACCGGCATGCAGAAACAGTCTAGTTAAGACATAATCCAAGTGATGGCAGTGTAGTTGGGACGAATAATAAAAGCAGAAAGCCATCCATCATTGAAGGCCCAATGCATTGGGAACATTATAAATTGTGTGTCACTAAGGATTATTCATAGTACACGGTAAGTATAGGATAGTGTAGCTTTAAGGCTAAAGCCAGAGCCAAGGAGTAACTGTAAGAGGATTGGGAAATATACAGGAAGTATTTATTTTTTTACCTATTGCTCAAGACACTCCTGGTTTTGGAGGAGACAAAAAAAAAAAAAAAAAAAAAAAAAAACTAAGAAAAAAAAAAACACCCTTTTGTAAGTGTCATTTCATACGTGTGCCCCACAGGTCTGAAGAGGTTACTAGACACTGGTATATACAGTATTCAGTGCACAGTTTGAGCCTTACATTACACACTTCAGTTATAAGCTCTACTCTGAATTTGGAGTAGACCAGCCATGACCTCTGGATGTCCATATGTACTTGGTCATATTTATAGGTCCAATTTAATCCAGTGAAGTTGTAATACTGGCGTAAAATTCACTTTCGGGTAGCCTTCATGAAGGGGGGGCTTTATGCCCATGACCTGATATTAGATTGAAGTCTATGGGGACTGGAAGGATGGGCCAGATGCTTCACAGTAAACACTAGCAGGTTGAGCATTGAATTAAGAGATTACTAGAGCTAGGTAAAACAACTCCAATATGGCAGACTGAGTAGTACAACTGAACACATGGGGTTCCATCAAGGACTTACCTTCTCCATGATGTAACATCCATCGTAGGCAGCGCTTATGAACACTGAACCATTTAGTTCCTTGCTTATCCAGAACCCACATGCAAAGTCATTGTTGAGGGTGTGAGGCTCCCCCTTAAAATCTGAAGGCATATTAAACATCTGAATTACATATAGTTAAAGGCCAAGTTCACACACTATATAGAGGACAGACAATAAGATGCCAATATCACAAGATTCTGAATGTCTGTAACTAAAAACATACAGCAAGATAAGGTCAGTCAGACATCAGGTGACAAGTTCAACCATCTATAGGGCTCTAAGGAACCAGACTTGGGCCAAGCACAATAAAGTCTATGACAAGTTTGTCAGAACAGGGCAACCATCATGTGCATTGGGGATTTAGAACTCAAAAGCAGTCCTACTCACCTAGAACTGTCAGTGAAAATGCAGCACCCTCAATGGACATAGAGAATGACAAGTTCATACGTTCAGTACCACAGTGGAGATGTGAAGAATCATCCCATAAAGCCCTAGCATCACTCCAGACCACACACCATGTCCAGAACACCAGGGCTATGCACAGGATTCCTCTGTTGTATCCCATCATCCCTGTAATGCTGAACACAACCTGCAACCAAAACCCAGCACTTTTATCATAAAGAGGGGAGTGGGCAACTAATCTAAACACCTGCTCAGGTGAGATCAGACTATGCGGATTTCATGTGTGTATAATGACAAACTCAGAACAGCTAAAGCTAGGTTAACCCCGTGTAGCATTCACATTACATGCATTAGGCTGGGTTCACCTGGTGCTGTTAATGGTAGTAATAAGTAGCCTTTTACCTGTATTCCTATAGCCGTTAAAAACCTCTCTTGATTACAAGTGTCGTAGAGATGTATTACCCATAACTATGACTAAAAACTGCATGCAGTTCTTCAGTATGGTAAGTGCCTGGTAAATCCAGCCTCATAAGGCTATGTTCACATGTTGTGGCTTCAATACGCCTGCCACAAAGCCAAAAACTGGCTATGACTGAAGCTCCAGCAGTATTTGTTTTTGACCCTCATTCACAATGAAAACACAAAACTTGAACAGCCTCAGGGTATGTTCACATGGAGGTTTTTGAAAGCAGATTTTGAAGCGGAATCTACCTCTAAATCCGGACACAGATGAGTTGAATGCATAGGCAAGTAAAACAGGAGCTGTCACAGCTCAGCTCCTGCTATACCGCTGCGCTCTGGCTAGTGGATGTGTAAGCGTGATGTGATGACGTAACTCACATCGTGCCTACAACTTTGTGACTGAGACTGTGGCGAGAGCTGCAAGGGAGAGGTGAGTATCAGTGTTTTTTTGTGATAAACATTGAGGGGGGAACATAATGAAGGGGGCCCATGAAATTAGGGGCAGATGAAGGGGGGAAGAACTATTTGAAACTGGGGCAGAGATGGAGGGGAGAGGGACATGAAACTGGGGGCAGAGATGGAGGGGAGAGGGACATGAAACTGGGGGCAGAGATGGAGGGGGGCATGAAACTGGGGGCAGAAATGGAGGGGGGAGATGAAACTGGGGCAGAGATGGAGGGGGGCATGAAACTGGGGGGGCAGAGATGGAGGGGGGCATGAAACTGGGGGGGCAGAGATGGAGGGGGGAGATGAAACTGGGGACAGAGATGGAGGGGGGAGATGAAACTGGGGACAGAGATGGAGGGGGGAGATGAAACTGGAGACAGAGATGGAGGGGGGAGATGAAACTGGAGACAGAGATGGAGGGGGGAGATGAAACTGGGGACAGAGATGGAGGGGGGCATGAAACTGGGGACAGAGATGGAGGGGGGAGATGAAACTGGGGCAGAGATGGAGGGGGGCATGAAACTGGGGGGTAGAGATGGAGGGGGGAGATGAAACTGGGGATAGAGATGGAGGGGGGAGATGAAACTGGAGACAGAGATGGAGGGGGGAGATGAAACTGGGGCAGAGATGGAGGGGGGCATGAAACTGGGGGGCAGAAATGGAGGGGGGAGATGAAACTGGAGACAGAGATGGAGGGGGGAGATGAAACTGGGGACAGAGATGGAGGGGGGAGATGAAACTGGAGACAGAAATGGAGGGGGACATGAAACTGGGGGCAGATGAAGGGGGTATATGAGTTGAGACAAATGCTGCTGCACACACTACTGTTCAAGGTAATGCAATCCTTTATTTGAAGGATAAGTGACTTTTACAGTGATAGGGCCATGAACATAAAGTAAGTCAGCATATATGAACAAAATGAAAACTAGATCAGGATATATTTATTTCACGTTTCGGTCATGCGACCTTTATCAGAGTAGATCTAGTGCCGGGCGGGCTGAAGAGGGTTTTCATGGCAAGGGGGTATATGAAACTGGGGGAGAGAGGGAGGGGGGACATATAATTTACGGATGACTGTAGGAGGATTATACTGTGTGGGGGTACATGAAAAATGAATGAGAATGGGCAGAGCCAACATAAAAGTGGGCGGAGCTATATATATATATATATTTTTTTTTTAAAATGTAGATTGTGAGCCCCACATAGAACTCACAATGTACATTTTTCCCTATCAGTATGTCTTTTTTGGAATATGGGATGGAAATCCATGCAAACACAGGGAGAACATACAAACTCCTTGCAGGTGGTTTTTTGCCCTTGGCGGGATTTGAACACCAGGACTCCAGCGCTGCAAGGCTGCAGTGCTAACCACTGAGCCACCGTGTGGCCCCCAGCGGAGCTAAATTTGCCTCTTTCTGTTCTTCGAAAGTTGGGAGGTATGCATTTCTACACCAGATATGTGACATAGTAGTGGCACATCTTACGTGTATGGCCAATATTTGCCTCCAAAATGTATCACTGTGATGTTTTTCTGCCCTGCTCACTCTAAGCCCCCTTGCAGACGACCATATGACTGGTCAGTGTGCCAACCAGGTGTTTCCTGGATGGCACACTGACCTATTCATTTCCATGGGCCCATTACATGACCGTGAATGACACAGTCGCGTGTACAGGTCAACAGTCCAGGATGCAAAATATGAAACAGGTCCCTTTCCTGCCCGATTTTGCAGCCCTGCTTCCACAGCTCCAATTCCTTGAATGGTCCCGGTCATGACCTGGCTTAAGACAGTGGGTGTAGCAGAGCAGGAATCAAGGCCGGTCATGGCCGGGATACCTTGGCCCATCACATTCAGCACAACTCCAGAAAACTGGTATGAGGTATACCTGAAACCTACACCAGTCTTTGTTTCTCCGCCCAAGAGGAGGTCAAGAAGTGGGGGAAGAAGGAGGGCAGTCTCCATGATGGCTATACACAAGAGTACCTGTGCCTTCTAGTCTATCCCTTTGTTAGCTATTTTTGTATCTCTGGTTATCAGCAACCATAGGAACTCTGTTGGGACAGTTCTCACCCTGTTAGATGAAGCTGTAATATGTCACCTTGTGTGATTGTGCAACTTGGCCTATCCGCATAGTCAGCCATACTGGTTCTGTACTGTTTGTATTGGCATACAGTGTTCATAGTCTATTATAGATAGTTATATCTCCTGTTTCTCTACAGCCTGGCTTAGTACATGTTAGCCTACTGTATGTTATTCATACTTGCATGTCATTATACTTATATATTGTACCCGTCTTATGTAACATCTTGTATATTCTCATTTGTGCCTCAGTTTCTCCCAAATCTTCTTAATAAATATTAAAACACAGACTTCCACCCAATTTTTTTTTATTGACTAATAGGAAGATGTTTAACTGCCTGTGAAGGTCCACATAGCCCAGAGGGGTATGTGAAGTGGGGGCAGAACAAGCACTATTTAAGCTCTGAGGGTTGGTGGGCTCGCTCTTCTTGGAGCCATACATCTGTATAGTTTACAGTTATTCCATATTGCTTAAGTTTTCTTCTGTTCCTTTTCAGAGGAATATTTTGAACTCAGGCTAATGCTTCCCTTCGTGTAGACGTCTTCTGCTGGTTCTGATGACGGAGCCCAGCGGTAGGAACTCTAAGCACAGACACTTTGCCTGTATTGACTGTGACATTCCAGTAGAATAGATGTTGCCAGTGCAGAGCTAGATACACTGAGAAACCTTCTTCCTGAAGTAATTTTGTGTGGGTCAAGGATTATGT